>NC_084750.1:26645837-26840837 GCF_033978785.1 Entelurus aequoreus | reverse complement strand
ACTAGAAGACGTAACGGCACTTGTACTTCCGGTTTGAAGCACTAAACAGAAGAAAATACTGTAGACCTTCACCCCGCAGCACCTGCAGTGGGGGAACTCGTCCAAAAAAGATGGCGCCGCGGCACAAACAACAACACACCTTTTCAGAGTCTCTTGAAAACTATTTGTCAAATTCAAAACATTATGGCCGTGAGCTAAGAAAAATCCATAAGTTAGTCGCAACGTTTTATAAATCGCAGCGTAGGGGAAAAAAAGTAGTGATTTATAGTCTGGGATTTACGTTAAATGTGCTGTCCATTTGTTATATCCTGTTTTTTTTTATTCCGTTTGAGTAATATTTGCAATGCAGTTGCACTTCCAAGACATTAGATGGCAGTACTGTATAGGCGATCTCTGGTATGTTGTCTAACTAGAAAGTAGTGTTATGTTGCTCCCTACAACGTGTTTGTACTGTAAGTATTGTACTTATTACACACCAGGTGTTTGACTGTAACGTTCATCTTTGTTGTAGTTTCTATTACCAAATGTGGAGGCGTTGAAATCGCCATGAAAAATCGCTCATGCTAATAGTAGCCTGTCTATGGCAAATCCTATGTAAATTAGCATCGGGCTAGCACATTTTATAAGAGTGGAGAGCCTTACTTTACGTTGGAGCGTTTTTTTTTTACCAAGCATACTTGCTTTGTTAGTGTTGAAAATTGCAGCATTGGTTCATATTTGTAACCGCATGGTACCTGGGAACCCGATACCATTACTTAACGGTACCAATTTTTTGTATTTTTTGAGTGTTAATAAATATTAGTTGTCTTTGATAATAAAATCCCATTTTTTTATTGCAACATTTAAAAATGAGCTGATTATGAGAACTGCGGTCCAGTTGGTATATCTTGTTTCATTGTCACATTTCTGAGTCTCAATTACAGTTGCAAGTCCAAAACATTAGATGGCAGCAGTGTATAGTTTGTCCATTCAGTCGATGCAGTGTAGTCTTTTGTTGCGCACTACAAAGTGTTTGACAACTGTTTGATTGTAACGTGCATCTTAGTTGTAGTTTTCATTAACAAATTTGGAGGTGCCGAAATCGCCATGCAAAATCGCTAATGCTAATCAGTAGAAAGTCAATACCAAAGCAAAATATTAGTTAAAGTTAAAGTACCAATGAATGTCACACACACACTAGGTGTGGCGAAATTATTCTCTGCATTTGACCCATCACCCTCGATCACCCCCTGGGAGGTGAGGGGAGCAGTGAGCAGCAGCGGTGGCCACGCCCGGGAATCATTTTTGGTGATTTAACCCCCAATTCCAACCCTTGATGCTGAGTGCCAAGCAGGGAGGTAATGGGTCCCATTTTTACAGTCTTTGGTATGACTCGGCCGGGGTTTGAACTCACAACCTACCGATCTCAGGGCGGACACTCTAACCACAAGGCCACTGAGTAGGTGTATTAGTAGTAGTATTAGCATCAAGCTAGCGCACTGTTGGAAAAATGGAGTCTTACTTTACTTACATTGGAGTGTTTTTTGAGTTAATTCCTTTGTTGGCTTTGAAAACTGCAACATTACCTCGAGGTATTTTGTCTGAATCCGCTTTCAGTGCTGCTGGAGTGATTTCCAAGTGCCGACGTGCAAAGAGGCGGCAACCAAGGTACCGTAACAAGGCACTGTTGAATTTTATGTGAAATCGTTAGGACTGGCGGGATACTGTCTGTGCCAAAAAAAGTACCCAATTCGGTACCCATTCCTAGTCCCATTATAATGTGTTTGTTAGCTAAGAAATGCTCCCCCTCATGTCCTGCAAAGACATTTTTTCTTCAGTCAGTCTTTCATTTTGCTTGACTGGGAATAAAGGAGGTGAAATTCCACAGGAGCAGAATTAACACTCGCCTCGCCTCAGGCGTCACAACGTGTGCCGATAAACCACACTTTTTAACGAGCACGCACATTAAGCAACAAGCTTGAGTGGATTCATTTGAAGCGGGGAAAAAAAAAAGTAATTTAGGGACCAAATGACAAAGTAGTTATGCTTTGTTTTTGTGACTAATCAGCAACGCTGCATTTTGTCACCTGCAGTGACTTCCGATTGTTTGACTCTGATAAGAACAGGAAACGTGTCAAACTGAGCGCCATCTTTCTCGGTGAGAGAACAGCATAGGCACAATTAATATTTTACTAATATGTTTTCTAAAACCACAATTTGAGTCTAAAACCAAGGTCTTCACTGCATTGGTCTGAAATGAACATGCAGACTTAAAATCCACTACACCTCCCTGATACCGAAGTACATGTCAAACTACTTCCTTAACGTAAATGACCGCCATAACGATAACACCAGAGGGAGCTCCACTAACCACGTTAAACCCAGATTCCGAACTAACAAAGGTCTTAACTCATTCTCTTTCTATGCCACATCAATGTGGAATGCGCTCCCAACAGGTATAAAAGAAAGGGCATCTCTATCCTCCTTCAAAACCGCAATAAAAGTTCACCTCCAGGCAGCTACAACCCGAAACTAACACCTTCCCCGGATTGCTAATAATCAAATGTAAACAATCAAATGCAGATACTTTTTCTTCTGCCTTCTGATCTCTCTCTCTCTCTGTCCACTACTTGCTGTCCATATCCTACCCCCCCCCCCTCCACACCCCTGATTGTAAATAATGTAAATAATTCAATGTGATTATCTTGTGTGATGACTGTATTATGATGATAGTATATATGATAGTATATATCTGTATCATGAATCAATTTAAGTGGACCCCGACTTAAACAAGTTGAAAAACTTATTCGGGTGTTACCATTTAGTGGTCAATTGTACGGAATATGTACTTCACTGTGCAACCTACTAATAAAAGTCTCAATCAATCAATCAAAAAAGCATTGCCAACGTAGGAAAACGAAGAACGTAATATGTAACGTTTCGGGAACCTAAAACATGCTTGCTGTTTGCACATATGGAACCAAAAAGCAGCCCAAATGCACCCGTCAGGTCACGTTAATTGCCCAAAAGGCTAACGTAATCACAACGTTCTGGCAAGGCTTAGCTGGATTAGGTGTACAAACAGCTGTGTAAATGTCATCACAGATCACTGAGACAGCACACATAGTTGTAAAAAATAACTGCAGTGCAACTGCAGTGAGTGTAGTGATTTCAATCTCGATTTTCTTCTTCTCCAAACAAACCTCCAGACATCTCTTCCTCCCAACCTGTGTACGATAATCTAAATGCACACTGCTAACAATGGAGGCAATAGAAGTCGCTCTATTCCGCCTAAAAACATCCAAAAACCTCCATCAAGGTTTTATATACACGCTTTAAGTATGTATGTAATGTAGTAACATTCAATATAACATGTAATATTTACATATTTTGATCATTTTAAGCATGCGGCAGCAATCACTTACTGTACAAAGTCTGCTCTCAATGGGATGCCGACTGATGAGATATTTATATCTTCCCGTTTAGATGCAGAATGAATCATCAAATCACCCGGAGATGAAAAAAAAATAACAAAAAGTGTTGCAAACAAGCGTCTTTTTGTGTCTTTCTCACCATCTCCGGGTTTAAATTGGATGTCAAAGTTGACCAACTTGTGGGTTTATGTCCACAACATTCTACTATCCAAGTGAGAGGCATGATTTATCATCGAGAATTAACTTTCACCAACTTAGAGGCGATGCAGCAGCTCAGTATGTCAATATAGTGTCACGACTGGGTTCTTGGGTTTTGCTTCTCCGGAAGGCAAAGGAAAATTGGCGCGGGCAAGGCGTGAATTTAAATACATGATTTATTATTTTTTAACACTAATAAACTACAAACAAAAAGAAAGCAAACTAATGGCGCGCACAAAGGCGGAAATACAAACTTGACTAAGAAACAAAAGACATGCACGTGGGCACAAAAACACTAACTGTGGCATAAATGAACAAAACTTACTTGGTAAAGAACTGTGACACGACATGAAGCAGAGTGACGAAATAGTGTGAGGACGCCAGGACGAACAACAGAAACAGACAGATTTAAATAGTGACGTGATCAGTGAAAACAGGTGCGTGACTCGAAACGTGAAACAGGTGTGTGACAAGACAGGTGAAAACTAATGGGTGACCATGGAAACCAAACCAAACAAGGAAGTGCAACCAGGAACTAAAAAGAGTCCAAAAAACAAACACATGGCCAAAACAAAAACATGAACAGACATGACAGAACCCCCCCCCCCCCCCCCCCCCCCCCTTACGGACAGATCCCAGATGTCCAAAAAGAGGATCAAGAGTCACGGGAGGGCGGGAGGGGGACATGGCGGTGGGTCGCCAGGCCAAGTGGCCCCGAATCCACCGAGGCATAGTCATGTGGCGGCGGCGAGTGGAACGCCGCTGCCTCAGGCGAGGTGGGCGACCCAGGAAGGGCCACATGCGTGGCCGACGAAGAGGTGGGCGCACTTGGCGTGGCGGACGACCAGGTAGTGGCCACAACCGTGGCAGACGAGGAGGCAGGCGCGTCGTCGTCATTGCAGGCGTGGAAGCCGCAGATGACGCAGGTGCGGGTGCAGCAGGCGAAGCAGGCGGCGAAGCTTGGCGTGGCACTTCGGGCGGCGAAGCTTGGTCTTGGCCGCTTGGAGGGTCTTGGCTGCTTGGAGGGTCTTGGTCTTGGCGAGGGTCTGGGTCTTGGCGAGGGTCTTGGTCCTGGTCTTGGCGAGGTTGGTCTTGGACTTGGTCTTGGTCTTGGCATGGTTGGTCTTGGACTTGGTCTTGGCATGGTTGGTCTTGGACTTGGTCTTGGCATGGTTGGTCTTGGACTTGGTATGGTTGGTCTTGGCATGGTTGGTCTTGGACTTGGTATGGTTGGTCTTGGACTTGGTCTTGGACTTGGCGTGGTTGGTCTTGGACTTTGACTTGGTGTGGCGGTGCTTGGACTTGGTCTTGGCTTGGGGGTGCTTGGTCTTGTCGTGGAGCTGCGACTGGCGGCACTTGGCGTCGTGGAGCTGCGACTGGCGGCACTTGGCGTCGTGAAGCTGCGACTGGCGGCACTTGGCGTCGTGAAGCTGCGACTGGCGGCACTTGGCGTCGTGAAGCTGCGACTGGCGGCACTTGGCGTCGTGAAGCTGCGACTGGCGGCACTTGGCGGCGTGGAGCAGGTAGCGGAACTTGGCGTGGAGCTACCACGGTTGGCGCTTGGCGTGGAGTTGCGACTGGTGGCGCTTGGCGTGGAGCTGCGCCTGGCGGCACTTGGCGGCGTGGAGCAGGTAGCGGAACTTGGCGTGGAGCTGCGACAGGTGCCTGGCGTGGAGCAGGTACTGGTGGCGCTTGGCGTGGTGGATCTTGGCGTGGAGCAGGTGGAGGTGGCCTAGCTGGAGGTTGCGGCTTGGCAGGCCGAAAGACCGGTGGTGGTGACCGAACCGGAGGTTGCGGCTTAGCAGGCCGAAAGACTGGTGGTGGTGGTCGTGCTGGAGGCTGTGGCTTGGCGTGACGAAAGACTGGTGGTGGTGGTCGTGCTGGAGGCTGTGGCTTGGCGTGACGAAATACTGGTGGTGGTGGTGGTCGTGCTGGAGGCTGTGGCTTGGCGTGACGAAAAGCGACCCCACCTGAACAGTCCCCAGCCCTAGCCCCCCCCCCTCAAGGAGCGGATCCCAGACGCGCTCCCTGCGGTCTGGAACCGTCTTTTGGGGTGGGTGGAGGGAGGTCAGGAGGGGGGCAGAATCTTCCCCTCCAAACTGTCCAAAAAGTCTTTCTTCCTGGGATTGAGTGGGTGAAAAAAAATAATTGTGTGACTTGGGCGTGGCTTCAGTTCTGGGGGGCGGGGCATGAAAACTGGGTGACTGTGACTGACAGGATCTAATATGTAAAAACATGTCCTGATAATGTCTTATCATGTTTTTACAGTCTTTTGCTGGAGGTGAGTGATCAAAAGAAAAAGTATTGAAAAAAAAATCCTGGTCGGTGACGTCATCAGGGCGAAGCCGGGCTGGCTGCTGCTTGCTTCCGCCCGGAGGGGGAGGGGCTTGTGGGAGCGGCGTGTCCTGCCGGCTCGCGGAAGTCTTCCCTCGTCCTTGGCGACGCTTCCGGGACGGGAACGACGCGCCGATCGGCACCAGCTTGCCTCCATTCCCCCACATCATCCCCCTGCGCTCCCTGGGGGGAAAGCGCAGCGTCTCGGTCTCCATCGCGCGCAGCACCTCCCAAGAAGCCTCGTCAATAACGTCCAATTTTCTTGCGGAGAAACTCTTCTGCTGGCGTCCTACTGTCACGACTGGGTTCTTGGGTTTTGCTTCTCCGGAAGGCAAAGGAAAATTGGCGCGGGCAAGGCGTGAATTTAAATACATGATTTATTATTTTTTAACACTAATAAACTACAAACAAAAAGGAAGCAAACAAATGGCGCGCACAAAGGCGGAAATACAAACTTGACTAAGAAACAAAAGACATGCACGTGGGCACAAAAACTATGAACAATAAAACAAAAACACTAACTGTGGCATAAATGAACAAAACTTACTTGGTAAAGAACTGTGACACGACATGAAGCAGAGTGACGAAATAGTGTGAGGACGCCAGGACGAACAACAGAAACAGACAGATTTAAATAGTGACGTGATCAGTGAAAACAGGTGCGTGACTCAAAACGTGAAACAGGTGTGTGACAAGACAGGTGAAAACTAATGGGTGACCATGGAAACCAAACCAAACAAGGAAGTGCAACCAGGAACTAAAAAGAGTCCAAAAAACAAACACATGGCCAAAACAAAAACATGAACAGACATGACATATAGCATCATGAGCTAGTTAGCTCTCTGTGATCACGGCGTTGCTAAAAGTAGTTCCTCTGTGTTAGCGCTTATAATAACATTGTTGATAATACTTGATTAATATTAAGGTCACGACATGTATTGTTGGCGCTTTTTTGGATGTTTTTTAAAGGACTTTATGTGCAAAATAGTGTACTTCCATTAGCTGCATTGTTAGTTTACTTTCGCTAAAGTTTATTTACGATTTAGAATGCATATAAAAAGAAAAAATACATGTGTTCTTGTCTTTCACAGGGATTGTGAATGATAGGAAAAATCACATGGAAAGTGCAGTTCCCCTTTAAAAATACATTCCATTAAAGTAATTAAGGTGTAGAAACAAGTAAAGCACAACTTAATGTCACACCGCGGTGAGGGATGTCTTGTCTCAGTTTCTTCTGTCTTGTGAATTGCATGTTTTAGTTTGAAAAGTAACTCCTCTCGTTTCAGGTCACTTGCCCTTACTTTTGTGTCATCAGTCTGACGTCATCCCTGACCCCTGATTGTTTCCACCTGTTCCCCATTACCCTCATGTGTTTTATAAGCCCACGCCTCCCTTTGTTCTGCGCCAGATTGTCTCGTTTATTTGTGCCTCTCTAGATTCCTGTCCATGCCTTGCCTCGTCTCGTGTTTGAATACCTTGATCCTGAATTCCTTCGTTGATATTTTGAGTTTTCTTTTTCTCTTCTTCAGCAGAGTGATTTTGTGTTATTGAGTTTTTCAGCCGAAATGGTGAGTTTCAGTTTTTCTTACAGTTCTTCCTTTTCCTCAATTTTTTGAGTGACATTTTTTGTTAACCTTTATTAGATTAGAGACGTGAAGTGAAGTGAAGTGAATTCTATTTATATAGCGCTTTTCTCTAGTGACTCAAAGCGCTTTACATAGTGAAACCCAATATCTAAGTTACATTTAAACCAGTGTGGGTGGCACTGAGAGCAGGTGGGTAAAGTGTCTTGCCCAAGGACACAACGGCAGTGACTAGGATGGCGGAAGCGGGGATCGAACCTGCAACCCTCAGGTTGATGGCACGGCCACTCTACCAACCGAGCTATACCGCCCCAGACAGTGTATAAGTTCCTCCTGATGGAGCGTTTTTTGTTTATAATAAATTTCATAGAATATACGGCGCAAAGTACGCCATAGTTCGTTATGTTTTTGTGTTTTCCTCCTTTCGGAGTGATTTTCGGATGTTCCTTTTTTTTTGGAACCTTTTTCGCCGACTAGTTTAGTTATAGCCTATATTGAATTGCCCTGACTCTGGAGGTGAAAGGAAGCTTTCAAAATAAAAGCCTGCCAAATGAATCCCTTACTCTGCATCTGAGTCCTATCTTTTGACCAAGCCTGACACTTAAAGGGACATATTATGATGTTTTCTCTACATTTAAAGACTTCCTTGTGGTTTACATAACATGTAATGCTGGTTCTTTGCTCCAAATGTTGCATAGATTATGTTTTACAAACCGTCTTCAAGCCGCTTTCTGAGCGGTCTTATTTACGTGCCTCCACTTCGACTGCATCTTCTCCCCGTCAGCCGTGTTGTAGTTTTTAGCGCTTCCATAGCGAGCCTACTGACAGATGTAAGTTAGAACGCTAGGCTACTTTGTATTAGAAATGGCAACAGCGGAAAATGCATGTGCATGTACGAGCCAGTCTGCCCCACAACAAGAGGATAGATAGAGAATGAAAGGAACTTATTGACTAAAGCGTCGGACTACAATGGCGGACTCTGCTCCCGCTGAGATCGCGGGTCAAACGCTCTCCCCTCTAACCAAAGACAGCGTCCTGAATCCGCTTCTTGAGGAGGGGGCTCGCGCTGGTTTGCCTACAAAGGACGCCAGTCCCGCGTTACCTCCTGTATGGCCTCGTTGGACGTAGGGCTGGCGTGCTGCTTCCACGGGCTCCTTTGCAGAGGCCGCCTGTTGCTCTAATGCATGGGTGTCAAACTCTGGCCCGCGGGTCAAATTTGGCCCGCCGTGTAATTTCACTTGGCCCTTGAGGCGATATCAAATTAACACTACAGCTGGCCCGCCACCGCATTCACCGCTAATTCTAATACTTGCCAACCCTCCTGGGAGTCTTCCAAACGCCAGCCAGCCAGCCAGCCAGCCAGTGCGGCTTCAGCATGCACACACAATTGAATGCAACGCATACTTCATCAACAGCGATACAGGTTACACTGAGGGTAGCCGAATAAAAAACTTGAACACTGTTACAAATATACGCCACACTGTGAACCCACACCAAACAAGAATGACAAACACATTTCGGGAGAACATCCGCACCGTAACACAACATAAACACAACAGAACAAATACCCAGAACCCTTTGCAGCACTAACTCTTCCGGGACGCTACAAGTGTGTGTGTGTGTGTGTGTGTGTGTGTGTGTGTGTGTGTGTGTGTGTGTGTGTGTGTGTGTGTGTGTGTGTGTGTGTGTGTGTGTGTGGGGGGGGGGGGTATTTTCATTATTGTTATTTTATTTTCAAATGTATTATTAGCCTGTGGAAAAAGTTTATTTTGATATTTACCTCAAAAGGCTGCACATAGAAAAGAGGCATTCATCTTTTATTTACATTTTATTTGATATGCCATTGATATTTTTTAAATTATTATTGTTATTATTTGAAACTCGATTTTGCATGTCACTATAAAGTTATATAAGCCTTGCTTGTTCAATATTCAATGCAAAACTTGTTTGGGTCCCTATTAAAAGGTTAATTTGTTCAACCTTGGCCCGCGGCTTTGTTCAGTTTTAAATTTTGGCCCAATCTGTATTTGAGTTTGACACCCCTGCTCTAATGGCTTCTCCGGACACCAGCTCTGCAGTCAGCGCCAGTCCTGCAGCCTCCGCGACCTCCGGTCCTGCAGCCTCTGCGACCCCCAGTCCGCTTGCTGCAGAAGCACCCACCCGGGGCTCACCCTTCATGCATGCTGCGGAGGCGCCCGCCTGGCACTCGCATGCCTCCCTCGTGTTGGCCAAGAATGTGGCCTTTCCATGGACGTTTTTTGTGCCATTGACCTTTACCGCTGCTCGAGCGCCGTCCCCACTTTTAAGTCAGCCTCCTCATCGGCCACGATTGTGGCTTTTTTTCGTGGACGCCCTCCGCGCCATCAAGTTAAAGTTCCAATGATTGTCACACACACACTAGGTGTGGTGAAATGTGTCCTCTGCATTTGACCCATCCCCATGTTCACCCCCTGGGAGGTGAGCAACAGCGTGCGCCGCGCTCTGGAATCATTTTGGTGATTTAACCCCCAATTCCAACCCTTGATGCTGAGTGCCCAACCAGGGACGCATTTGTATAGTCTTTGGTATGACTCAGCCGGGGTTTGAACTCACGACCTACCGATCTCAGGGCGGACACTCTAACCACTAGGCCACTGAGCTGGTCCGCAGCATTACCTCGGACCCGGGTGTGGACCTTTATAGCTTCTCGTCAGGGGCCGTTCCGTGGACTCCCACCTCGCCAGCTGCGGTCTAATTGTCGCCGCCATCTGACTCTTCCCCCGCTGGCTGCGAGGAGACTCGGCCAGGCAACCCACCGCCTCGTCCTCCCTCCGCCCTTTGCCAGCACACCTGCTCCCTGTGTGCAATCAAGACTATTTAAGATCCGCTGTTGTTCTGGCTGCTGTTGGAACATTCTCTCTTGTGGACGCTTCTTGTTGGTAAACCTTTGCTGTCCTTCAGCATTCTGTTTCATTACTTTATTAGGGGTTTTTTTGTATTGCTTAGCCTTCCTTACGCTTCAGTGCTTTTCACATTAAATCCTTTTTCAGCCGCACGCCGCCTCCTTCACGTTGGGATCACGACAACCACCGCTGCAATGCGACCCCAGCGTCACAGAATCATGACATCATTGCGTTTATTGCGCCCATAAAGCCCTCTAAAAAAAAAAAAATGTGATACTCCATTTACATGGCCTGACATGAATATTAACCAAGTGTTAGCGATATTGTTATTAAAACGCAGAGGAACTACTTTTAGCAGCGCCTCAGTCACAGAGCGCTAACTCGCTTAAGCTGTTATATTGACATATTGAGCTGCTGCATCACCTCTGAGTTGGTGAAAGTTAATTCTAGATGATAAACCATGCCTCTCACCTGGATAGTAGAAGGTTGTGAACATACACCCACAAGTTGGTCAACTTTGACATCCAACTTAGACCCGGAGATGGCGAGAAAGACACGAAAAGATGCTTGTTTGCGGCACATTTACATGAGTATTATGAATAATTCTTCATCTAAACGGGAAGATGTTAACATCCCGTCAGTCTGCATCCTAGTGAGAGCAGACATTGTACAGTAAGTGATTGTTTTATTATAATTGTGTATCTTATTTAGCACTTAGCAATAATGCTACATGATGCTTAGCTTAGTGTTTCACTAAAGCTTGTAGATCATCCTCCTTATATTCAGGCTCAAAAATAGAAGTTTATGGATCATCATTTGTCCCAAAGTTGTCTCTCATGAAGTCTGCCATGATTAGTAGTGTTGTTGTTGTTGAAGGAAATAGCGAACGTTGTGATGCGTCTGTGAAATGAATACTTAAAATGATCAAAAAATGTTATTATGAATTTTACTACATTACATATATACTTACAGTGTGTATATAAAACATTGATGGAGGTTTTTGGATGTTTTTAGAGCGCTTTATAGGCGGAATAGAGCGACTTCCATTGGTTCCATTGTTAGCTGACTTTTGCTAGCAATTATTTATGATTTAGAATGCATAAAAAAAGAAAAACATGTGTTCTTGTTTCCCTATCATTGCGAATGATAGGGAAACATTTTTTTTAAAGTGAGCATTATCAAGTTAAAGGCAGACGATTTCTTGTTTAAAGAGTCAATAAATGTCTGGCAAAGACGAGGAAGGTGTAATGAAGTGAGACAAAGAGGGGAGGACAGCGTTAATGTGTGATATGATTCCTCGCCAGTTGATTAAAAACAAGACGACAGGGGAAGGAGACTATGACTTGCGAGCAGAATAAATATTATTTCCAGCACATGTGAATGCGATACTTCATCATGTGGGAAAAGATCGTTTACAGCACAGTACCAACACACCTCAAAAAAGGCCTGTGCCTCATGCCATCTTTATCCTTGTCACATCATGCCACTAATCAGCTGATGCTGTCAATGTAACGCCACAAGGTTCTTTTTGACCTTGTGTTCAAACAGGACCAACAATGAGTCGTGGTTTTACACACAGAAACAAACATGAGGTGTTCATGGCAATAATCAGAAGGTGATCAATTTGTGAGAACATATACCCTGCTTTTTTAATTATGTATACAGTAAGGTGCTTCTTTTTGAAAAAATGTTCACAAGATTGCATTATTCGAACAAAAATATATATATATACTTTCACAATATATTTGACTTTAATCCTGTAAAATGGCATGATTTTTTTCTTATAAAATGTTTATTTTTTCCTCTCAAAATATTCTGACTTAATTCTTGTACAATGACAACTTCTTTCTCACAGTATTACTAACTTTTGTCAAAAAGAAAAGAAATACTATTTTCAAACTATATTTGACTTTAATCTTGAAATTTTTTCTCAGATTAATCAAAATGTATTTTAAGAAATGTTTTTCTCACAATATTGAATTTTTCTAAAAAAGAAAAAAAAAGAAATCCACAATATTTAGTTAATGTTAAAGTACCAATGATTGTCACACACACACTAGTTGTGGCGAAATTATTCTCTGCATTTGACCCATCACCCTTGATCACCCCCTGGGAGGTGAGGGGAGCAGTGAGCAGTATATTCGATTTTAGTACTGTAAAATGGCATAATGTTTTCTTGTAAAAGTGTTATTTTTTTCTCAAAATATTCTGACTTAATTATTGTACAATGACAATTTATTTCTCACAATACTACTAACTTTTTGTCAAAAAATATATATATAATAATAATAATAATTTCATAGTATATTTGACTTTAATCCGTTAAAATTACATAATTTTGTTTTGCAACATAAATTGTTCCTCAGATTATTCCTAAAAGTTCTTGTATGAAAACCTTTTGTCACAATTTAGCATTTTTCTAAAAAAAAAATATATATATTCTTTTAAAGACTTTCACAATGTATTCAATTTCAATCATGTTAAAATGGCATTATTTTTTTCTTGTAAAATGTTTACTTTTTTTTCTCAAAATATTCCAACTTAATTATCGTACAATGACAACTTATTTCTCACAATATTACTAAAAAAAAAGAAAATTTCAAAATGTTTTAAAAAAATGACTTTTTTCATAGTATATTTGATTTTAATCTGGTGAAATTACATAAATTTGTTTTGTAAAATAAATTGTTACTCAGATTATTCCTAAAAAAATAAATTTCTAGGTATTGCATTTCACAATATGAGACTTTCGCAATATAATCGACTTTAATCCTGTAAAATACCAGTAAAATGGCAGATCCCGTAAAAAGGCAAATTTTTTTCTTGCAATTTTTTTCTTTTTGTCCTTCAATATTTCAGATTGTTGTGTCAAAACGACAATAAAAGGAGACGAGAAAGCATGAAGGGCCTTGTTTCGGATGTGTAGGGAGGATGGCTGGGTTATTAAAATGGTTTAGAACAATTCACTGTGAGTAACATGAATAACAATATATTGTGTAATGTTATTGAGAGGGAAAAAATTAAGTATTTTTAAATGAAAAAGGGTAAAAGCGAGACTTTGTGAAGGGCATTAAAATATATGGTTATGGTGTAAACAGAATGTATTTAATCCTACCCATTTTCATATCATAGCATTGTTAATACTAACACAACAGTGAATAAATACATCAATCAGTCAATAAATAGACAAATAAGTAAATAATTATTAAACTTTTTTTTTAAAGAAATGGCTGTGATGGCAATGTAAATGAGTGATTTTAATCACTGTTGTGTTGAAATTCCTATTAATATTGCTGTTGATATTATTCATTTTTGTTTGACTACTTTGGATTTTTTGCGTCATGTTTGTGTGTCTTCTCAAGTTACTCTATTGATTGCTATTTAGAATGTTGCTGGGTTTGGAACAGTGGTTCTTAACCTGGGTTCGATCGAACCCTAGGGGTTCGGTGAGTCGGGCTCAGGGGTTCGGCGGAGGTCAAGACACACCGACTCGTCGTGTAAATAAAAAGTTTTCCCTATCGGCGTAGAAAAATGCTGGGACTTCTAGTGTTAAAGATACGGCAACAGCAGAAGTCAGACTGATGTGCAGGTGTGTAATTTGTTGTGAGTTTATGCACTATGTTGGTTTTGTTGTTTGAACAAGGTATGTTCATGCACGGTTCATTTTATGCACCAGTAAGAAAACATGGTAACACTTTAGTATGGGGAACATATTCTCCATTAATTAGTTGCTTATTAACATGCAAATTAGTAACATATTGGCTCTTAACTAGTCATTAAGTATACTTATTAATGCCTTATTCGGCATGGCCTTATTATAACCTTAACCCTAACCAAATAACTCTAAATTAAGTCTTTGTTACTTAGAATATGTTCCCCTAGTGTCCAAAAAACTCTAAATGAAGTCTTTGTTACTTAGAATATGTTCCCCATACTAAAGTTTTACCAAAAACATATAACTTTGTCTTGAATTTGAAAAAAAACAACATTTTATTTTTCACTAAGAAGGGTTCGGTGAATGTGCATATGAAACTGGTGGGGTTCGGTACCTCCAACAAGGTTAAGAACCACTGGTTTGGAATTAGAATTGTAATTTTATTGTGTATTTTGTTAAGACTGATTAAATATTAAAACAAAAACACATTTTATATTAATAATTAGCAATACATTCTGATCATTACAAGTTAAATCCTGTATCTAATATTTAGTAGACAAAATCAAACCTCTGTGTTATGTGAGGTGGATATCATCTTATTTATATTTCTAAATGTATATTATTAATCATAATGAATTATTACAGTACACAATTCATGCATTTGTACAAGACACGTGACTTTAAAAGGCACTAACCTCGTCCGGGTGTCAGATGCTCTCCTCTCTCCATCCTGGGCGAAGCATCTTCTTTTTCACGGGGAGCGCGCGGTTCATAAGCCGAGCCTGGAGCCTCGACCTCGGCCACTCGCGTCTGTTCCCTTCCGTTAGGAAGCTCCGGCTGCGCTCCCCGAGGGTCGCTGCTCGCCTGCCCGCGTGTCGGCGCTGCAGCCGAGGCGCTGCGAGGGGAGAGGAGGGGGGGGAGAGAGGCGCTGCAAGCATGCGCGGTTGTTTACGCCGCGAGGACGACCGGCAGCATACCGACACGCCATTGGCTGGGAGCACCGGTTGGTGGGCGGGGCGCCGGTGCTGATCAAGAAGACGCGCCTCAGGTGTGTATTACTTATTGGCAGGTGTTAGCCGAGCAGTAGCAAGATGAAATAACGTCAACCTTTGATTAGTTAATACTGTGTGGTATTATTGTACTTACAGGAAATAATGGCAATATAACCGACATTTTGGACAGGTAAGGCTTTAAAAGTAGTTTACGAGTCTTTTTTACATTTTGCCTATCATTCGCAATCCTTATGTAAGACTAGAACATATGTTTTCTTTATTTATGCATTCTAAATCGTAAATAAGCCCTAACAAAAGTCAGCTAACAATGGAGCCAATAGAAAACATCCAAAAACCTCCATCAAGGTTTTATATACACGCTTTAAGTATATATGTAATGTAGAAACATTCGAAATAACATGTAATATTTACATATTTTGATCATTTTAAGCATGCCTCAGTCATAAGTTATATGACTGAGACGTTTGCTTGCAAAATTATTGTCAAGTGGCCAATACTGCTGTAGTATTGATATCTTTTTTTAGTTAATTTATCCATTTTCATGGTTAAATGCAAAATTTAGAGCAGAATCATGTACAATATGCTTTGTTACTGATAACACACAACTGTGTTCAGATACTTTGGAATATATGGATATATTTACATTGTATTGTTTCTTTAATGTACATAATGTAATAGTGTCCTTGCAGCCTTCAATTTTAATCTTTTAAAAAAATGATTTCTTACTGGGGGAAATGTTAAAAAAAATGTTAATACATTTTAGAAAATTGTGAATTGATTTAGAATCAAGATGAATTGCACTGCAGTAGACCATGTGACTTTTGGAATATTGCACTTTTTCCAGCAAGGAAATTGTATTCATCAAATTATGCAATAATATCAATGTGTAGGACATTAAAAAGATGTATGTATGTATATATATATTTGTCATATATTCATGTTATTGTGTATTAATACGTTATTTCCTGGGGATGCAAATGGCAGATGAGATGGAGTAGTTTGTTCAGTAGTTCAATGTGTACTCCTATTAAATATTACGGCGTGGCGAAGTTGGGAGAGTGGCCGTGCCAGCAATCTGAGGGTTACTGGTTCAATCCCCACCTTCTACCATCCTAGTCACGTCCATTGTGTCCTTGAGCAAGACACTTCACCCTTGCTCCTGATGGGTCCTGGTTAGCGCCTTGCATGGCAGCTCTCGCCATCAGTGTGTGAATGTGTGTGTGTATGAGTGAATGTGGAAATAGTGTCAAAGCGCTTTGAGTTCCTTAAAAAGGTAGAAAAGCGCTATACGAGTACCACCCATTTACCATTACAAACCGCAATGCACCTATAGCTAATAATACCAATCACCTTCGTAAAAGGAGACTTTTAAAAAAAGACATTTCTTGTAATGATTGTGCAGGTGTACCTAATCAAGTGTCCGCCCAAAAAGGAAGTAGCATCCGCGTCCCAACTTCAGCTTCCAGTCAGGTGGCGGTGAAACGACTTCACATTTCCCTGCTTCAAGCTCTCATCGGCCCTGTCCATTCCGGCTCGGAAGCCACCTAATCCCCTCCGCCGAGGAGGCGCCAACCTGGCGGCTGAGGACAAGAAGCACCTGGAGAGGTCAATTAGGAACGGCGAGAGCCACAACACAAAGAAGACTGTAAACGTCCATTCAAATTCTATTCGGTTTATTACAACAGAAAGACTTAAAGACAACAGAGGAGTTTTCGTTGCCCTCAAAGTCACCATATTTATTACACAAATAAAAAGAAAAGGCGCTTAAAGCCAGCTTGATGTGACCATAAGCAGACACACGGTCCTCCTCGGCTTTCACGGAGGGAGATAAACAAAGTCGTCCCCGCATAACTAGAACCTTTCACCTTACTTTGCGGCGCCCGCGTGCGTGAGCTCATCTTATCAGCGCCGCCGGCAGCCACAACACAGCCAGGACTCATTTCCAGACCGCCTGAGGTAGCCGAAGGGCACTGCGATAAAATGAGTTGATAAAAACTCCAAACAAGGAAAAATCGTCAGACTTTTGCGGCCACCTTTTAGGTTAAAAAAGAAAAGAAAAACCTTATCTAAACATTAAAAAAGGTTCATGAAAAGAACTTTGGATGGCGTCTCCTAAGGGGACAGGGAAAAAACAAACAGGAAAAAAAGACGGCGGTGGTGTCGAGGGGGGTGCTCTTCAGGGCACCACCGTGTACGGCTGGTAGGGCAGCAGCTTCTGGCGCTCGTTGATGCGGTAAATCCAAGCGGGTTTGACAAAGTTCAGGTTGCCGTTGTCCATCAGAGCCTGCAAAGAAGACAAATTGCAGGTCTTCAAATACTGTCGTGTAGGCAGCGACTGATTATCGGCGCCGATATTTGGCATTTTAAGGTATCTGCCTTTTTTTTTTTTTTTTACAACAGAACTACATCAGCAGATACAATGTATGCAGATTAGGGCTGGGCCGATACAACGATATCAATATACAGTACAGGACACACCTTCTCCTCATTCAATGTGTTTTCTTTATTTTCATGACTATTTACATTGTAGATTGTCACTGAAGGCATCAAAACTATGAAGGAACACGTTGAGTTATGTACTTAACAAAAAAAGGTAAAATAACTGAAAACATGTTTTATATTCTAGTTTCTTCAAAATAGCCACCCTTTGCGCTGATAACTGCTTTGCACACTTTTGGCATTCTCTCGATGAGCTTCAAGCACACCTGTGAAGTGAAAACCATTTCAGGTGACTACCTCTTAAAGCTCATTTAGAGAATGCCAAGAGTGTACGAAAAAGTAATCAGAGCAAAGGGTGACTATTTTGAAGAAACTACAATAAAAAACATATTTTCAGTTATTTCACCTTTTTTTGTTAAGTACATAACTTCACATGTGTTCATTCATAGTTTTGATGCCTTCAGTGACATTCTTCAATGTAAGTAGTCATGAAAATAAAGAAAACACATTGAATGAGAAGGTGTGTCCAAACTTTTGGCCTGTACTGTATTTTGCGATAGACACAATCGATATCAATATAACAAGTGTACGATAAAATATTCGATATATGCTTATATTTTTTGGTCTGAATAAACCAGAAATGATGACGCGAGGTTCGTTGCATGAAGTCACTTGCGCTCTGGGAATCCAGCTAAACAGGAAGTGTCACTGAGCGATGGGAGGGACATGCTAACAGCCAATCAGGTAACAGTATCGACTACCAAGTTTGGTTGCGTCGTCTGTCTGTCTTGCTGTGGATTCTCGGCATGGAGTGAGAAGACAAACTGTGATATCTTGATATATCAACTCCAAAACAGAAACTTGTCTTTAGTTTTGTTGGTTTTATTGCAGACAACATCCTGACATTTCCAATGTGTCTGTTTATTTAATACCATACCAACTTTATTTATAAAGCCCTTTAAAAACAACCACAGTTGAAGAACAAAGGGCTGTACACCACAAATAAATACAGGCAAAGGACAGACTAAAAAATAACATTTAAAACAGAAGTAAAATACACATTGAAAAAGCTAATACTAATTAATAGCTTCCCAAACTACTCTGTGTAGTCTAAATAGCTTGTACACTACTGCCATCTAGTGTCTCTAATCTGCAACTACCTTCAGATCTACTGGAACTATTTTATCACCTTAGCCACACTTATCCTACCTGGCTCCCAGATATCCTCCCCACCCTTGGTAAAGTTGGAAATTGTTTTACTGTATCTATTGGCAGGCTTAAATAAGTCATAAAAAGTATCAATAATTATCGATATCAATCAATATGAAAAACGTGATAATAGTTTTCAGCCATATCGCCCTGCCCTAATACAGACACGATACAAGTATTTAGAATTAAAAAATAAATAATTAGTGAAGTAGATAATAAAAGCCATTGCTCAAGCACTAGCCCTTCTGTCCTGCATGAGAAAAGTTCACTTTTTGCTGAAGCCCTTTTTTATTTTTTCAGATCGAATCTTTACATTCAGGAATAAAAAATACACAATAATTCTCCCCAAAAGTTATTTGCGTTCTTGTGAGAATCCTTCTACGGTCTGCTCATCTGCTTTTATTGTGGTGCTCACGCGGCCGCGGCTACGCCCACCTTTAGCTCCTTCTTGCCGTGCTGGTCGCCTACAATAGGTCTCCTATCGTTACTTTACATTTTTGCCAGGATATCCAGTTTTTGTCCTTCTTTCCTGGCTACTTATTTTTTCCGGACCGATACTGATTATTAGTAATCAAGGAGGCCGAGAATTGATACTTGGAGCCAATAATAATTTGCAGTAAAATTATTTAAACATGAATATATATGTCAATGAAAAGCTGGACAAGGTTTTAAGTAGTTTTTTTCACATTATTTTTTATAAAACGTGGGACCAGTAGTGACATAATATTGATAATTTATACATTTTATAATATTTTATGCAGCGCTAATGTGTTTGATTTAGCAGCAAAAAACATCAAACACCTTTATTACGTGTGTCTAAGAGGACCATCAACATTTGCGTTTCTAAATACGGCATTTTTTACATCAGAATAACTCACCATCTACTCCATTTTATACCATTTTTTAGCAGTTTATGCATTTATTACATTGTAAAGTTTCCTTGTGAGGAATTATGAAATATAGTTGGTTGGTTGAAGTTTATTTCCAACAGTTTCAATATTATACATCACATATTTTTCATAGTTTCATTTCTCTTTACAACATCTCCGAAAAGGAAAAAGCAGAGCTTATTTAATCCTACCCCTTTCCCAGCAGGCAGAAGACTTGTTGAATGAGAACTTGTTGAATGACGTCCGGATGTTGAGCAACTCAAACATAACGTTGAAACAACATGCTTTTTGACGACGTTTGATCAATGTTGGGTTCTGACGTTGATTTGGCCATTTCCCAACATCGAAACATCATGCTTTTTGACAACGTTTTATTCAATTTTGGGTTCTGACGTTGATTTGGCCATTGAAATGTGGTCATTTCCCAACCAATATTCTAGGTTTACACTTCATAGCAATTACTAACACATATTTGTAACAATTTAGTTAAATGATTTCTCAATATGGTATGATTGATATGGAATATATGATTTCTAAATATTGCAAACATTTACATGAAAATAGTTCTGGGATCCTTCATGTAGGGCGATATATCGATGTACGCGATATATCGCGGGTTTGTCTCTGTGCGATATAGAAAATGACTATATAGTGAAATTCGAGTATACGTTCTCACGCAGTTGCTTTTAGCTGCTGGCATTACACTACAGGCTCTTCTCATTCTGTCTTGTCTCTCCTTCTCACAGACAGACAAGCGCACTTCTTACATACGTCACATACTGTCACCCCATACGTCACATACGTATACGCCCTCGCGCAGCAGAGAGGTAGCAGCATGGCTAAAGTTAGCTGTGGTGCGAGTGGTAATACAAACGTACAAGAGAAAGAAGGTGCAAATCTGGTAACAAATGAAGGAATAATTAATTCCCAAGAAAAACAGCACGGGGTCCATCGTCTGGCGGTGGTTTGGCTTCATATGTCGAACAGACAACCGTAATTTGTCAAGTGTGGGGCAAAAGCGTTTCTACAAAAAGTAGCATTACTGCTAATATGTAGCATCATTTGAAGAGTCAACTGCTAGAGAATGAAGAGTGCTTACTCCGCATGTCAACATCTCCGTTCGGTGCCACACGCCCACACCATCAAAATGCTGAGGCAAACATTTCCAGATCAAACATTTCCAGATCCATGAATTGTTTAGTACCCCCACTTAAAGAAGTTGAAAAACGTATTCGGGTGTTACCATTTAGTGGTCAATTGTACGGAATATGTACAGAACTGTGCAATCTACTAATAAAAGTTTCAATCAATCAATCAATCAATCAAAAAGCCCGCAGGAACCTACCACATAGCGAAGGACGAACACTATTTGATTTTCTATTATGCAGCTCATTTTTATTTGACACTTATTGAAATATCTTGTGTGTCATCATGTTTTAAACTATTGTAGTGGCGTTCTGTACAAAAAGTGCACTTTAATTTAGTGTTGTTTTGATATGTCATCTTAGTGACACCATGCACAAAGGTGCACTAGTAGCTTGTTTTAAAATGTCTCTGACAATCTTGCCCTTTTTGTTTTGGAAATGACATGAATGTTTGTGCCACTGCTTAATAACTGTTTAATAGTAGTGATTTCCCTCTCTGCATGAAAGTTTAAAATGAGCATATATTAATGCAGTATGAACAAGAATGTTTTAATGTAGACACATAGACTCATCATACTGCTGTGATTATATGCATCAAGTGTTCATTCAAGGCTAAGGCAAAATATCGAGATACAAACCCACTCACCCTGGACATTCAAGCATTTCAGTTCCACTCGCACGTATTGGCGGTTCCCGCCCATAGGGTATTCACACGCAATTCCTACCGGAATTACAAATTCTAGTTTTTCTTGTTATCCTTATGATGAGCAGCCCGCATTTACAATGATTACTACTCTAATGCAGTGGTTCTCAACCTTTTTTCAGTGAGGTCCCCTAATCAGAGCAAAGCATTTTTGGTTGAAAAAAAGAGATAAAGAAGTAAAATACAGCACTATGTCATCAGTTTCTGATTCATTAAATTGTATATGCAAAATATGCAAAATATTGCTCATTTGTTGTGGTCATTCTTGAACTATTTGTAAAAAAGATATAAAAATAACTAAAACCTAAACAAGTGATTCAATTATAAATAAAGATTTCTACACATAGAAGTAATCATCAACTTAAAGTGCCCTCTTTGGGGATTGTAATAGAGATCCATCTGGATTCATGAACTTAATTCTAAACATTTCTTCACAAAAAAATAAATCTTTAACATCAATATTTATGGAACATGTCCACAAATTTTTTTGCTGTCAACACTGAATATTGCTTTGTTGCATTTCTTTTCAGTTCTTTTTGACAGACATTTTTAAAAAATCTCACGTACCCCTTGGCATACCTTTAAGTAACCCCATTTGAGAACCACTGCTATAATGTATATCCCAGTTTCCCTTGAGAAGATACGGTGTATAAAATACTTGCTAAAATGTGAGAAGTGTACTCACTTCTTTATCTACAATGGAGGGATGGTTTCCAAGCAACAGGAGAAAGAACAACAACAAAGCCTGTTGAACTCACATCCTCAAAGGAGTCATGCCACCCTTCGCTGGTCACCACAAAGTGCACCTTGTCTGACATGTAGTCCTCCAGCACGCTGCAGACGAGACAAGCAGGAAGAAACTCAAACCCCACGTCTAATTGGTTGCAGATGGATTCCTGTGTGAAGTGTCTCTCACCCATTGAAGGCGACGATGTAGCGCGTCAGTAGTCGCCTCTCGTTGTTGGGGAACTTCCCGTAGAGGAAAAAGTGCTTCCCTTTAAGGTAGTCTAAAGGAAATGAGACAGGAATATCAGAAGATGGAAAAACTAGCATTTCACGAGAAATATCAAGACGCCTCGATTTACGAACTGAATTGGTTCTTGAACAGGGTTCGTAATCCAAAGGTTTGTATAGTGAAGCAAATTCCTCCATAGGAAACAATGTAAATACGAATAACAGGTTCCAGCCAAGACAAAAGTCCATATTTTAGTGAACACAATATAAAGTGTTACACAGTACTGTATATCAAACAATAATAAGAGGGTGATGGATCAAATGTATCTTTATGGGTTAACTATGGCTGTATTGGTATTGTAAATACACCAGTAGAGTCTTCACAATAATGCCGTGACGGGATCAAACAAAAACTTGGCTAGTGTAGTTTTTTTCTGGTGCTTTAGCGTTGGCTGGATCTGACAATAAACTATGTCTCCCAGAATCCTCTGTGCGGCGCGGGGTCACCAAGGTGGGGGCTTATTGGAGCGCCGTAAGCAGGAAGTGAAGTGTGTTCGTACTCGTAGTAGATAAGAGGAATTTGGTTTGTTTTGGACATTTGCTAGAAATGTCATCAAAATCTTAATAGTTATGTTGTTAACCAACAAAAACACAAACGCTGGCGAAAACCTAACCTCTTTGAGAAAGTCTGCGTTCTGCAGAGCAAAGCACGCCACCTTCGTGTCGAGCGTTTCCAAGGCGACACAGAGCCAGCGGGTCGCACCGCATGGAGGGAAATCACAAAAAAAAAACTACCGGTACACTACAGGAAATACAGTACGTGTAAACTGAAAAGCTACTTGTTAAATCAATCCATCTATCATCCACCGCTTTTCTCTCTCGATGTCGCAGGGCGGGCGGAAGGCGGGCTGCACCATGGACAAGTCGCCACTTTATAAACAGTCACCCAGAAAAGATATTTGAAGCAAGCGAAGCTAATCAGTTTGTGAGGTATTAAAACTTTTCTGAAAAACAGCATTTTCCAGACACAAAATGTCCACTGCTTCTCATAAAGTAAACGTTGAAAAACACTAAACTGTACATTATTGCTTTACATTTGTTACACACAATGTTTACATTGTCACTTAACTTTAAGACACTCAACTCAAAGATTTTTCAAAACATTTTCTTGAAACAGTAGATGTCCCTGCCCTATTATTTGCACTTCAAAATACATGTTGGTAGTAATAAATATGATTAGAACATTTCAGAATTATGTTTGTGTTGAATTACAACAAGTTAGTATATCCTAAACAGTCTGGCCACTTCATTTTTACCAAGTTTTTTTTCCAGACATATAACACAATAATATCGTACTGTGGCTTTAATACTGTAACAGTGTCATACCGTGAGATTTTGACACTGTTACATCCCTATTAATAAGCCAAAACCAGCTGAACATTGCTGTAAGTGCTCCTCTTCCACATACACAGAAACCACAAATGATGAAATCACAAAAATCATTAACTTTTCCTACCACACTGTTACAATATTAAACATTTTAAAAGTAAAAGCCACCCACATAAACATCGTCAGAGGAGCTGAACAAAAAGAAGCCGAGAGAGAAGGAAGGGGGTGGGGGTAAGGGCTGTGTGTGTGTGTGCTCATGTGCTGCTAATTGAGGTGAAATAAGTCAGCTTTGGCATATTTTCCAGAAAAAACCTGTCTCATCACTATTAAACTTGCCGTAGTCAATTCTTCCATACTTGTGAGCGCCATTTATGTACTATTTTTTTGTTAAATTCCTTTCTCCTTTCCTCGCTGATCTGTTGTCTTTTTGGGACTTATATTGAGTTAGCAAAATAGACAAAACTTGTCAAAGGGCGAAAAAAAAAGAACAAAAGGCACTTTCGCTAAAGCGCGGAGAAGTGACCTCAAAAATGCTTTTTTTTACTGCAGGCGTGACAAAACGGCACATTTGGCTCGATCTAAAAGCTTGTAAATTGAAAAGTTCGCAAATAGACGGTTTCGTAAATCAAGGTTCTACTGTACCTGGAAGTTCCGGGATGGGATAATCCTGTTCCTCCTCAGCGTCTGTGTTCTCGTCCGTGGAGCCACCGTAATCCGGAACCTCCTCTTTTGCCGCCACTTTCTTCTGCTTGTTCTCCGTCTCCACCCTGAGGAAGCGACAAAGAACGCTCAATGTTTCGCACGACTAGTCATCGCCTTTTTCTAGCTATACTTGTAATACAAGTGTAAAAAAAAACAACCTTAAAAACACAAAATTACACCTTCTTGGGGACTGTGCCTGGTAGGTGAGTCTTTTCAACATTATCTCAGCAGATATCTCCATATATGGTAGAGGTTTACCCAAAGAGCTTTGCCATTTTTATCCATTTGTAGTTCAAAGTTGTAGTCATTAAGTTCTTTCCTTTTCTCTATCCTCTTGTTGTGGGGCAGACTGGCTCGTACATGCACATTAGGGCTGTGAATCTTTTGGGCACCACACGATTCGATTCCTGGGGGTAATGATTCGATTCAGAATCAATTCTCGATTCAAAATGAATACTTTTTTTAATAACATTGGGTGCCAGTTCTATGATTAACTACATTCCTCCATAAAATCACCAAACAGCTCTGATACATGGTTTTGTTTAATAAAATTCTACCCAAAGATCTAATAAAGTCAAAAATGAATAAGCCAACGAGAAAAGTATCCAACACTTCTCTTTTCTAAAGTAAATATGTACAGCAGATATGATCATCTACATCAACAATATGATTTACCTTAGTGCCTGGACAGGACAGATTTAGAAAAATAAAATAAAAATAAAAATGTTTATGACTCTATTAAGAATCGTTACAAATAATAATCGCGATTCGTTCGAAAATCCTCTGTTATTTCTAATAAAAAGTAGTTTTTATATCTGACAGTAAACTCCATATGGCTTGGTCTGGAGGCGGACTTCGGCACGTAATTTAAAACCACCCACAAAACGGTGCATTCTGAAGAAAACAGTCAGGAAGCGGCTTGATGGCGGCTTATGAAACTAAATTCATGCAAAAGGTTGCACCACCATTACATGTTATGTAGACCACCATAATGACAAACATTAGAAGACAGTAGTGTAGTAGGCCTAACTATTAATTAAAAACAAATCAGAGGTTTTAGCTCACAAGTATATTTAATATTTTGGACGACATTACACACCGTTTGAACAGTAACACTGTGTTTGAATATTAAATCAAATTATTATTTGGCGTACCCGCATGTACCGCATTTTGAAAATCACTGATGTAGACCACAAGGAAGAGTTCAAATAGTGAGTCTCACCTCTTTTTTTTGTCAAAGTGTCATCCCCTGAACTTTCTTTGGCCACAGAGGAAACTATTTTGCAGTCGAACTCAATCAAAATGCAGAGACTGAGTCGCCAATGTGTAGGATTCTTTGTTAGGACACTCGATTCCACAGAACGATACACGGACAAACGGGCTAGTGGGAGTTCCTTGCTCTACTGAGTGTCTACAGTTTTGTATTATTGATGAAGGCTGCACAATGTAGTGAGATCCAAAACTGCTAATCACAATACTAATGAACATTGTTAAATTAGGACCTCTACGACAGTTATAGAGGGGAATTACGTCTCTTTGTGGAGAGCCAGCCCTTTTTGCTCGGCTCACTATGAAGAGCTCTTTCAGCTCCTAAGTGGCTCCTCAGATTTTTGTGTTACTTAAAGGCCTACTGAAATGAATTTTTTTTTATTTAAACGGGAATAGCAGATCCATTCTATGTGTCATACTTGATCATTTTGCGATGTTGCCATATTTTTGCTGAAAGGATTTAGTAGAGAAAATTGACGATAAAGTTCGCAACTTTTGCTCGCTGATAAAAAAAGCCTTGCCTGTACCGGAAGTAGCGTGACGTCACAGGAGGCAATATTCCTCACAATTTTCCTTTGTTTACAATGGAGCGAGAGAGATTCGGACCAAGAAAGCGACGATTACCCCATTAATTTGAGCGAGGATGAAAGATTCGTAGATGAGGAACGTTACAGTGAAGGATTAGAGAGGCAGTGATGGACGTATCTTTTTTCGCTCTGACCATAACTTAGGTACAAGCTGGCTCATTGGATTCCACACTCTCTCCTTTTTCTATTGTGGATCACGGATTTGTATTTTAAACCACCTCGGATACTATATCCTCTTGAAAATGAGAGTCGAGCACGCGAAATGGACATTTAAAGTGACTTATCTCCACGACAATACATCGGAGACACACTTAGCTACTGAGCTAACGTGATAGCATCGTTCTCAAATGAAGATAGAAACAAAATAAATAAATCCCTGACTGGAAGGATAGACAGAAGATCAACAATACTATTAAACCATGTACATGTAACTACACGGTTAAAAATTCTCAGCCTGGTAAAGCTTAACAATGCTGTTGCTAACGACGCTAAGGCTAATTTAGCAACTTAGCAACCGGTGTTGTGCCTGAAACCTCACAGAACTATGATAAAAACATTAGCGCTCCACCTACGCCAGCCAGCCCTCATTTTCCCATCAACAGCCGTGCTCACCTGCATTCCAGCGATCGACGGCGCGACGAAGGACTTCATCCGTGGGTTTGGCGGCAAGCATCGGCTAGGCGTAGTAAGTAGTCCTTGTTGTGTTGCTGTAAGTATTGTACTTAGCCGCTAATACACCGATCGATCCCACCTACAACGTTCTTCTTTGCAGCCTCCATTGTTCATTAAACAAATTGCAAAAGATTCACCAACACAGATGTCCAGAATACTGTGGAATTTTGTCGAAGAAAACAAGAGGTTTCTGTATCGGGTTCGACGGGGTCCAACCACTTCCGTGGATTCTGTGACGTCACGCGCATAAATCATATCCAAAGGAGTTTTTCAACCGGAAGTGTGGCGGGAATTTTAAAATTGCACTTTATAAGTTAACCCGGCCGTATTGGCATGTGTTTCAATGTTAAGATTTCATCATTGATATATAAACTATCAGACTGCGTGTTCGGTAGTAGTGGGTTTCAGTAGGCCTTTAAATTGATTTATTACCAAATTATGTGTACAATGAATAACTAATGTCAAAACAAATAACATATAACCTATGTATAGTAATTATATGTCTATTAATAAATGTAATATAACTTAAATATATTTTAAATAAAAAAAGACGTATTTTAATTTGTAAAACACACAACATCAACTAAACATCACTCAACAAAATACAACATTAAATGTGCAAAACAAAAAGTAAAAGCAGCATCCAAGTGAGGTTTTAACGAACTCTGGCATTCAAAAAAACCCCAATGGCCTCAGCTTTGAGGGGCTGATCCTGTTTCTCATTTCTGTTATGATCTGCCCTGTTTTGGAGAAGATTATTTCTGAAGGGACAGATGTTGCTACTATATGCACAGTCTACATGTGAAAGCACAGGCTCTCTCGATCGCGAGCCGAATCCTGTCGTTCATTTCAAAGAGCTCTAATCCAGCTCTCGTTCGCGACCAACCCATCACTCATGACAGGTGTCCATCATAAGTGGATGTCATTAGATTGTGCAGGTACTTATTGATGTTAGTTAAAGGAGAATGCATTGCATATAAAACTATAAAACATATGACAGTTGTGTATTTTAGATTCCTAGCAATAAAAGGATTGTGGTCTTCTTGGTTGTTTTGGTTAGCTCAGTCAGAAGGTCCTTGTCAAAGCAAAGCAATTGCGAGGATTCACAGAAATATAAAAACACTAAGAGTGGGTCATAAATCTGACTGCAGCAGACAAGAATTTGGCACTGAACGCGGTGTGAGGGGCCTCTCAGACGAGATGGTTTAAACGCAAGGTAAAAGAAAACCGGTAAATAAGACATTGCCTTGCACAGTCAGGGATATCTCACAAAAGTACACCTGGGTAGTATTCAGTATTCAGACCGCTTTAAATGTTTCACTCTTTGTTTCATTGAAGCCATTTGCTAAAATCAAAAAAGTAAATTTTATTTCCTATTAATGTAAACTCAGCACCCCATCTTGACAGAAAAAAAACTAAATGTAGAAATGTTTGCAAATGTAATAAAAAGTTAAATATCACATAGTCATAAGTATTCAGACCCTTTGCTCAGTATTGAGTAGGAGCACCTTTTGAGCGAGTACAGCCATGAGTCTTCTTGGGAATGGTGCAACAAGTTTTTCACACCTGGATTTGGGGATCCTCTTCAGTTCTGTCAGGTTGGATGGTGAACGTTGGTGGACAGCCATTTTCAGGTCTTTCCAGGGATGCTCAATTGGGTTTAGGTCAGGGCTCTGGCTGGGCCAGTCAAGAATGGTCAGAGTTGTTCCGTGTGCTAAGGGTCATTGTCTTGTTGGTAGGTGAACCTTTGAGCCAGTCTGAGGTCCTGAGCTCGCTGGAAAAGGTGTTCTTCCAAGATATCTCTGTACTTGGCCGCAGTCATCTTTCCTTCAATTGCAACCAGTCGTCCTGTTCTCCTGCAGCTGAATGTTTAATTAAATTGATTGGACTTGATTAGGAAATGCACACACATGTCTATGTAAGACCTTACAGCTCACAGTGCATGTCAGAGCAAATGAGAATCATGAGGTCGAATGAACTGCCCAAGGAGCTCAGAGACAGAATTGTTATAAGGCACAGATCTGGCCAAGGTTACAAAATAAATTCTGCAGCAGTCAAGGTTCCTAAGAGCTCAGTGGCCTCCGTAAATCCTTAAATGGAAGAAGTTTGGGACAATCACATTTCTTAGTAGACCTGGCCGTCCAGCCAAACTGAGCAATCGTGGGAGAAAAGCCTTGGTGAGCGAGGTAAGGAAGAACCCAAAGGTCACTGTGGCTAAGCTCCAGAGATGCAGTAGGGAGGTTGGAGAAAGTTCCACAGAGTCAACTATCACTGCAGCCCTTCACCAGTCGGGGCTTAAGGCAGAGTGGCCCGACAAAAGCCTCTCCTCAGAGCAAGACACATGGAGGCCTGCATAGAGTTTGCCAAAAACACATGAAGGACTCCCAGACTATGAGAAATAAGATTCTCCGGTCTGATGAGATTAAGATTTAATTTTTTGGCGTTAATTCTAAGTGGTAATCGTGGAGAAAACCAGGCACTGCTCATCATTGGCCCAAAACAATCCCAACAGTGAAACAAGGTTGTGACAGCATCATGCTATGGGGGTGTTTTTCAGCTAAGGGCGACTGGTTGCAATTGAAAGGAAAGATGAATGCAGCCAAGTAAACAGATATTCTGGAAGAAAACATCTCCCAGAGTGATTAGGACATCAGACTGGACCACAAGTTCAACATCCAACAAGACAATGACCCTAAGTACACAGCTAAAATAACAAAGGAGTGGCTTCGGAACAACTCTGATCATTCTTGACTGGCCCAGCCAGAGCCCTGACATAAACAATTGAGCCTCTCTGGAGAGGCCTGAAAATGGCTGTCCACCAACGTTCACCATCCAACCGGACAGAACTGGAGATGATTCCCAAATCCAGGTGCGAAAAACTTGTTGCATCATTCCCAAGAAGACTCATGGCTGTACTAGCTAAAAAGGGTACTTCTACTCAATACTGAGTACAGTTTGTTTTTTAATACATTTGCAAAAATGTCTACATTTCAGTTTGTTTTCCGTACCCACTGCATTTGTTTATGTTTAAAAAAATATTATTTGGATTTTATGTATAAAAACAATTAATAGATGGAACATTAGGGGTGTGAATATTTGGGTACCTAACGATTAAATCCGATTTCGATTCCTGGAGTGACGATTCAATTCAGAATAGATTCTCAATTAAACACGATTCTTGATTCAAACAGATTCTCGCAATGTATTATTTGGTATAATCATTATAATGAAACTTCTTTAAAACAGGTTGCAGGATAGAAACGCTTCTTCTTGTTCAATAGAAATGTCCTTAAAACATATATTTTTTAAATTAATTGTAATTAAACAAAATATGCAAAAACATTTCTGTAAAGCTTGTTTAATTAAATGGATTTTTTAAAATTATGAAACGATTTAGAATTGTGATTCGGATGTGAATCGATTTTTTCTGCACCCCTAATATACGCATATTGTAAACTTGTCTCAGGACACTACTAATGAAAATACACTTGCCGGAGACACTTTAGAGTAGTCAGTGAACAGCTTGTGTCACAGAACATGTTTACAATACACTGAACATGACTATTTGCTGGCGACATAAGTGAGTACACCTCACAGTCAACATGTTTAAATTGAGTTGTTGGTAGGAATGTACTGTATATCATTAGGATTTTATCGATACCGGTATCCATTGGTACTTTAACCTGTACTTTATGTAATTGCTGTAAATAAAGATGTAAAAAAAAATCATTTTTTATTAGCACAAGAGGTTATGCACGTCCACAACATCATGTAACATCTCCCAGCAGGAATGTTTTTTTTTTTTATCAACACCTGCTGGTTAAGTTAAACAAGTCAACTATTGTCCCCGCATTTTCCCCCTCTGTTGTCCTTTTTTTCTCTTTCTATCCCCTCCTGCTGCAGCCCGGCTTCACCAAATAATTATATAAATCCATTTAATAAAGTCAAATACAACTAAGGCAACAGAGAAGTATCCCACACTTCTCTTTTGTAAAGTAAATCTGTACAGCCGATATGGGCATCTACATCAACAATATGATTTGCCTGAGTAGCTGGACAGGACAAAATCCATCCATCCATCCAAAAAAGAAAGCCCACTGTTTAATATGTTTGTGTTCATTCTTCACTGATAAGAGTATTTGGTGAGCGACGTTTTGTCCTACCAATTTCGGCGGTCCTTGAACTCACCGTAGTTGTGTGGACTATGACGCAACAGCTTGTTTACATGTGCAACTTTCTCCAACGCTGCCACATAAAGACGTGTTTTATGCCACTCCTTTGTCTCATGTTGTTCACCAAATGTTTTATGCTGTACTTGAATGCACAAAGGTGAGCTTTGTTGATGTGATTGACTTGTGTGGAGTGCTAATCAGGCATATTTGGTCTGCGCATGACTGCAAGCTAATCAACGCTAACATGCTATTTACTTATGTCCTCTGTAAATATTTAATTTAAATTTGCATGTCTCATGACACATTATCTGTATGTAATATTGGCTGCATTTCTGATGTTTGTGCACCATGTTGTTCCAGACCACAGCAAACGTTACCCAGTTTGCAAAGATTGTAATAAATCCAATATAAGACGACAGCCTGCCGCTTCCTTTAACTTGGGCACACACCTCTATACCTGTGGCCATTCTAAGCCAGTCATTTCCAGGTGTTATCTCACCCTCTGAGAAGTTTTACTAATGTTGTAAAAATGTGTAGAATAAATTTTACATTTCAACATTTCTGTCAACAAAGATTTGCGTCAGCCTGCGACACATAGCCATTTTGATAGTAGGCTAATGTAGCTAATATAGACACATCATGTGTTGCCTTCATTATAATACTTATATAAGGCTTTGAATCATTTGCGGCTCCAGACAGATTTGTTTTTTGTATTTTTGTTCCAATATGGCTCTTTTAACATTTTGGCTAAAGCCATAATTTTGTAAAGACAACACAAATCCATCACTGTGTTTTCTATCCATTAAAATAACACACTGTTGAAAATAATATTTATGTACTTCTTCACAGTCCTGGTGATTAGGAACCGGTACCAAAAAATACTGGTACTTGGTATACATCCCTAGTTGTTGGTGTAAATATGTAGTGTGATTTTTACCAAGCACTGTTTTCATCTTCTTCTCTACCTTCTTTCCTTCGAGTTAGTTGCTTTTTGTTTATTTTAAACTATACACGCTGTACACTGACTACTCTAATGTACAGTGCATCCGGAAAGTGTTTGCGGCCCTTAATTTTTTCCACATTTTGTTATGTTAAAGCCTGATTCCAAAATGGAATAAATTAGTGTTCTCAAAATTCTACAGACAATACCCCCATAATGACAATGTGAAAAAGTGTTTTAAAAAGGTTTGCAAATTTACTTAAAACAAAAAACAAAAACAAAAAATTGCATATACATAAGTGTTAGTAAAAAGTTTGCCAAAATGCAACTGAGAGACTCTCGAACTATGAGAAACAAAATTCTCTGGTCTGATGAGACAAAAACTGAACACTTTGGCGTGAATCCCAGGCGTCATGTTTGGAGGAAACAAGGCACTGCTCATCACCAGGCCAGCACCATCCCTACAGTGAAGCATGGTGATGGCAGCATCATGATATGGAGATGGTTTTAATAATAATAATAATAACATTTATTGATGATGGACTTTTCGTTTGACATCAAATCTCAAAGTACTAAATATTAAAAGTCATAAAAACAAATGAGATTTTTTATTTTTTTTGCAGCGGCAAGACTAGTCAGGATAGAGGGAAAGATGAATGCAGCGATGTATAGACACATCCTGGATGAAAACTAAGGCTTCCCATCCAACATGATGGAGCTTGAGAGGTGCTGCAAAGAGGAATGGGCAAAACTGCCCAAAGATAGGTGTGCCAAGTTTGTGGCATCATTTTCAAAAAGACTTGAGGCTGTAATTGCTGCCAAAGGTGCATCAACAAAGGCTGTGAGAATGTACATTCTTATGTACATGTGATTTTTTCGTTTTTTAAATTTTTAATACATTTACAAACATTGTTTAAAAAACATTTTTCACATTGTCATTATGGGGTATTGTGTGTGGAAGTTTGAGGACAAAAATTAATGTATTCCATTTTGGAATAAGGCTGGAACATAACAAAATGTGAAAAAGGTGAAGTAAATAATAATGATAAATAAATGGGTTATACTTGTATAGCGCTTTTCTACCTTCAAAGTACTCAAAGCGCTTTGACAGTATTTCCACATTCACCCATTCACACACACATTCACACACTGATGGCGGGAGCTGCCATGCAAGGCGCTAACCAGCAGCCATCAGGAGCAAGAGTGAAGTGTCTTGCCCAAGGACACAACGGACGTGACTAGGATGGTAGAAGGTGGGGATTGAACCCCAGTAACCAGCAACCCTCCGATTGCTGGCACGGCCACTCTACCAACTTCGCCACGCCGCTCCCCTGAAGTGCTGAAAATACTTTCCGGATACTTTATCAAAGATGACTTTAGTGTTGTGTCTTGACAAGATGTACTCATTTGGGTCACATTTATGATTTGCTGACACACAATTCAGGATGCAGGAGAACAAACATGACTTCAGCGTTTACCTCTGCAGCTCGTCCTCCGTGTCTGCAGCGGAGTCGTCATCAGCGTCTGTGAAAGCAAGTGTTTGTCAATACAAGCGCTGACAACGCGTGTTGCGGAACCAGGCACAAGGCGAGCACCCGCCATTTATCACACATGCAGGCCGATCTTGAAGCGAGCAAGAATGTCTGAGAATTAATTGTGTATCAGCTTTGAGGTTAAAGCGGAGCATAAAAAAAAAAAAGGATAGCTTGTCTTATCGCCCTAGGGCGGAGAAACGGCGGGTGAGTGTGCACTTTACAGAAAGCATCAGCGGTTCAAAGGCTGCGAGGCGGCTGGTACCGTGCGTTGTTGAGAGCTAATTAAAAAGCTCTCCTCTTGCGCGTGTTTTTTTTGCGCCTCCACAGCCACTATACAGGTGGCCTTGCATTAACATAGAAATGAGAATCATGCACAAGTCCCGTCACAGCGATTGGGCCTCCCCGCTTTACCTGTCGCGGCCTACCAACGCCGCTTGTCATCTTTTATGAGTGTTTCGTAAAGCCGATATTGCCCACCTTCAAACCCCCCCACAGGTTTTGAGAGTGGAGAGCCCATTAATCACTTCCCATGAGCGACAACACTTTTACAACGCAGCACTTGCTTTCTATCTTACCAAACAAATACATATCTCGACAGCAAACACTTTTTACTAATTTTCCCCTTGAAGGAACGATTTGCTCCATTTTAGTCAAATGCTGATTTGGCATGTTTCAGTATACAATATGTAAATAGGGCTTGCAAACTGATATTTACAAACAATTTTCTGCATAGAAAAGCCATGTCCTTTCTTGAGTCTAAAGCAGGCATGCCCAGGATTTTTCAGCAGGCGATCTACTTATGAAAGGACCAAGTTGAGGTGATCTACCTCATTATACACATAAATATACAAAACCCAAAACCAGTGAAGTTTGCACGTTGTGTAAATTGTAAATAATAACAGAATACAATGATTTGCGTATCCTTTTCAACTTATATTCAATAGATTATACTGCAAAGACAAGATACTTGACTTTCGAGCTGGTAAACTTTGTTATTTTTTGCAAATATTAGCTCATTTGGAATTTGATGCCTGCAACATGTTTCAAAAAAGCTGGCACAAGTGGCAAAAAAGACTGAGAAAGTTGAGGAATGCTCATCAAACACTTATTTGGAACATCCCACAGGTGAACAGGCTAATTGGGAACAGGTGGGTGCCATGACTGGGTATAAAAGCAGCTTCCATGAAATGCTCAGTCATTCACAATCAAGGATGGGGCGAGGGTCACCACTTTTTGAACAAATGCATAAGCAAATTGTCCAACAGTTTAAGAACAACATTTCTCAACGAGCTATTGCAAGGAATTTAGGGATTTCACCATCTACGGTCCGTAATATCATCAAAAGGTTCAGAGAATCTGGAGAAATCACTGCACGTAAGCGGCAAGGCCGAAAACCAACATTAAATGCCCATGACATTGGATCCCTCAGGTGGTACTGCATCAAAAACCGACATCAGTGTGTAAAGAATATCACCACATGGGCTCAGAAACACTTCAGAAAACCACTGTTAGTCGCTACATCTGTACGTGCAAGTTACAATTACTATGCAAAGCGAAAGCCATTTATCAAAAACACCCAGAAACGCCGCCAGCTTCGCTGGGCCCGAGCTCATCTAAGATGGACTAACGCAAAGTGGTGAAGTGTTCTGTGGTCTGACGAGTCCACATTTTAAATTGTTTTTGGAAACTGTGGACGTCGTGTCCTCCGGACCAAAGAGGAAAAGAACCATCCGGACTGTTACAGGCGCAAAGTTCAAAAGCCAGCATCTGTGATGGTATGGGGATGTATTAGTGCCCAAGGCATGGGTAACTTACACATCTGTGAAGGCACCAATAATGCTGAAAGGTACATACAGGTTTTGGAGCAACATATGTTGCCATCCAAGCAATGCCTTTTTCATGGACGCCCCTGCTTACAAAATATAGTCATTTCACTTGCATTTGTTGACTGCTAATTGGGCAGTTTTAACTCTGCTAATATTTGGCATCAATCCAAGCAGCTGTGTGCGCGTCTCCGTATCTACAGATGTTATGTATCTACATGTGCAGAGCAGGGGAGCTGGTTAACTCATGAGAGTAGCTTATGTGTGTTTAAGAGAATGGCAACGTGTTGTCCGAGTGACGTCAGTGAGTGAGTGGGCGAATAAAGACAGAGGAAGGTAGCGCATGCACTGCGCAGTACAGTGATGAACAGGCCTGGTCGTGTCCTGCAAAACTAACAATAAAGCAAACAGATTGTCACAAATCGGCGGTCTCGTCATTCTGACCTGTAAGCAGCGCTTAGCAAACCCATTGACGAGTAAAGTGAACGATGTTACCCCCGACGGTTGTGCAGATCTAAATGCTTATTATTTAAATGTTTACCTAAGTTTGAAGCAACGGTGACAATACTAATCGCCACCGGTATACCGAACAACCCTAATACACATGTATGTATACATACATACATACATACATATATATGTTTATATATATATACAGTATATATAGTCAATGTTTCTGTGGTTTATCCGTTATACAGTGCTCAATACCGGGGTAGAGCGGAATATACGTTAGGTCAGGGAAACCTGCGAAACAGGCTTGTAGGGATGATGTAGCCTCTGTGTTTTTTCCTGACCTAACGTACTGTATATGTTTATATATATATATATATATATATATATATATATATATATATATATATATATATATATATATATATATATATATATATATATATATATATATATATATAAAAAATACACAAATATATTGCTATCCATTTATAGCTATATATATATATAGCTACACATACATACATATACTGTATACATATACATGAGTAAATATACATATATATTAGGGCTGCAACAACTAATCGATTAAATCGATTAAAATCGATTATTAAAATAGTTGCCGATTAATTTAGTCATCGATTCGTTGGATCTATGCTATGTGCATAGTTTTTTTTTGCTTTTGTTTTTTTTAATTACATTTTTTTTTTTTTAAATTTCAATAAACTTTTATTTATAAACTGCAACATTTACAAACAGCTGAGAAACAATAAACAAAATAAGTATGGTGCCAGTATGCTGGGTTTTTTTTCAATAAAATACTGGATAGGATAGAAATGTAGTTTGTCTCTTTTATCCGATTATTAATCGATTAATCGAAGTAATAATCGACAGATTAATCGATTATCAAATTAATCGTTAGTTGCAGCCCTAATATATATATATATATATATATATATATATATATATATATATATATATATATATACACACACACACACACATATATGCTGTATATATATATATATATACACACATATATATATACATGTATATATATATATATATATACACACACATATATGTGTGTATACATATGTGTATATATATATATATATATATATATATATATATATATATATATATATATATATATATATATATATATATATATATATATACACACACATATGTGTGTATACATATGTGTATATATATATGTCTTCAAAGTGTGCTTCTTTTTTTTTTACTAAAATAGGGATTTTGATTTTTGTATTCATGTTTACATAGATTCTTATGTTGAACTCTGCTTCACTTAATGAACTATTCGGTTTAAGAACCTTGTTCCAGAACCGATTCAGTTTGAAAACCGAGGTTCCACTGTATCTGACACGAGACGGCTGAGGTCAAAGGTCAATCCGTCACAGATTCTTTCGATTTACGTAATTTGCATATTTGATATTTATTCTATTATAAAAACCTGTTTACATAGTGTTTTTCTGTTTTTTTTTAACGATGCCGAAGACCAAAAACTGAGTGGGAAGACGAATGAAATACACAGCTCTATTTTGGCAATTTATGTGACTTTGAGGAAAGTTTGCCTCGGCAGCTGCGTGCAAGCGCCTGCTGATTAACAGTAAAGGCAAAAAGGCACGGCTGAAGCTAAAAAGTGGAAATAAGCAGCAATTAAACAACTAATTGCCATTGAGAGAAATTGATTTCCTTTGCACCAACCTGGCTCATCATCCACATCAGTGGAGGCGGCATACTCGTCTACCTTCCTCTCTTCTGACTCCTTTTTGAGGGCGACCGGCCTCTGCGGCTTGGGCGGCATCTGCAAAGCAAGGCAACGTGAGGGCGCCTGAAAGAGCAAAGTGATTTCCTCATTAAAACGGGGGGAAAAAAAAAAAACGTACCTTGGTGCCCAATTCGTCCTCGCTCTGGTCGTCCACCTCCATTTCACTCTCTGAGCTCGACTCTGTGCCATCCATCAAATACCTGCAGGGGACACGAACACAAAAAGGAGAAGAAAAAAAAAGGTGACAGGAAGATTAAAAGTGCTGCACAATATACTGTATCTCACTCGCCATCTGGTGCGCTTTTATTTTGGTAGGGCGACCATCCATCATCCCATCAAAGTTGAAAAATGCTACCATGGGTGGTACAATGTAGGACTACTTCCGTGGACGACTCCATTGCTGCCATGGCCCTTGTTTAACACACTGCACTGAGAGGCATGAGTGCTGCCGGCACTGGGTAGTTGTGGTTCATCGAGGAGCAGATGATAATATGATCATATGAAGTTTAATCATATAACGCCTGTACTGGCTCACCTGCACTGGCTTCCTGTGCACTTAAGATGTGACTTTAAGGTTTTACTACTTACGTATAAAATACTTAACGGTCTAGCTCCATCCTATCTTGCTGATTGTATTGTACCATATGTCCCGGCAAGAAGTCTGCGTTCTAAGAACTCCGGCTTATTAGTGATTCCCAGAGCCCCAAAAAAAATCTGCGGGCTATAGAGCGTTTTCTATTCGGGCTCCAGTACTCTGGAATACCCGACCGGTAACAGTTAGAGATGCTACCTCAGTAGAAGCATTTAAGTCCCATCTTAAAAATTGTATACTCTAGCCTTTAAATAGACCCCTTTTTAGACCAGTTGATCTGCCGTCTCTTTTCTTTTCTACTCTGCCCCCCTATCCTGCATGGAGAGGTTATCAGGTGAACACAGTTGAGGCGCTAGCTGTTCAAAGTCGGGACCCGGGGTGGACCACTCCTTTGTGCATCAGTTGATGACGTCTCTGCGTTGCTGACTGGTCTCCATTCAAGATGATCCCCTGCTGGCCCACCATGGACTGGACTCTCACATTATTAACTGTATCCACTCGGCATCCAATGGACCTGTCATCCAGGGGGGTCACCCACATCTTTAACATGTAAAGCGACTTTGGGTACTTAGAAAAGCGCTATATAAATCCCAGGTATTATTATTATTTTTATCTGCGGTCCTCTCCAAGGTTTCTCATTACGCCCATTGGGTTGAGTTTATTCCCTGGACTGATGTGGGATCTGAGCCGAGGATGTTGTTTGAGACACTTGTGTTTAAGGGCTATATAAATAAACTTTGATTGATTGAATGATTGATGAAGATCGGCGTGCACTAAATAACCCTGTTGAGCTCCATGTTCATCAGGATGTTTCCAATGTCGTTGGTAATGACACCAAAACATTAAACATTTACGTACAGTGCATCCGGAGAGTATTCACAGCAATTGACTTTTTTCACATTTTCTTTTCCAAAATCTTTTTTGTCCTCAAAATCCTACAAACAATACCCCAAATTGACAATGATTTTTTTCTAAATGTGTTAAAAAATTAAAAAATAAGAAATCAAATGTACTAGACATAGGTATTCACAGCCTTCCTAACATTTTTCTGATACTTGTAAGAAAATCTTATTGTTCTGAATATAATTGCAACATTTTATTAATCTCTTGTCTAAAACCGCAATTGTAGTCCGACTGCCTGTACTGGGTTTTTTCAGAGATAAGACACTTTCATGGCTTATGCTATGCATTTTTAAAGCCCCTCCCCGCCTCGGTGAATAGGACAAAGACTGATGGGATGTTGATTGATCACTACATTATGTTTTCGGTCAAATGTTACTCTCCAAATAGGTTTCTTTAATGATTGATGTTAACGTTTTTGCTGGTATCACAAATTAGATGGGATGTGTTTTGCTCATTCCCCCTTCCCCCTCCCAGGATGGGACGTTTTTGCTCAGGCCCCTCTCCTTCCTCCTCTCTCCTTTTTGAAAGCATGTAAGATTTCTTGCTGTTCTCCTTCCGTAGCGAAAACCCTTTGTTCTCTGTAATCTGATGTTATCTGAGTACTCAAATAAATACTTAAAATGACCTTAGTTTTTCTCCGGACAAATTCTTTGTTGAATATTAAAAATTACATAACCCGGCCACATCACATGATTTAAGTGTTAAAATATATTTTTATTAGGAATATTTTCCAATCAAAATATTATACTGTCCATCCCAATCACATGTATTCATGTATTTATGGTGAGTACTATTGACATTGTAGCAATATTTAAACTAGTTCATTATTCTTTTCAATTACAAACAATTGTTTGATCAAAACAAAGTCAATAGTACACAATAACAAGACAAAAGTAAAAATTAAGTACAGTGCTTTTAAAAACTTAGTTTTTTTCTCAGAGTCCTCCTGTGACCAGGAAATTATTATCTGGGTTTGTAAACAATAACAAAAACTAAACTATGTTGCGAAAATAGGAATATTGATCTAATCCTAATCTAATCCCGCCCACACCTCCAGCACCCCCCGTGACCCCGGAAGGGACAAGCGGTAGAAAAAAAAATATATATATATATATATATATATATATATATATATATATACACATACATACAGGGTTTTCCCCATAACGTAATTGAATGTGGCGCCTTTTTTATTACCGCCACATCTTGTAAGTAGGGTTTTTTTAAACTTGAAAACAAATTAAAGTAATATATTGTAGCCCTCAGAAGAAATTACACAAAGTCTGATGCCATTTTTTACTTTTTTTTACCAATCCTATGATAACAAACATCACAATTCCAACAGGTTTTACCTCCCGTGCAAACACTTTCGTCTGGTGAGTCCGTGCTTCCCCGGACACACAACAATACTTCCTCATTCATCGCCAATCACCTTTCAGGCACGGACGGTGTGTTTGCAAACATGGGAAAAACTGACATCAAATCCAAGCTACACGAACATAAAACATTAACATTAGCTGGTCGTTACAGTATGAATTGATACATATAGCCAATTATTTGCGCACTATTGACAAGTGATGTACCTAAAACTTGACCACCCAAAAAAGACTTTGATTACCGAAAACCACGCTGCCGAAACCGATACAAAACCCAAGCCATTGTCTGGAGCGTTGTCAGCATGTCTGCGATGTTGACGTAATTTTAATACATCTTGATATACCCGTGGACAGCCATCTACAAAACGTGCTGCAGCTCGCCTCTTTAGTCAGGCACATCGAGGAACAGAAGTAGAGTCTCTAAACACAAGTACATTCTATAATAAAATCATAAAAAAATGCTAGATTTGTTGCTCGTTGTTTATAACAAATAACTTCTTTTTTTATTGCTCGCTGCAACTCGCCTCTTTCGTCAGGGACATCGAGGGACAGAAGTAGAGTCTCTAAACACGAGGACACTATAATAAAACCACAAAAAGATGCTAGATTTGTTGCTCGTTGTTTTAAACAAACAACTTTTTTTTTTATTGCTCGCTGCAACTCGCTTCTTTAGTCAGGGACATCGAGGGACAGAAGTAGAGTCTAAACACGAGTACATTCTATAATAACACCAGAAAAAAGACGCTAGATTTGTTGCTGTTTTTAATTTAAAAAAGCTCAAGTCTGTAAACATCTCAACAAAATACATTGTACAATAAGCAGCAACAATTGAAAATACAGCACAAACTATAACAAAAATACATGTTATTACTAACTTATTATAACAGATATGCTTTTAAATGTATGTATACATATTTTGAGCTATTTTAAAGAAAAACATATCATTGCTCAATGACGTCATGGTGACCACGCCCAATGAACACGCCCCCACCGCCACAGGTGTCTTGCAGTCTCGGCACAGTACAGTATATTGTTAAAATATTGTATATTATTGTACTGTATATAATAAATGTCTTACATTGAATTATTAATAATATGTCTACAAGGCTCCTCTGACGTTTGCAGTATTGTGTCATTTCCAGCTTTTAGATTTAGAGCGTGCAGCAAAGACATAGATATATATATGGAAGACTAGATATGTGAAAACTGTAGCTGCCTGCTAAGTGATAACATAAACAAATGATAAAATAAATAAACTTGCCCTACTTGGCGAGCAGGCATCCGTGGTTTAATTGTATTGCCTTCTCAAACCACGTAATGTTCCAGACAGTTTGGCTCCAGTCGCCATAAACTTGCAGCTCAAAGACGCGTGTCGTCTATCTCATTCTTATCTACTAATAAAATGTTTTATCTAATATAACTACAACTATTCACACTTACTAAAGCGTCCCATGTGTGATGTCTGAAGGAGTGTTTTCATGCATATTTGTACACGCTATCGTAATGTAATCAAGCGAGCGTCGTTAGCATTAGATAATATGCTAAAACTTATTCCGAGTGTCTGTGTTAGTATTATTTACTTACAATGGCATTCTTTTTGTAATTTTTCAATTTTACAAATTCCTCAGTAGATTCGCCAAAACGTCACCGGGGAGTTATTGGGTCTGTTAAGCTGATTCTTCCGCAGCTAGTGGGTCCGTGACGATGTCTTCTGTTTTGTTTGAACAGCTGTTTTACTGCCGTCTTACAGACACTGTTTGGAAACAATTAAGGTATGTTGATAAACATTTACAGAATATTTCTGTGTGATTAACTGATTTTAGAATGTATATATCTGCGGCTTACAGTCCAGTGTGACTAATATATGGGGAAACATTTTTTTTTAATTAAGTGGGTGCGCTCTAGAGTCCGGAAAATATAGTAAGCAGTTAATAACAGGCAATAAAAAAGTAGATTGATAATAGTTATAGAGAAGATAACGTAACCATGTCTTGATGTTGAGCGGCCCTGTGTACATGAAAAGGAAGCGCGAATGTATCCATATACAGTACCTGTAGTGTCAATTTAAGGCTAGTACCGGTATATAATCGATAAGAGTCATTAGATCAATATTTTTATTCTCACAAAACCTTTTGTGGGGTTTTTTAATGTTAACAAAATCAGGGAATACACCTTTGACACAGGAGGACTTTGGGAGCAAAAAACTAGAGGATTTAAAAGAGTAGTAGCTAGTAGTTTTTACTTTTGTTTCGTTGTTGTATACTATTGACTTTGTTTTGAGCAAACAATTGTACGTAATAAAAGAAAAATAAAGAACTAGCTTAAATATTGTGTCGATATTGTTACACTGTCAATCGCACTCATCATGAATACATTAAAACAGGGGTGTCCAATGTCCGCAGCTAATTTTTTAACGGGCCATGGTACATTCCAAAAATACTAATAAAAAACCAAAACATAAAAAAGTGGACTACAAGAGCAAATGGGTTAATTGTAACAATAAAAAGTTGCGATGTTGACCCTTATTACACAGAAGATGCCTGGCAGGCTGTTTTTTTCCTTTAAAACTGTCATGTCTCAAAAATGTTTTTAAATCAAAATCAATGTTGTTATGTATTATTGACCTATTCAAAGCTCCAATTATTTCGCAAGAAAAAGTCCACTTTTAAAAAAAATGGGGAAAATATTTCTAATTTTGCATCTTTGTCTTATAAAAAAAGGGCAAAAAAACCCAAAAAATTTAATAAAATAAAAATAACTTAAAATCGACGGATAGATTTGAAGTTGAAGGCGTTGAAAGTAAAAAAAAACTAAATGTAAGACTTATTCTTAACACTTATGAATGGGGCTTTTTTGGATTCCCAAGGTTTTTTGTGGGATTTTTTTTAAACTGTCATTACTCAAAAAATTTAATAAAATTAATGTTATGAATTATTGACCTATTTAAGGCTCAAATTACTTCACGAAAAATATTCCACTTTTAAATATTTTGGGGAGAAAATATTGCATAATTTGTGTTTACGCCATAAAAAACTGGGTTTCGACAAAAAGAGAATCATGCATAAAAAATAATATATATAAAAATAACTATCGACAGATAGGAATGCTCCAATTACTTCACATTAAAACTTCCAATTTTAAATATACAAAAAGTTATAATCAGCGCATAGATCTGAAGTTGATTTAGAGATTGAAGCGTTGAACAAAAAAATAAGAAATACAATATATGAATTATGTTTTACATTTTTATGACAGAGATGGGACAAAACCTGAGGGGAGCCCTAAAGGTTAAAAAAATCGATATATTTATTATATTGGTTTCGAAAATTAAAAATATCAAAATGGCCCCCGGCAATAAAACATTTACAGTTGACACATGTGATCGTACCGGCCAATCTCAGTCATGGATGATGGGCATCGGATGGCAACATTCCTAATGCAGAGGTTAACTTTGTTTTACACTTGTATGGCAAGTATATATGAAAACCTTATTTCTAAACATTGCCTCGACAGTATATTCCTGAAACAGATGAACTCAATGTCCATTACTTTCGCAGGTGAAAATTAAACAGAGAAACACGTACATAAATACAGCAATACATTGACTGATTATGATGAGTGTACTTTGTTACAATTAGCGGAGCGATAGCGGGCAGAAAGAATTGAGCCAGATAGAGGCTGTCAACAAATGTCAACATTCCAAAATAGACTTAATTAATGCCGTCATCCCATTGCTTGTTTACCACTTTTTCTTCAAGCTTGTTAAACCTAATACGATGAAGCTTTTATCTCTTGGAAGGGATTCAGTCCAATTGAAGCCAAACATGTTTAAAATTGCATCCCAAACACAGTCTTGGGTCTCGAGAGGTTAAACCATGGCTCTTGCTAAAAAAAAATAAAAAAAAGATGAATAAGAAATGATTTCAGACATGGTGTGGATTCTGTGACTGGAATAGCTTTAGAGGGTTCAGGTAATAGTTTACGTGCAACAGCATAATGACTGTCCAGCTGAACCACCCAGACGGTCACCTCGGACATGTGCGTTTGTAAAATCGATTAGTAAATGTCAATAATCGATTATTTATTCATAGGCTTGTACGGTATACGGGTACTAATAAAGTACTGCGGTACTAATCATTTAAAAAGGTACAATACTGCCTCTGAAAATGACCAGTACCTTTTTTTTTTTTTTTTACGGACATGACGTTGTTCGGCAACGCACACGCACGGAGTACTTACGAGCAGAAACAGTGTGTGGGTAAAAAAGGGAGAACGGACTCATTTTGGCTTAAAAAACTAACGATAAAGGCTTAGCTATAACACTAAAGCGCCGCTCAGCAAGAGGTGATTTAAAACATGCTTTTTAGCTAAAACAAATAATAAAAAAAACAATAAGGACATCAAAGGACTCCAAGAACATCACGGGACTTATTCAAAGGGCCTCTCCATCCGAGAGGAGGATGTACGCCGGCAGTTCGTTGAAGCTGAACACGCGGAAGGCCCCCGGGCCGGATGGTGTCTCCCCCTTCACCCTGAGACACTGCGCGGATCAGCTAGCTCCTGTCTTCACTGACATTTGTAACACCTCTCTGGAGCTATGCTGCGTGCCGTCCTGCTTCAAGACCTCCACCATCGTCCCTGTCTCCAAGAAAACATGGATCACAGGACTTAATGACTACAGGCCGGTAGCACTGACGTCTGTGGTCATGAAGTCCTTTGAGCGCTTGGACCTGCCCTACCTCAAGGACATCACCGCCCCCCTCCTGGACACACTGCAGTTCGCCAACTGGTGTGGATGATGCAGTGAACCTGGCCCTCCACTTCATCCTGGAGCATCTGGACTCCCCGGGAACCTACGCCAGGATCCTGTTTGTGGACTTCAGCTCTGCCTTCAACACCATCCTCTCTGGACTGCTACGAGACAAGCTCTACCAACTCAGCGTGCCCGACTCCTTCTGCAGTTGGATCAATGACTTCCTGACGGACCGAAGACAGCACGTCTTACGGAAGATTGTCTCGGACAGTCGAACCACGAACACTGGTACTACTCAGGGCTGTGTACTTTCCCCCTGGCTCTTCTCCCTGTATACAAACTGCTGCACCTCCAGTCACCAGTCCGTAAAGCTGCTCAAGTTTGCGGACGACACTACCCTCATCGGGCTCATCTCGGATGGCGACGAGTTCGCCTACAGAAGAGAGGTGGACCAGGTGGCGTCCTGGTGCAGCCTCAACAACCTGGAGCTGAACGCCCAGAAAACAGTGGAGATGATCATGGACTTCAGGAAAGTCACAGCCCCACCATCCACCCCTCATTCTGATTGACTCTCCCACCCCCGTCTCCATTGTGGACTCCTTCCGTTTCTTGGGCACCACCATCACCCAAGACCTCAAGTGGGAGCCGACCATCAGCTCCCTCATCAAGAAGGCCCAGCAGAGGATGTACTTCCTACGGCAGCTGAGGAAACTTATGGCGCCGATCAAGATGCTGGTGCAGTTTTACTCAGCAATCATCGAGTCCATCCTCACCTCCTCCATCACCGTGTGGTTCCCCGGCGCCACAGTCCGGGACAAGCATCGACTGCAGCGCATCATACGTGCTGCTGAGAAGGTTATTGGCTGCAAGCTCCCATCCCTCCAGGACCTGTTCTCCTCCAGGACCAGGAGGCGTGTCGATCAGATCACAGCTGACTCTTCTCACCCTGGACACAAACTATTTTCCCCTCTCCCCTCAGGCAGGAGACTACGGTCCATCCAGACCCACACCTCCCGCCACCTGAACAGTTTTTTCCCCTCGGCCATCAGGCACATGAACAATAACAAGATCTGATAGCTCAGTTACAGCTCTTTGTATTACCTATTCTGTGTTATATGTGTTTTATGTTGCACGATTGCACCAAGAAAAATTCCTAGTTTGTGAACCCGTTCTCAAACAATGGCAATAAAACTTCTGATTCTGATTCTCAGAATATAAAAACGTATAGACGACGGATAGATCTGAAGTTGATCTAGAGATTTATGTCTTGAAAGTAAAAAATATATATAAATGTGTGACTTATTTTTAACACTTTGAGTGAGATTTTTTGTAAAAACTACAATAAAAAATAATGAACTTAAATCAATTCAAAGCTACAATTACTTCACATCAAATATTCCACTTTGAAGAACTTTGGAGATTTTTTGCCTGAAAAAACAAACTTTCTTTAACAAAAAGGGCATAAAATTCAAAATATATATAATTTCATACTGACAGACATGAAGCTGATCTATAGATATATGTGTTTTATAATACATTTATATATGACAAATTTTTAACACATTTATGACTTGGACCCTTCCAGGTACCCAGGAACATTATTGAGGGGAGACCTAAATGTAAAAAAAAAAAAAAAAAAAATGTATATATTGTATTGGTTTTGAAAATGAAAAATATCAAAATGGCCCCTGCATGCTTTGGTTTTTCCAGTGCGCAGCCCTTAGTGGAAAAAGTTTGGACACCCCTGCTGTCGGGAAAAGTCGTTCCAAAGTTACAGTTCCATTTTTACATGTACATGGCTTAACAGGGCTTACAAGACGCTGCACCGTCTGGTGCCCCCCCCCCCCCCCCCCCCCCGGGTATCAGCCACCAAAACACCCCTGGGACAAAGCTTCCGCGCTCACACTCGGGCCCTCGTCGCCATCAAAGTAAGTGGTGGCGGTAATTAAGCATAGCAGATGCGGCCGGTAAATAAAGGAAACCTCATCAAAGCGGCACACTCGGCGCGGCACACAATTGCGGCAACAAGAGGGGGTGGGGTTGGGTAAGAGGGCAGCCGTGGCTGAGGGGTCTTCGCTGCAATGTGAGGTCAGTGAGAAAGGAGGGGACGTACTGGGAGGGGAATAGAAAAGATTACGCATCATTCCCAATTAATTAGTGCAGTGCAAAAAGAACATTTTGCACAAATTAGTTTGTTGGTCTCAAACCCGGAAGTGCGTCACGTGACATTCTTTCCATTCACTGGCGAGTTTTATCTGGCTGATGGCCGTGCAGAAATCCCATTCATGTTAATCTGCAGGGTAACTACTACTGCGATCCCTCAGTGCCGAGGGCCATTGTGGACTTCTTCAGTGTCATGACTCCATGAATCATCTCGAAGAAATGCTGAGCAGTACGCCTCATTGGACCTTGATTCTATTGATTCCCTTCTAAGAGGAAGAATATTACACAGAAACTAAACCAGAGGTGCCCAAAATACGGCCCGTGGACATAGTGTGGCCCGCCATCGTCTTCTGTTTGGCCCACTAAACGTCTCAAGTTTATTAAAGAGTCAGGGTCCGCGGGATACCTCTAGCTTAATTTTAAATATCTGCCAGTATAATTGCCATCATTTTGGGGCCAACATGAGGACAGCAAGCCAATGACCATGAATTGAACTTTGAAATATACACAGCACATCATTTACTTATATGACCCAACCTATCCTACTCATGGCACACAAAAAACTGCAACCAACATTAAAGGGAAACACACATGGTCACACTTTTTCTGCTCACTGAACTTTGTGGATGTTATAAAAAAAATGTCCAACACAACACATAATTCCAAATTGCACTCATTTATATCCCTGCAAGGCATGATGGGAAAAAGCAAAACACTCTCTCTACACTTATCCATGTGTGGGACATTTTAGCTGCTTGATATTTCTGATGGATGACAAAACTTTAAGGAGGTCCTCGCGGAAGTAAACAAGGTAGGAGAGGAACTTTCACATACTATTAATATCTAATTATATTAATTATTATTTATATATCCATTGTATTAATATAATATGCTTATATATACATTACATGTAAAAATATGTAAACATAAATGTATAGGCTATATATGTGAATTAGTGTAGTGAAGTTAATTATATTTATATAGCGCTATTCACTAGAGACTCAAAGTGCTTCACATAGTGAAACCCATTATTTACATCTTTAAGCTACATTCAAACCAGTGTGGGTGGCATTGGGAGCAGGTGGGTAAAGTGTCTTGCCCAAGGACACACGCACACACACACATACATAAATATACGTATATATACATATATATTTGTGTATTTATGTATGTATATATATATATATATATACACACGTGTATACACACATACATACAAATATATGTATGTACACATATATACATATATATTCATATATACATACACAGTTGATATACATATATAAATCTATACATAGATATGTACACAGATATATTTATACACACACATATACACACGCACCCGTGCACACACTATCATCATACACATTTGCATACATATATACATATACATATGTAAACATACGTATATACTGTACTTACATATACACACACATATACACACATTTATACACCTTTATTTATACACACACACATACATATGTACACACATATTTATACACACGCATATATATATATATATATATATATATATATATATATATATATATATATACATATATATATATTAGGGCTGCAACTAACGATTAATTTGATAGTCGATTATTACTTCGATTAATAATCGGATAAAGGGGACAAATTACATTTCTATCCTTTCCAGTATTTTATTGAAAAAAAACAGCATACTGGCACCATACTTATTTTGATTATTGTTTCTCAGCTGTTTGTACATGTTGCAGTTTATAAATAAAGGTTTCTAAAAATATATATATATATTTTTTTTAAATATTAAAAAAATATTTTTTTTAAATTGCCATAGATCCAACGAATCGATGACTAAATTAATCGGGAACTATTTTTATAATCGATTTAATCGATTAGTTGTTGCAGCCCTAATATATTTTTATATATATATATATATATATATATATATCCACACACACACACACACACACACACACACACACACACACACAGGCCCAATGCGGCCCCCAAGTCAAAAAGTTTGGACATTCCTGAGCTACACCTTTCCAGCTGGTTCCACATCATCAAATTTCACGCCACATCAATCGTAAAATAGTTTGAGTCCAGCAGAGGCCTGATAATGATCTCAGAGTGCCTTCTTATGTCACCATCATTGCATGAGCAGCGAGGAACAAGAATGCACTGAGAACCCAAATTGGGCCCGAAGAGGAGAGTTCTGCTACATTATTCAGCTGACACTGAAAGCACGGTGGAGGATCTTGATTCTGCCAAAGCGAGGCGCGCAATTAGGCAGCAGTGATGGCATCTGGGGCTCATGGTGGGCTTTATACTTTATCATGAAATCAAACCATATACAGCAAAACGTTGATTTACCAACCCCTCTATATATTTAGATCGTGCCAAATGTGCCTCCATGTGCGAACCATGTCTCTGTGTATGAACACTTCATTCAGTCATTTTGTGTCCCGCCTGCAGGCAAAAAGCAGGGTGCAGCTTTTTAGTGAGGAGGCGGTTCCCTCCAGTCACTTGCTGCACATTGCAGTACCCAACTAGTCACTACGCAGTACTTCACCTTGTGTTTTTTAGCCTTTTGACAAGTTTTGTCCATTTTGCTAACTCAATATACCATACTTTCCGGTGTAAAACGCACTGGTATTCGAACTGCACCCACCAAGTTTTAGAAGAAATAAATATTTTTATATATTAGCAGCACTGGACCATAAGTCACAAATGTATACCGATACAAAATATTTTGTAAATGTTTATTTACATACTTTAATTGTTTCCAAGCGGTGCCTTTAACACGGTAGTAAAACAGCTGATAAAACAAAACAGAAGTCATTGTCATGGACCCACTAGCTGTGCAAGCTCGCTCTCCAATCAGCTAAACAGACTCAATATCTCCAGGGTGACATTTTGGTGAATTTACGAAACTAAAACAATACAAAAAGAATGCCATTGTATGTTAGTAATACTAACACAGAAACTCGTAAACATTTTAACATATTTGCTAATGCTAATGACGCAAGCTTGATTACATTACAATAGCACGTACAAATATGCATGAAAACACTCCGAAAGATATCACACATGGGACAGTTTAGTAAGTAAGAATTGTTTTCGTTATATTGTAAAACTTACAAACTTTGCTTGGAGTGATGAATGAAGAATGAGTAGAAACGCTATTGACGAATAGTAGACGAAACGGAACATACTTCCGGCTCAAGGCACGAAACAGGAAGTACATTGTCAAACCGCGGCACATGTAGTGAGCGAACTTGTCCAAAAGATGGCGTTATAGCACAAATAATAACACACTTGTTTAGTGTGTCTGTGCTTTATAAAAACTATTTGTTGAATACAAACATATTGGCGGTTAGCGAAGAAAAATCCATATATTCGCTGCACTGTTTTATAAGTCTCGGGGTCAAAAAGCGTTGGAAAAAAGTAGCGGCTTCTAGTTCAGAAAATACGATAAATACCAAAAACTTAGCAGGCATGCGTGGAAAGGAGGAGGGAATCGTTGCAGAGTTTAAAAAAACTATTTGCGATGAGTACATTAATGGCACTCATAATTATGGAATAATTCAGGAAGCAGGCTTCATGCTACAACAAGTTTTAATTGTAATGAGACCAAACTTTTCTGGAGAAAGATGCCAAAGCAGACTTATTTCAAAGTGGAAGAAAAGACACTACCTCTCGTTCAGCAGCACAAGAACACACACACAACCCGCCCCTTCCATCTCTCTCCCTGTCCACTGCTTTCTCCTTATCTCCTTGCCATTGTTAATGTGGGTGGATTTAACTTTTTTTAAATGTTATTATTGTCGCAATATGGTTCTTAAAGTAAAGGATTTTTGTGATTTCGGACCGTTTGTGTGGGCACCAAAGTGACTTCTGTGTGTGTGCGCGTGTGGGCAGAGCAGCACATACAGCACAATTCAGCTAGTTCCATCCATCCATCCATTTTCTACCGCTTATTCCCTTTGGGGTCGCGGGGGCGCTGGAGCCTATCTCAGCTACAATCGGGCAGAAGGCGGGGTACACCCTGGACAAGTCGCCACCTCATCGCAGGGCCAACACAGATAGACAGACAACATTCACACTCACATTCACACACTAGGGCCAATTTAGTTTTCAGCTAGTTAATAAAGAGAAAGCTTATCCATCATCTCTTTGTATTGTTTGTGTGATATACAGTACTGTATTGCACTTTTTATTCAAAGTCTACAAACCTTCACTAAAATATGGACTTTTGTCGAGGCTGTAACACTTGATTCATATTTACATTGTTTCTTGTGAAGAAATTAGCTTCACAGTATGAACTTTTCGATTTTACAACCCTGTTCAAGAACCAGTTAAGTTTGTAAAACAAGGTTCCAGTCTGTATGTGAAAAGTATGAATAAATATGTAGAAATAAAATAATAATGCTATTGGAATAATATATATTAATATTAGTGCGGGTAAAAAATATATATATATATATATATATATATATATATATATATATATATATATATATATATATATATATATATATATATATATATATATATATATATATACACACATACATACATACATATATATATATATGTATACACACTGTGTACACATATTTATATATATATATATATATTTTTAAAAAGTTTTATATATATATTTATACTGTATATGTATATACATACACATACATAAAAATCCGGCGTGGCTCGGATGGTAGAGTAGACCACAATGGAAACAAGCCTTTTGGCTTTTTGTGCCATCCATTTGTCTTTTTAAAGCATTACATGGATTCAATTCTTCAAGATGTCAATAAACTTCTCAATCAATCAATCAAAAAGAGTGGCATGGCCCGCAACTTGAGGGTTGCAGGTGTGATTCCAGCTTCTGCCATTTTAATCAAGGCCGTTGTGTTTAGGGCAAGACACTACACCCACTTTGCTCCCAGTGACCCCTACAATGGGGTGTGTGAATGTGCAGGATTCCCTTGATCTTGAATAAATGTTTAAAAAAAAACGGTCCCCAGAATCTATAGCGATTGACATGTAACTTGCAGAATGTTTGCATGAAGTGACTGAAACGACATCTCCTGAAAGTCAGACTCGATGACAAAAGCGAAGAGGCGTTTCCTGACATTATGCTGCATATATGACCATGCAGCACATACATTATTCACTTATTTCACTATAATTATTGTCAAGTCTTGCCACCCACTTTCCTTACCTTTTGTAGGAGATTTTCTGTTTCCTTTTATGGCAGTCCATCACCCACTCCTTCCGCACTATTATGCCCCCTGCCGACTGCACCTGGCTGTACTTTGGCGTGTTTGCAAAGGCACAGCTGGATAATAATGAGAGCACAGAGAACACACACGCAAATCGATGAGATTTCTGAAGGAAAGAGCAAGTGAGGACAAAAAGTCTGCCACAGTGATCAAAGTCAACGTCAGCTTGAGCTTCAACTAACGAGGCCCTGACACCTTCTTCAAAGCTGGAGCCATGTTATTTTTTGAAAGTGATAAAAGTAATAAAAACATCGTTTTTTTAAATGCTTGTACTGTAAAAATTTCTGTTATATTGCTGTCTTACTCTGATCCTTGTTTTGATGGATGGATTTAACATGTTTACTATCAGTGGTGCACAACTGCACCGCAACATTCTGTGTTTCCGATATTTTCATTTGAATAAAAAACAGGATAATAAACGATCAATGAATATACAAACAAAAACCCTGTAATTTGTTATTCATATATTTTGTATAAATAAATAAATACATCTATTTAAAAACAAATATCAATGATTAACTAAAAACATAGGTAAGTACTTAAATAACTATTATTGTATGTGCAGGTAATAAGCAACGATCGTGTTTTGTTTTTGTTTTGGGTTAAAACAAATAAATGCGTCCCCACAGTGTCCTACCAATAGTGAGTGAGTGCTTATAGTAAAAACGACTGTACATCACAACCACAGCTTTGTTGTTGACAACTGTTGAGCGGAACCTTCTCCCTGTTGGGGTGGCGACGTCATCATTTTCGGGTACTGTGGCGGCTTCCTCCGCCCCATGGAAAGGACAATGCCGGAGTTTTCAGACCTTCCCACTCTGGAGGCTATTGTCAAAAATCTTCGTTTCAGACCACTAGCAATGCCGTTTGTGTGGGATAAAAGGCTGAAACGGTACTTATTTTCACCGTTTCCACCTCAAAACAATTCTGTGTGACAGGCCCTCAGTGTAGCTCCTCTTAGGTACCCTGATCGTCTTCAAGATTTTGTTCCTGGCCTGCTTGCTTGAACAGGACCCAGTCCCCAATCCTGTAGGACTCCTCCTTAGCCTGACGCTGCTTCCCAAGCTGAGGTGTAAACCAGGGCTTGTTGTTGTTGTACGTGCAGAAGCTCCTAGACCGCACACAAATATCCTCACAGAAGCTGATGTATGATGTGACCCTTTGTGAGGATTGCGATTGAATCTTCACTTAAACGGAATTATGTGAGGGTCCCGTCAGTCGGCATCATAGCGACAGTAAAAATATTACACTAAGTGTTTGTTTTATTATGGTTTGCTATGGTTAGTTTGTATGTTTAGCACCTAGCAATGCAGCGGATGCTATAGTGTCACAATCAATCACTCGGCTTCTAAAACTTATTGCTCATCCTCTTTGTGTTCAGGCTCAAAAATATAAGATTCTGGATCATAATTTTCCCAAAGTAATCGTTGTTGGCTTTCACAAAGTCTGCTTGATTAGCATTGTTGTTGATGGGGAAGAGATCTGTGGTTCCTCCTCTACGTCACAGATCACATAACTGGCTTGCTCATTATCTCTCAAAATAGCTAGGGAATCTCTGTGAGATTGATACTATTTTGATTATATCTATTTATCCGCAAACTTGGGAAGTCTTTTGGTGTCATAAATCAGATATATATGATAATAGCTTCAGAGGCAAATTGTTTTTCCACTCTACTGGTACTTTAATCAATATCATCTAAAGGTTTAGTGATATTTCTTGCCACCGTTTTGCTGATGATATCCAGCTTTACTGCTCCTTTAAGCTGTCTGAGATCCAATTGTTTAGTGGACACAAAACAATGGCCATGCGATATCTCTCTGCAGCTTAATGCAGACAAAACAGAAACACTGGTTATTGCACCTGATGACTCATTTCCAGGGATAAAAAAAAACGTACTTGGCGGACTTAGGCCAGTCTAGTAAGCAAAGACCCAGAAACTTGGGAGTTATCTTTGACAAAGACAAGTCATTACTGCAGCATTGTAAGCAGCTGACAAAGAAGTGCTTCTTTCATCCAAGGAACATCTCCAAACTCAGGAAAATGGTGTCAGAGAATGATTTGGAGCATTCATGCTTTGGTGTCCTCGCGTTCAGACTATTATAATACGGTAGTCTGTTTTCATGTCTGAACAAGAAGGAGCTCTCTCGACTGCAATAAGTGCAAACCCCTGCATTGAGAATTCTGACGCGTGCAAATAGGGGGGGGACACATATCCCTTGTTCTAAAAGAACTTAATTGGCTGCAAGTGTCCCATAAGATCAAGTTCAAAATTCCAGTTCGAGCCTTCAGAGCCTTGCATGTTCAGGCTCCTTCCTATATCAGTGATCTGATCCAGCCTTACACCCCAACTGGGGCTCTGAATCTGCTGTAGGTTCCACCCACTCGTTTACGGACTGGAGGTGAGCGATCCTTCCAGACTGTGGCTTCCATGCTTTGGAATGATCTTCCGCCCTCATTGCGCTCAATCAACTCTGTTGATACCTTTAAAAGCAATTTTAGTTGTTTATTTAAACTGAGTTTTTATATTGTATATTTATATTGGCCTTTTGTATTACGGTGTAATTTCTGAGATTTTAACTGTGTTAAGAAGCACTTTGTGGGTTTTTGTCTGTGAAAAGTGCCATACAAATAAATGTTACATACTTACTATTATTAAGAAATTCTATAAATTTTTTGTGATAATAATTAACATTGTGTTTTGTTGAAAGCAGTTGTTAATGCAAACAAAGATAGATTGAAAAAAAGACAAAAAGAGGGAAGAAATACATCTACTTTTCATTTATCCATCCATCCATCCATCTTCCTCCGCTTATCCGAGGTCGGGTCGCGGGGGCAGCAGCCTAAGCAGGGAAGCCCAGACTTCCCTCTCCCCAGCCACTTCGTCCAGCTCTTCCCGGGGGATCCCGAGGCGTTCCCAGGCCAGCTGGGAGACATAGTCTTCCCAACGTGTCCTGGGTCTTCCCCGTGGCCTCTTACCGGTCGGACGTGCCCTAAACACCTCCCTAGGGAGGCGTTCGGGTGGCATCCTGACCAGAAGCCCGAACCACCTCATCTGGCTCCTCTCGATGTGGAGGAGCAGTGGCTTTACTTTGAGCTCCTCCCGGATGACAGAGCTTCTCACCCTATCTCTAAGGGAGAGACCCGCCACCCGGCGGAGGAAACTCATTTCGGCCGCTTGTACCCGTGATCTTGTCCTTTCGGTCATAACTCAAAGCTCATGACCATAGGTGAGGATGGGAACGTAGATCGACCGGTAGATTGAGAGCTTTGCCTTGCGGCTCAGCTCCTTCTTCACCACAACAGACCGATACAGCGTCCGCATTACTGAAGACGCCGCACCGATCCGCCTGTCGATCTCACGATCCACTCTTCCCTCACTCGTGAACAAGACTCCGAGGTACTTGAACTCCTCCACTTGGGGCAAGATCTCCTCCCCAACCCGGAGATGGCACTCCACCCTTTTACGGGCGAGAACCATGGACTCGGACTTGGAGGTGCTGATTCTCATCCCAGTCAGCTGCGAACCGATCCAGTGAGAGCTGAAGATCCTGGCCAGATGAAGCCATCAGGACCACATCATCTGCAAAAAGCAGAGACCTAATTCTGCAGCCACCAAACCGGATCCCCTCAACGCCTTGACTGCGCCTAGAAATTCTGTCCATAAAAGTTATGAACAGAATCGGTGACAAAGGGCAGCCTTGGCGGAGTCCAACCCTCACTGGAAACGTGTCCGACTTACTGCCGGCAATGCGGACCAAGCTCTGACACTGATCATACAGGGAGCGGACCGCCACAATCAGACAGTCCGATACCCCATACTCTCTGAGCACTCCCCACAGGACTTCCCGAGGGACACGGTCGAATGCCTTCTCCAAGTCCACAAAACACATGTAGACGGGTTGGGCAAACTCCCATGCACCCTCAAGGACCCTGCCGAGAGTATAGAGCTGGTCCACAGTTCCACGACCAGGACGAAAACCACACTGTTCCTCCTGAATCCGAGGTTCGACTATCCGGCGTAGCCTCCTCTCCAGCACACCTGAATAGACCTTACCGGGAAGGCTGAGGAGTGTGATCCACGATAGTTAGAACACACCCTCCGGTTCCCCTTCTTAAAGAGAGGAACCACCACCCCGGTCTGCCAATCCAGAGGTACCGCCCCCGATGTCCACGCGATGCTGCAGACTCTTGTCAACCAAGACAGCCCCACAGCATCCAGAGCCTTAAGGAACTCCGGGCGGATCTCATCCACCCCCGGGGCCTTGCCATCGAGGAGATTTTTAACTACCTCAGCAACTTCAGCCCCAGAAATAGGAGAGCCCACCACAGATTCCCCAGGCACTGCTTCCTCATAGGAAGACGTGTTGGTGGGATTGAGGAGGTCTTCGAAGTATTCCCTCCACCGATCCACAACATCCGCTGTCGAGGTCAGCAGAACACCATCCTCACCATACACGGTGTTGATAGTGCACTGCTTCCCCTTCCTGAGGCGGCGGATGGTGGTCCAGAATCGCTTCGAAGCCGTCCGGAAGTCGTTTTCCATGGCTTCCCCGAACTCCTCCCATGTCAGAGTTTTTGCCTCCGCGACCGCTGAAGCCGCACACCGCTTGGCCTGTCGGTACCTGTCCGCTGCCTCAGGAGTCCTATGAGCCAAAAGAACCCGATAGGACTCCTTCTTCAGCTTGACGGCATCCCTCACCGCCGGTGTCCACCAACGGGTTCTAGGATTGCCGCCACGACAGGCACCAACTACCTTGCGGCCACAGCTCCAATCAGCCGCCTCGACAATAGAGGTGCGGAACATGGTCCACTCGGACTCAATGTCCAGCACCTCCCTCGTGACATGTTCAAAGTTCTTCCGGAGGTGGGAATTGAAACTCTCTGACAGGAGACTCTGCCAGACGTTCCCAGCAAACCCTCACAATGCGTTTGGGCCTGCCAGGTCTGTCCGGCATCCTCCCCCACCATCGCAGCCAACTCACCACCAGGTGGTGATCGGTAGAAAGCTCCGCCCCTCTCTTTACCCGAGTGTCCAAAACATGAGGCCGCAAATCCGATGACACAACTACAAAGTCGAGCATGGAACTGCGGCCCAGGGTGTCCTGGTCCCAAGTGCACATATGGACACCCTTATGCTTGAACATGGTGTTCGTTATGGACAATCCGTGATGGGCACAAAAGTCCAATAACAAAACACCACTCGGGTTCAGATCCGGGCGGCCATTCTTACCAATCACGCCTCTCCAGGTTTCACTGTCGTTGCCAATATGAGCGTTGAAGTCCCCCAGTAGAACGAGGGAATCACCCAGGGGAGCACCCTCAAGTACTCCCTCCAGTGAATCCAAAAAGGGTGGGTACTCTGAGCTGCTGTTTGGCGCGTAAGCGCAAACAACAGTCAGGACCCGTCCCCCCCACCCGAAGGCGGAGGGAAGCTACCCTCTCGTCCACCGGGTTGAACTCCAACATGCAGGTTCTGAGCCGGGGGGGAACAAGAATTGCCACCCCAGCCCGTCGCCTCTCACTGCCGGCAACGCCAGAGTGGAAGAGAGTCCATCCCCTCTCGAGAGAACTGGTTCCGGAGCCCTTGCTGTGCGTCGAAGTGAGTCCGACTATATCTAGCCGGGACTTCTCCACCTCGCGCACTAGCTCAGGCTCCTTCCCCCCCAGCGAGGTGACGTTCCACGTCCCAAGAGCTAGCTTCTGTAGCCGAGGATCGGACCGCCAAGTTCCCTGCCTTCGGCTGCCGCCCAGCTCACATTGCACCCGACCTCTATGGCCCCTGCTATGGGTGGTGAGCCCATTGGAGGAGGGACCCACGTTGCCTCTTCGGGCTGTGCCCGGCCGGGCCCCATGGGGACAGGCCCGGCCACCAGGCGCTCTCCGTCGTGCCCCAACTCCGGGCCTGGCTCCAGAGGGGGGCCCCGGTGACCCGCGTCCGGGCGAGGGAAATCTGAGTCTCGGTTCTTGTATTTCCATAGAAGTCTTCGAGCTGCTCTTTGTCTGATCCCTCACCTAGGACCTGTTTGTCTTGGGAGACCCTACCAGGGGGCATGGAAGCCCCCGGACAACATAGCTCCTAGAATCATTGGGACACGCAAACTCCTCTACCACGGTAAGGTGGCAGCTCATTTAACCTTCATAATTTTTCATTAAAGGGGAACTGCACATTTTTTGTATATTTGCCTATCGTTCACAATCTTTATGAGAGACAAGAAGAGGTCATTACAATAATAACAACTCTAAAAAAACTTAAAAGCAAGAGATATTTGGTCTGACAAATCACTTTGTGAAGCTTCACAAAGAGGCAATTGCAAAACCAATTACACATGCGATAAATCAATCTATTAGACAAGGAATAGTGCCATCTTCATGGAAGATTGCCAGAGTCACCCCAATATTAAAGAGTGGTGACAAAACAAAACCAGAGAACTACCGTCCAATTAGTATTTTAACCATTATTTAAAAAATTGCAGCGAAATGGGTTGCTGTGCAACTAACTGAAAATCTAAATAATAGTCAGACCTCACTCTATCCAATGCAGTTTGGGTTTAGGAAGCATCACTCCACAGAGACAACCACTTGTTATTTTCTGGAAAATGTAAAACATCTACTAGACCAAGGTGGTTTTGTGGGGGCTGTGTTCCTTGACCTGAAGCGAGCATTTGACACAATCAATCATAAGGTTCTAATCGCTAAACTAACCCATTTTAATTTCTCTAACAGAGTCCTCTGCTGGATAAAATCGTGTATGTCGGGCAGAAAACAAGCAGTGCAAATTGATAACTCACAATCTACCTTTCTTGCATGCACAGCTGGTGTCCCACAAGGCTCAGTACTGGGACCAATTTTATTCAGTCTATAGGTCAATAATCTATCTGATGTGTGTAGAGCTGTAAAGGTACAGTTATATGCTGATGACACCGTTTTGTATGTTATTAATATTTAAAGCAAACATGCTCACATTAGGTGCGTTGAGTCGGGCGTCCAGTCAGGTCTGTACTTTGCGCCCATTTCCAGCGCCTTTTCCCTCAGCTCCCCTCTGAAAGGATTCTGGAAGCCGCTGAGGACGAACACCACCCCCTCCATGATGCGCTTGAAGGGGACTTGCTCCACACTCGGTTTGGGTTTGGCCTCGGCTTTAGGCAAACTGGCCCGCTTTTTTTCAGTGGAGACAGCCGCCTTCGCTGGTGAGGCTGCGGTGCAGAGACAATGAATAATTTAAAGCAAACTTTTTTTCACCAAGTACCACCTCAGAAGACACTTGGCTCTCCAAGTACCACCATAGTGACCAAAATAAATTACAGTCGCTTAGTAGACCTAAGAATTCATTAAAAACAAGGTATAGGTTTTATTTAACAAATATATTTAAAATTGTTGGTCACTGTAACATTACACACAGTTTGAACAATAACACTGTGTTTGGATATCGGAAAATAAAACACCGTACTTGAATCAAGTGATTCTTTGGCGTACCACTAGATGGAGCCCACATAATACTCCAACTAGTGGTACGCCACCACAGCTTGTGAATCACTGATTTTAAAGTTCCGGTGCAATTTTGACAAGAGGCAAACCTTTGGGGGGGCAGGGGCTCGGCGTGCTGCTCTTGAGTTTGGGGGTCGCCGGTTTGAACTCTGGAGAGCTGCCAGGGCTGGTTTTCTTGGCGGGAGGGAGACCGGGGGCAGACTGCCGTTCTTTGCTGAACTCAAACTTTCTCTTTGCAGGAAGCTGTTGTGGAAGAGAAGTGAAAAGAAACGATTAACTCCACCAAGAACATTATGTTTTCATCGCTTTTAGGTAAAAAAACAAAACAAAAACTTTTTTTTTTAAAAACGATAATAAGAATTTCTTATTATTTATTCATGTGAATTTGAACTTAATTTTGATTTGAAATGTTTCTGTATATTCTGGACGTCGTTTACATCGCTAAAAGAAAAATCTAAGGAAGAGAATCCGTCTGCCATCTTCCACTAGTTTTTTTTTTTTTTATATATAAATCGCCCGCTTGAACATTCCCTCTTCTCTTCTCAGACTCTCTCGTCGTCATTTGGGATGTGTGGGTCTGTTGTGATTTCCCTTCCTGGTTCGATGACCCGCCCTATCTTGCCTCTGATTGGCCTGTCCGTAATGTTTCGCCCTAATCTTAACCAATCGTGACTCATCATAGTAGATTTTCTTATACGTAAACCAACCAATCATCGTATATTTTGTCCCCTGCCCATGGAGTTGCTTCGCTACGTAGCTTCGATTTTTAAGTTAATAATCTTTAATGGAAAACCGTAGTTTTTACCACTGCAGCCGTAAACCAGAATTGATTATCAAAAACCGTACTACAATACGGTAAAACCGTAGTTGTTGGCAGGTATGGCAAAGAGACGGATCAAGATTTTAACACACATTGTATGTCGGAAAAAACAAAGAAAAACTGAAAATATTTTTTCATTAAAAAAAAAAATCACATCCATGATATCCATCCATTCATTTTCTACCGCTTGTCCCTTTTGGAGTCGAGGGGGGTGCTGGAGCCTATGTCAGCTGCATTCGGGCAGTAGGCGGGGTACACCCTGGACAAGTCGCCACCTCATCGCAGGGCCAACACAGATAGACAGACAACATTCACACTCACATTCACACACTAGGGCCAATTTTAGTGTTACCAATCAACCTATCCCCAGGTGCATGTCTTTGGAGGTGGGAGGAAGTCGGACTACCCAGAGGGAACCCACGCAGTCACGGGGAGAACATGAAAACTCCACACAGAAAGCTCCCGAGCGCAGGATCGAACCCAGGACCTTCGTATTGTGAGGCAGATGCACTAACCCCTGTTCCACCGTGCTGCCCCATGCCTGATATATACATACATATACATATATATAAACATAGAGACAGACATACATACACGCACACACACACTTTGCATGCAGTAGGCTTTCGGCCCCCGGCGAAAACCTTAGCCCAATGCGGTTCCCCAGTCAAAAGGTTTGGACACCCCTGCCTCAAATTTTCTGAGATTTTCAATTCAAAGTTTTCATAAACTGTAAGCTATCCATCCATCCATCCATCGATTTCTATCGTCACCCTGGAAAAGTCGCCACCTTATCGCAGACTGTCATCCATAATCATCAAAACTATAACCAGGCTTGACATATCTCACTTTGCATGTCAGGAGTCAATATCACATGTTAATAAATGTTTTATTCTTGTGTAATTTGCACATGATTAAATTCTACAGAAGAATATTATTTCTTATATTTATTTACTAAATCGTTATTTGTTTTCTTCTATGCTACGTATGTGCCTCTTGAGACCTTACCTCAAAACTAAACATAATTCAGTGTTGGCGTTAACACACTTTTTGTGTCTTTTTACACCTTGAAATCAGAAAGGCTGTGCAATTCCAGAAGCCCCCGCATCCCCCAGACGCAGATATTTATTTTTTTACCGCCCGGTTTGCTTGTTTTTTTATTTTATTTTATTGATTATCGCATTCAGCCAGTGTTTTGTTTTGTTTATATTTGCCGGGTCAAATTTCCATCCCCGTTTATTACATTTTTATTGGTCGTAAACTTTGATTCGCCAAAAGTTTTATCAATGACAAATACTGCCTCAGTTTGCACTGGGACTTCATGGTAAACACTAAGGTGAGTGTAAAGTCAAACTTTTTATTTTGTGCCATGTCTCCAGTAAATGAGTTGTTTTAGTCTTTTTGAGTCCATGGAAACTTCACTTTTATCTCCCGCATGGATGGATGGATCGACATCGTTCGAGGATGGAGACAGGCAAGCTGTCAGCTTCAAGCTAACCAGCACCCAACTAGACTCCTCCACCCCAAAAACATACTTAGCAGGTCAACAAATGGGGCAAATATGTGCCCTTTGAAGTGTTTATGTGCGAGGAGTATTCAAAAAGGAGTCTCTTGGAGAAGTGGCTGACAAATTAGCAAGCATCGCTGACAGTGACGTCATCACAGTCATTCTTTACTGAAGCAGAGATGCTGACCGTGCGTTATGATAAACACGCATGCGTCGCCAGGCTCTGCTTTTTATCGATAGACTTATCAGAAGTAGTTTTTTATTATCTATAGCAGGAGTGTCAAAAGTGTGGCCCGGAGACCATTTGCAGCTAATGTTTTAAAGGCCCACAGCACAAAATACTATTAAAAATGTGTTTTAAAAACTAACAAAAGTAGAATAAAAAAGCTTACAGGTGAAATATAATTTAGAAACATGTTGCAATGTTGACTAATAAAACAAAGCTGTCATTTCTCAAAACACAATATTGAATCAAAATCAATGTTTTTATGAATTATTGACCTATCCAAGGCTCAGATTACTTCACATCAAATATTCCACTTTGAAAAATATTCTTTGTGAAAGATTTAGCATATTTTGTGTGTTTGCCACAAAAAAAATGTTTTCTTTGACAAAAAGGGCAGAAAAAAAACAAACAAAAAAAACAACATACATTTTTTTTTTTTTAAATTAAAATTAGAACTGACGAATAGATCTGAAGTTGTTGTAGACTCTAGAGATTTAAGCATTAAATAAATAATGTATGTATGCCCTGGCACACCATTATCATAATTTCATGACCGAAGCAAAAAACTTTTTACACTTTTATACTGAAATAAATACACCTACAACTTATTAAATACAAATATAGGAAAAAACTACCGGCAGCGGTAAAGTTTAGATCCATGAAGGAAAGAAGAAAATGAATGTTTATAACTGAATACATTTACATACAGTATGCACAGAAATGTGTTGTTTTTTTTAAATTATTTTTTTTAATGAATTAAGTAACGTTTATGACAACCTTTTTCCAAAACAAAATATAGAATGTGAGATTTAACAGGATAATGCATACATTTATCATTTGTTTTTAAAACACTTACAAAAAAGTGGGGGACCCCATTTTTATGACTTGATGGGGTGCCTGGGTCCCCATTTAGAAAATTCCTAGCGCCAACCCTGATAATTGATGCTAATCCACCCATTTTTCCCCAAAATATTAATCGACAAGAGAACCGTTAACGAACCGAATAGTTAAGCAGAATCGGAACCAGGATTTTTTCTTTTAAGGTTTTTGTTTGAAAGACCAAACATTTTACACTACAAAATTCCACACGACTTTAAGGTCAATTCAGTCTTGGAAACTAAAGCAAGTGGTTGCCTGGCAACTACAAATGGGAAGGATTTTACTTTGCTACGCTTGAAGATTTCTAAGGAAAATGACAGCAGGTCGCTGTCAAGGAGCGCCAAATGTCTTCCAAACATGTTTTTATTTATTAAAGAAGTCCTCTCCTGCTAATTTCACTGACTTTTGCAATAATATGAGATGTCAGTTGGGCAGCATAATAAGTAACTTTGAATAAAATACACCCCACAACTTAAATGGGAACTGTTATTTTAGGGGAAATTTTGTCTTCCAGGGTGTACCCCGCCTTCCGCCCGAATGCAGCTGAGATAGGCTCCAGCACCCCTCGCGACCCCGAAAGGGACAAGCGGTAGAAAATGGATGGATGCATTGATTCACTATCCTTATGTACCGGTAAGACAAGAACACATATGTCTTTCTTTTTTATGCATTCTAAATCATAAAACATGGCAAGTACAAGGTGGCTAACAATGCAGCTAATGGGAGTACTCTATTATGCCCTAAAACATCTAAAAAGAGCCATCAATACTCCTTTTACATCTTGTCAACCTGAATATTAACTTTTTAATTAAAGTATTAGCGATATTATTATAAGCGCTAATGTCGAGGAACTACTTTTGACAGCGCATTGATCACAGAGAGCTAACTAGCTTGTGCTGCTATATTGACATAATGAGCTGCTGCATCGCCTCTGAGTGAGCAAAAGTTAATTCTAGATTATAAATCATGCCTCTCACCTGAATAGTAGAAGGTTGTAGACATAAACCCACAATTTGGTCAACTCTGACATCCAATTTAGACCCGGAGATGATGAGAAAGACACGAAAAGACGCTCGTTTGCGGCACTTTTTTTAAACCCTTCGTGATGATTATGATTAATTTTTCATCTAAACGGGAAGATATAAACATCCCATCAGTCTATATCCCAGTGAGAGCATAAATTGTACAGTAAGTGATTATTTTATCATGTTTGTTGCCTCTCATGAATCTGCCATGATTAGTAGTGTTGTTATTGTCGAAGGGAAAAGCGAACGTTGTGATGCGTCTGAAATTAATGCAATGCTGTTTGCTTGAAAGTAGCAAAGTACGTAAATATTACCGTAAATTACGAGCTATAAGCCACAAATTTTTTACTACACTTTGAAATTGGCGGCTTATAGGACGGAGCGGCTAATTTATGGATTTTTCTTGACTGGTGGCAATAATAAAAATAGTTTTCAAAAGAAAAAACAAACAAACCTGAGAATGTGTTTTACTGTTAGTGCTATTGCGCCATCTTTTGGACGAGTTTAATCACTGTGTTTTCAACCGGAAATGCAGTACCGTTCAGTTTTCTGGCCGTCCATAGCCTTCCCACTCGTATGGATTCTTCATTCTTCAAGCCCCACTTAAAATAACTTTCCGTTTTGGTTGATTTTGGCGGCGCTAGTGAGCCAAAGCGATAGTGTTTTCCCATGAGGACTAGCCCATATAGCGTCATACTGACATGATGTCTGCTGTAATATTTGCACAAATATTACGTCTCTAATGGCTATGCTAAAGTTAAATAACAGCAATGTACAGAGACACCCTGGATGAAAACCAAGGCTTCCCATCCAACCTGATGAAGCTAGAGACGTGCTGCAAAGAGGAATGGGCCAAACTGCCCAAAGATAGGTGTTCAAAAAGACTTGAGGCTGTAATTGCTGCCAAAGGTGCATCAACAAAGTATTGAGCAAAGGGTCTGAATACTTATGTACATTTCAGTTTTTAGTTTTAATACATTTGCAAAAAAAAATAAGAAAAAAAAACTTTCATTATAGGGTATCATGAGGAGAAAAATTAATTTAATCCACTTTGGAATGAGGCTGTAATATAACAAAATGTGGAAAAAGTGGAGCGCTGTAAATACTGTACGGATGCACTGTCAGGGATTGTCTGGAACCGAGGTGTCCATACCCTCTTTATACACGGCTCTGTCACTAGTGGTACGCCAAAGAATCACTTAATTGAATATTCCAACACGGTGTTACTCTTCAAACTGTGTGTAATGTTACAGTGGCCAAAATATTATGTATACTTGTTAAATAAAACCTCTGCTTTGTTTTATTGAATACTTAAGCTTACTATGCTACTGTATTTTAATGTTAATGGTGATACTTGAAGAGCCGAGTGTTTTCTGAGGCGATAGTTGGTGGAAAACGTTAGAGAACCATTGTGCTAGGTATTTGCAGCCTCTTACCCTCCGACCATGCCTACTCTGTCGCGATTGGTCAGGGGTTGCTGACGTTGCTTACCTGTGGCGAGGCAGAGCTGGAGGACGAGGCGTGGCCTGATGACGAGGAGGCGGGCCCGGAGGCCTGCAGGGTGGCGGTGGCGTAGCTCAACTTGTTACTCTGAGGGGACGCTGTAGGGGAAGCGCACACAAAAACGAAGAGGAGAACGCACGATTACTTTCCAGAAAAATCACAATGAAGTCATATCCGCCTTCTCGTCTGCTTTGGAAGCGGATTTAATGAAAAGCTAATCAGCGTCCCAATGGTTTTGTTCATTTTCAAAGTGGAGTCAGCAGCTAGTGAATGTGAATGTTTGCCTTTAGGGGACGCGCTGGACTTGGCCGCGTTGTCTCGGCTGAAAAACAAACTGCCGGGCTGAAGGTTGGAGCCTGATGGGGGAGCGTCTTCTTTTACCCGAAACTGACCCAGCTTGGTCAGTTTCTAGTCAGACACACAGAGAGACAAAAAACAAGTGTTTACTTTTGGTACTAATCATGTCCGTGTAAAAATTGACTTTCTTACCGGGGACGTCACTGGAGGGTCGTTTTTGTCTGGAGGTGAATGGAACGTCACGAAGGCCAGTCCATACGCGATGTTCTAAGACAGACACATCTTGTATTTCATTCCAAACACTAAACATGCCTTCTCTATAAGAACACATTGTTGCAGGAGAGAAATTAATACATTACACAGTAAATAAGTCACAGAATTGCCAACGTGACTTATGTCAGGGGTGTCCAAACTTTTCCAGCAAGGGCCACATACCTAAAAGTTTAAAGGTGCATTACCTAACATTTAATGGTGGTTCTCTGGTGAAAAGTTTGCATAGATTGTTTTACAGATTTATCTTGGATACAATTTGTACATTAAGGATACTAAAAGCCATTATCTGCTCAGCTAAATTAACAATAACATCCACTAAAAACTAATGTAATGTCATATCTCATTAATGAACTCACTGTATTTTTGCCAATAAAAAACAAACTGGACCGCGGGGCGCACTTCAGACGCCCCATCATAGCCCAACTGTATGCATGGTAAATATATGTGTTGTGAGCCACACACAGACTCCAGGCGATCATCTTCTTACTTTACTGTAAGGCTGGCTGCAGACAATCTTCACCCGGTCCCACTTCTCCTGTGCCGTGCTCTTCTGCAGCTGGCTGGGCCCAAAGAAGCGCACCCTGTTCATGTTGGTGCCGTTACGGCTCTCTGTTGGCGACATGAAGGACGACGTGACCAGCAACACCTGAAAGATGGACGCCGAGGTTTTATGAGGGGGGGGGAGAAACGACCCGTGAGAACCATTAGAGCAGCAGTGATGCGGTTAGGCTTTTTACCTCATAGTCCTGCTCTCGGACGGAGGAGGAATTTCCCACCAGCACCTCAACGAAAGCCGAGCCTTCATTCCCGATGTCGATGCTGTGCACCTGTTCCTCCTTCTCCAACTTAAGACAGAGCACAATGATTGGGGTTCAGACATTATATTATGAATATTAGGGCTGTGAATCTTTGGGTGTCCCACGATTCGATTCAATATCGATTCTTGGGGTCACGATTCGATTCAAAATCGATTTTTTTTCAATTCAACACGATTCTCGATTCAAAAACGATATTTTTTTTCCGATTCATAAAAAAATTCTCTATTGCAGTGGTTCTCAAATGGGGGTACGCGTACCCCTGGGGGTACTTGAAGCTATGCCAAGGGGTACGTGAGATTTTTTTTAAATATTCTAAAAATAGCAACAATTCAAAAATATTTTATAAATATATTTATTGAATAATACTTCAACAAAATATGAATGTAAGTTCATAAACTGAACATCAAATCAAGTAGGCTATTCCATTCATAACCATAAAGCCTGAGTTTCCCCCATGCCATGATGGTTTGACCCTCACTAAAATGTCTGTCAAAAAGAACTGTGAAAAGAAATGCAACAATGCAATATTCAGTGTTGACAGCTAGACTTTTTGTGGACATGTTCCATAAATATTGATGTAAATATTTATTTTTTTGTGAAGAAATGTTTAGAATTAAGTTCATGAATCCAGATGGATTTCTATTACAATCCCCAAAGAGGGCACTTTAAGTTGATGATTACTTCTATGTGTAGAAATCTTTATTTATAATCAAATCACTTGTTTATTTTTCAACAAGTTTTTAGTTATTTTTATATCTTTTTTTCCAAATAGTTCAAGAAAGACCACTACAAATGAGCAATATTTTGCACTGTTATACAATTTAATAAATCAGAAACTGATGACACAGTGCTGTATTTTACTTCTTTATCTCTTTTTTTCAACCAAAAATGCTTTGCTCTGATTAGGGGGTACTTGAATTAAAAAAAAATTCACAGGGGGTACATCACTGAAAAAAGGTTGAGAACCACTGCTCTATTGATTCAATACATAGGATTTCAGCAGGATCTACCCCAGTCTGCTGACATACAAGCAGAGTAGTAGATTTTTGTAAAAAGCTTTTATAATTGTAAAGGACATTGTTTTATCAACTGATTTCAATAATGTAAATTTGTTTTAACTATTAAATTAACCAAAAATATGACTTATTTTATCTTTGTGAAAATATTGGACACAGTGTGTTGTCAAGCTTATGAGATGTGATGCAAGTGTAAGCCACTGTGACACTATTGTTCTTTTTTTTTATTTTTTTTTATAAATGTCTGTTGATAATATTCATTTTTGTTTCACTACTTTTGGTTTGTTCTGTGTCGTGTTTGTGTCTCCTCTCAATTGCTCTGTTCATTGCAGTTCTGAGTGTTGCTGGGTCGGGTTTGGTTTTGGAATTGGATTGCATTGTTATGGTATTGCTGTGTATTGTTTTGTTGGATTGATTAATTTAAAAAAAAAAAAATTTAAAAAAAATTATTAAAAGTAAATAAATTTTAAAAAAAAAAATAGATTTTTTAAAAATGAGAATCGATTCTGAATTGCACAACGTGAGAATCGCGATTCGAATAGATTTTTTCCCACACCCCTAATAAATATACAGTGTTGGCGTTAACGAACTTTTTGTGTATTTTTACGCAATTCCAGAAGCCCGCACAGATTTTTTTATTTTTCTTTACTGGCCGGTTTGCTTGTTTTTTTTTTATTTGATCGATTATCGCTTTCCGTCTGTGTTTTGTTTATATTTGCCGGATCAAATTTCCGTCCCTGTTCATTGCGTTTTTATTGGTCGTAAATGTTGATTCGCCGAACGTTTTATCAATGACAAATACTGCCTCAGTTTGCACTCGGACAACTTTACCGCGAGGGGCTGTCAAAAAAAAAGATTCATGGTAAACACTAAGGTGAGTGTAAAGTCAACCTTTTTAACTTCATCCTGAGCCATGTCTCCAGTAAATTAGTTGTTTTAGTCTTTGTGAGTTCATGGAAACTTCACTTTTATATCCCGCTGAAGCGACATCCTTCAAGGATGGATACAGGCTAGCTGTTAGCTTCAAGCTAACCAGCACCCGACCACCCCAAAAACATACTTTGTAGGTCAACAAACGGGGCGAATATGTGCCTTTTGAAGTGTTAATATGTGAGGAGTGTTCAAAAGGAGTTTATTGGAGAAGTGGCTGACAAGTTAGCAAGTGTCGCTCGCATCGCTGACAGTGACGTCATCACCGCCATTGTTTACTGAAGCAGAGATGCTGATTGTGCGTTATGATAAACACGCGTCGTCAGGCTCTGCTTTTTATCGATAGACTTATCAGATTTAGTTTTTTATTATCTATAGCAGGGGTGTCAAAAGTGTGGCCCGGAGGCCATTTGCGAACCGCAGCTAATGTTTTAAAGGCCCACGGCACATTCTAAAAAGACTATTAAAATAAACAAAAACATAACAAAAGTGCAATAAAAAAGCTTACAGGTGAAATGTAATTTAGAAAAAGTTGCAATGTTGACTAATAAAACAAAGCTCTTTTTTTTTTTTTTTTTAAACTGTCATTGCTCAAAACATAATATTGAATCAAAACCAATGTTTTTATGAATTATTGACCTATCCAAGGCTCCGATTACTTCACATCAAATACTCCACTTTGAAAAATATTCCTTGTGAAAGATTTTGCATTAACAAAAACGGAAGAAAATACACAAACAAAAAAACAACAACAACAACAAAAAACTTAGAAAAGACGGATAGATTTGAAGTTGACTTAGACTCTAGAGATTTAAGCATTAAATAAATAATGTATGTATGCCTTGGTACACAATTATCTTCATTTCATGACCAAAGAAAAAAACCTTTTACACCTTTATACTGAAATAAATACACCTACAACTTATTGAATACAAATATAGAAAAAACTACCGGCAGCGGTAAAGTTTACATCCATAAAGGAAAGAAGAAAGTGAATGAATGTTTAGAACTGAATACATTTACATATGCATAAAAATTTGTTTTCTTTTGTATTATTTTTGTAATGAATTAAGTAACATTTATGAGAACCATTTTCCAAAACACAATATAGAATGTGAGATATAACAGGATAATGCATACATGTACACTACCGTTCAAAAGTTTGGGGTCACATTGAAATGTCCTTATTTTTGAAGGAAAAGCACTGTACTTTTCAATGAAGATAACTTTAAACTAGTCTTAACTTTAAAGAAATACACTCTATACATTGCTAATGTGGTAAATGACTATTCTAGCTGCAAATGTCTGGTTTTTGGTGCAATATCTACATAGGTGTATAGAGGCCCATTTCCAGCATCTATCACTCCAGTGTTCTAATGGTACAATGTGTTTGCTCATTGGCTCAGAAGGCTAATTGATGATTAGAAAACCCTTGTGCAATCATGTTCACACATCTGAAAAAAGTTTAGCTCGTTACAGAAGCTACAAAACTGACCTTCCTTTGAGCAGATTGAGTTTCTGGAGCATCACATTTGTGGGGTCAATTAAACGCTCAAAATGGCCAGAAAAAGAGAACTTTCATCTGAAACTCGACAGTCTATTCTTGTTCTTAGAAATGAAGGCTATTCCACAAAATTGTTTGGGTGACCCCAAACTTTTGAACGGTAGTGTATGTATGCATTATCACACATACCTACTCAGTGGCCTAGTGGTTAGAGTGCCCGCCCTGAGAACGGTAGGTTGTGAGTTCAAACCCCGGCCGAGTCATACCAAAGACTGTAAAAATGGGACCCATTACCTCCCTGCTTGGCACTCAGCATCAAGTGTTGGAATTGGGGGTTTAATCACCAAAATGATTCCTGGGCGCGGCCGCAGCTGCTGCCCACTGCTCCCCTCACCCCCCCAGGGGGTGAACAAGAGGATGGGTCAAATTCAGAGGACAAATTTCACCACACCTAGTGTGTGTGTGACAATCATTGGTACTTTAACTTTAACTTATCATTTGTTTTCAAAACGGTTACAATACCAAAGACTATAAAAATGGGACCCGTTTCCCTCCCTGCTTGGCACTCAGCATCAAGGGTTGGAGTTGGGGGTTAAATCACCAAAATAATTCCCGGGCGCGGCGCCGCTGCTGCCCACTGCTCCCCAAGGGGATGGGTCAAATGCAGAGGACAAATTTCACCACATCTAGTGTGTGTGTGACAATCATTGGTACTTTAATCTTTAAAAAAGTGGGACCCCAAAAATTTACTTTGGGACCCCATTTTAATGACTTGATGGGGTCCCTGGGACCCCATTTTGAAAATTCCTAGCGCCAACACTGTATATGTATATATATATATATATATATATATATATATATATATATATATATACACACACAGGTATACACACTACCGTACAAAAGTTTGGGGTCACCCAAGCAATTTTGTGGAATAGCCTTCATTTCAAGAATAGACTGTCGAGTTTCAGATGAAAGTTCTCTTTTTCTGGCCATTTTGAGCGTTTAACTGACCCCACAAATGTGATGCTCCAGAAACTCAATCTGCTCAAAGGAAGGTCAGTTTTGTAGCTTCTGTAACGAGCTAAACTGTTTTCAGATGTGTGAACATGATTGCACAAGGGTTTTCTAATCATCAATTAGCCTTCTGAGCCAATGAGCAAACACATTGTACCATTGGAACACTGGAGTGATAGTTGCTGGAAATGGGCCTCTATACACCTATGTAGATATTGCACCAAAAAACAGACATTTGCAGCTAGAATAGTCATTTACCACATTAGCAATGTATAGAGTGTATTTCTTTAAAGTTAAGACTAATTTAAAGTTATCTTCATTGAAAAGTACAGTGCTTTTCCTTCAAAAATAAGGACATTTCAATGTGACCCCAAACTTTTGAACGGTAGTGTATATATATATATATATATATATATATATATATATATATATATATATATATATATATATATATATATATATATATATATATATATATATATATATATATATATATATATATATACCTGTATATACATACACATATATATAGAGCGCACTGCTGTGTTTAAACGGAGACAGGTGTGGACAATATTGGAGACAGACGCACTTGTCCCCAAACTAAAAGTATAAAGGGAAGGAGAACACTATTTAATGTTGTTTTAATTTTCTCAATGCCGCGTTCATCAGCTGCTGTGACTGAGCGTTAATGAGGTGAGAAATCATGCAACAGGCAATGTGTCGTGAACGTTGTCACAACTTGTTTATAAAGTCCTTACTTTGATGTTCACTCCTTTATTTAACTGCTAACTGTATCAGTGTTTAAATAACATCAGTACTAGCTTAAATGTTTTTGTCACCTCATCGAATTGAACGCAGGCTGTGAAGATTGTGTATTCGATGTGAGTTCAGTTTGGACACTCTTGAACTAAAGTAACAAAAGTATCGATATTTTAAAATAGACAATCGACATTACAGCATAAAGATCTGGTATCGGCAGTATCGATATTTCAGTGTTGATTTGCACATCATTATTGTAAGTGATAGGCAAAATTCACTCTTTCACCAAGTCAGCAGCTCAATATGTCAATATAGCAGCATTAAGCTAGTTAGCTCTCTGTGATCACGGTGCCGCTATAAAAGTAGTTTGTCTGACTTATCGCTTATAATAACAATGTTGATAATACATTGTTAATATTCAGGTAAATTGAGTATTGTTGGCGTTTTGGGATGTTTTTTAGAGGGTTTTATGGGCGCAATAATGTACTTACATTAACTGCACTGTTAGCCACCTCGTGCTTGCCGTATGTTACGAAATAGATCGCGTTGATCCTAACATACTGTTGTAGGGCTGGGCGATATATCGAATATACTCGATATATCGCAGGTTTGTCTCTGTGCGATATAGAAAATGACTATATCGTGATATTCGAGTACCGGTATACGTTCTCAAGCAGTTGCTTTTAGCTGCGGGCATTACACTACAGGCGTTTCTCACTCTTTCTTGTCTCTCCTTCTCACAGAGACATAAAACAAGCGCACCTTCTTACATACGTCACATACGTATACGCCCTCACGGAGCAGAGAGGTAGTGGCATGGGTAACGTTAGCTGTGGTGCGAGTGGTAATACGAGAGAAAGAAGGTGCGAATCTGGTAACAAATGAAGGAATAATTAATTCCCAAGAAAAACAGCAGGGGGTCCATCGTCTGGCAGTGGTTTGGCTTCAAGCGGGAATATGTCGAACAGACAACCGTAATTTGTCAAGTGTGGGGCAAAAGCGTTGCTACAAAAAGTAGCATTACTGCTAATATGTAGCATCATTTGAAAAGTCACCTGCTAGAGAATGAAGAGTGCTTGAAACTCCGCATGTCAACATATCCGTTCGGTGCCACACTAACAAAATGCAGAGGCAACTATTTCCAGATCAACATCGTATGAGAAAAATAGTCAACAACAGAAGGAGATAACGTCCGCAGGAACCTACCACATAGCGAAGGACATACACTATTTGATTTCCTATTATGCAGCTCATTTTTATTTGAATGTTATTGAAATATCTTGTGTGACATCATACACAGAAGTGCACTTTATTTGTTTTAAACTATTGTAGTGGCGTTCTGTACAAAAAGTGCACTTTAATTTAGTGTTGTTTTGATAAGTCATCTTGGTGACATCATGCACAAAAGTGCACTTATAACTTGTTTTAAAATGTCTCTGACAATTTTGCACGTTCTGTTTTGAAATTACATGAATGTTTGCCACGGCTTAATAACTGTTTAATATAAACAGTTTTAGTAAACTGACTGAGTTGTGATTTCCCTCTCTGCATGAAAGTTTAAAATGAGCATATATTAATGCAGTATAAACAAGAATGTTTTAATGTAGACACATAGAATCATCATACTGCTGTGATTATATGCATCAAGTATTCATTCAAGGCTAAGGCAATATATCGAGATTAGGGCTGCAACTAACGATTAATTTGATAATCGATTAATCTGTCGATTATTTATCAGATAAAAGAGACAAACTACATTTCTATCCTATCCAGTATTTTATTGACAAAAAACAGCATACTGGCACCATACTTATTTTGATTATTGTTTCTCAGCTGTTTGTAAATGTTGCAGGTTATAAATAAAGGTTTATTAAAAAATTAAAAATAATTTTTTTTTTAAATTTTTATAAAAATAAAAAACAAAAAATAAACTGCGCATAGCATAGATCCAACGAATCGATGACTAAATTAATCGGCAACTATTTTAATAATCGATTTAATCGATTAGTTGTTGCAGCTCTAATTGAGATATATATCGTGTATCGTGACATGGCCTAAAAATATCGAGATATTCATATATTAATACTATATATATTTTAATATATTAATAGTATAATAATATACTCTATCCTCCTTCAAAATCGCAATAAAAGTACACCTCCAGGCAGCTACAACCCTAAACTAACACCCTCCCCGGATTGTTAATAATCAAATGTAAACAATCAAATGTAGATACTTTTTCTTATGCCTTCTGATCTCTCTCTATGTCCACTACTTGCTGTACATATCCTACCAAGTCAGACCTACACTGTTCCAATATCCATTTCTCTGTTCTCAATTGTTGATGACTGATGATAACAACCAAACCTAACCCCTCCCCCCTCCTCCACACCCCGGATTGTAATTAATGTCAATAATTCAATGTGATTATCTTGTGTGATGACTGTATTATGATGATAGTATATATCTGATAGTATATATCTGTATCATAAATCAATTTAAGTGGACCCCGACTTAAACAAGTTGAAAAACTTATTCGGGTGTTACCATTTAGTGGTCAATTGTACGGAATATGTACTTCACTGTGCAACCTACTAATAAAAGTCTCAATCAATCAATTAATAATAAAAGGCCATATCGACCAGCCCTAACAGAGAGTCAAAATCTTGTTCTGGAATGAATCCATAGAAACATGTCGATGCTAAAGTGCACCTTAACACGTTGTGTATGTTGCTGCAAACAGGAGAATTGTGCAAATAGCTCCCAATGTTAGTGAGAAGATAGGTGTGTGCGTGTGTGTGTGCACCTGCAGGATGACTGAAGTTTGCTTCTCTCCGGCTCTGGCCGCTTTCCACTTCCTGTAGGTGTCGGAGCTTAGCAAGTTGTCTGCTTTGTGCGTCTGCAAGGAGGACACACAGCAAACATTTGAAATCTGTTTTGTTTTCCCCTCCATCAGTGGACGTCTTCTTAACTTACATTGTCCTCGCTGCTGCACGACACCACGTGCTGCACTTTGATTTCGGGCATTTTTGACGCCTTTTAATTAGCCCGTGCGTGTGTGTAGTTATGAAGCCTGTTTTTCTTCAAGTTGAAAAGTTAGCGTGACTCGCCGGCATGAAAATAGTATTTGTCATGAAAATAGTATTTGGACTGCAACAAATGGATCGGCTAGTGAGCTAGCATGCTAGCAAAACAACAAGGAGAGTTTACTTTTTAGCTAATAAACCAAAATACTCCCAAGTGACGTAAATTCTAAAACCACTATTCGCTTGGTAAACATCTGCTTACTCCTTCTTCTATCGCAGTAATTACTGCGGATTATAAATATAGTTTTTATATTGCACGTATAATGTCCAATTCTTTTTCCCACCCAAAACCACTATATGAGGTTGTCACCACACTTCCGGTATGTTCATCCAATCAGAAGGAGCGTCGTCTTCTTCTATTTTTTTTCTTCCAGTAGGCGTATTGCTGCCCTCCACAGGTCTTTAGCGGCACGTCATATTCGCCTCACATTTTTAGGAAGATACTGTATAGCCACTTCTGTAGTTTTGCTGATGTTTGTAGCTGAGAAAAGTATTAAGTAAAGTGTCTTCACTTCCAGTTTCTGAGTTTTACATGCATGGTGGCGTAGCGTGGCATAAAAAAAACTGTTTTCTTCTTCTGTCATTTATTTGCGGATTAGTATAGTAATTACTTCCACTGGCTGGCCAAACTGTGGTACTGCATGTGTTTATTTATGTAAGAATGCCGAATACATAATACTACAGAAACATGCAATTAATGTTATATTATAAACTGATGCAAGTATTAGTGTTGTGTTGATTTTTTTCAGTTTATAGTTTGACCACATGAATAATACTCCAGGGGTTCTTTGTTTTTGCCTGTTTTAATTACCTGTAGCAGGGGTCCCCAAACTATGGCCCGTTGTTGGTTTTTTTTCAAATCAAGCAAATCATATTGTTGATGTAGCTACCCATATCTGCTGTACATATTTACTTTAACAAAAAGAAGTGTGGGATACTTCTCTCGTTGCCTTATTTGTATTTGACTTTTATTAAATGTTTATATATACATAAATAAATAAATACATATATATGTACATACATACATATATACATACATATATATGCATACATACATATATATGTATATATACAGTATATCACCAAGCCTATACCATCCCTAATGTGAAGCATGGTGGTGGCAGCATCATGCTGTGGGGATGGTTTTCAGCGGCAGACTAGTCAGGATAGAGGGAAAGATGAATGCAGCAATGTACAGAGACATTCTGGATGAAAACCAACACCTCCCATCCAACCTGATGGAGCTTGAGAGGTGCTGCAAAGAGGAAAGGGTGAAACTGCCCAAAAATGGGTGTGTCAAAGCTTGTGACATTGTATTCAAAAAGACTTGAGGCTGTAATTGCTGCCAAAGGTGCATCAACAAAGAATTGAGCAAAGGGTCCGACTAAGTATGTACATGGGATTTCTTGATTTTTTATTTTTAAAAGATTTGCAAAAAAATAAAAAAGGTGTCATTATGGGGTATTTATTGTAGAATTTTGAGGACAAAAATGAATATATTCCATTTTGAAATAAGGCTGTAACATAACATAATGTGGAAATACTTTCCGGATGCACTGTACAAATAGTTAGTCCCTGGCCATGTTCTTTCGACCCAATGTGAGTCAAAAGCTTTAGATTTACGTTGAAGAGATAAACCAGAAAAGTTACATATAGGACTCCTGAAAGAAAGAACTACAAACAAGAGGGTGGGACTCCAAAGGAAATCTCCATACAGATGGAAATAAAATAAAATAAAAAATACAATAGAGGAGCTTTATTTTGTGCTTGTTTAATGTCTTTTTAAAGTTTGTTTTTAAAAATGCTACACACGAACACACTTTTTTTTGTCATGTTGACTTTATTTACAGGTGATCATGAAATAGTGCCTACATAATGAGTAATGACAATATTTATACTAATAATGACATGCAGAGGAACGTTTTCCAGCACTGGCAATAAAAAAAAGTGTATTGTCATTGTGATGTGCTCACAAAGTCAATAAAGCTTTTTATGGCTTTCCGCCTGCGGGGGAACATAAAACATCTCCACAAAATCCATTTGCGTGAAATGACAGCGGCTACACAGAGGAGACCAAATCACATCTGCGCCGGTGTATGCGCGTGTGTGTGTGTGTAAGTGCGGATTAAAAAGAAGACAAAGTGTACTCCAAACCTTCTCATCTTCTCCATCAGATTAAGGAGAGGACAGGAGCGGTTCAAGGTCATGGCCAGTCTACGTAATAAACGGCGTTATATAATAGTAACTAGTAATGAATAATCTAACTTGTTAACGATAGCTTGGCTGAATGAGCGTGTGTCGGACACCTCGGTCTCCTTGCTCATCCTTGCGGACTGGACACTGGCCGAGAGTTAGTGAGCGGCTCTCTTGGTTGCTTTGTTGGGTCTGCTCCCCCCACCCCAGCAGACGATGGCGTGGAACACTGCAGAGGCCACCACAGTGTATATGTTTTTTTGTTGTTTTTTTAACTTTTGTAGCTGTATGTATCCCCTCAATTCCCCCCCAAAAATGGATTAACTCGCTGGAATATAAAGACAATATAACATACACCCATAAACGTGGATGCATATGCAAAAGTGCAATATATTTATGTCAGAATAATTGTATCTAAGTTATCACAAAACTTTGTGTTGCCATGAGTTCCCGGCGAGAAGACAAAAGCTGTCTTTGATCCTACCAAACAAAAGGCTTGTAAAACTCCACTGTGTGGGATGGGGAGCGACATGAGGGTTCTGTTTCTTTGATGTCTTGTAATCCACAGAAAGATTGTGTCTTGACCCGAGAACTACAAAGCGGAGAGAAAGCAGGGCCTGCCCAAGTTCCAGGCACCTCTTCTTTGAACTGTTTTACGACCTCTTCTTTGAACTCTTTTACGACCTTTTCTTTGAACTGTTTGTAATCAAAGGCGATGGCTGTTTACGACCCCCATCCCTTTAGAAACAGCTGTTGCCATGTAATCAGGGAAAGTCCAAATAAAAGAGGAGGCGTACAATCTTTTGTCAGGAGTGTGAGACACTGTGCAAGGGTACAGTGTCTAGACCTTTCTCCTCAATTGAGCCAAATTTAATTCTGTCTCTGTTTAATTCTTTGCTTCTTGTCTTGTTTAATAGATGTCATCAGCGTTAGAACCTGACAATTTATCTATACAGTAATCTATTTATTTATATCTGCACCTTATTGCTTTTTTATCCCTGCACTACCATGAGCTAATGCAATGCAATTCCGTTCTTATCTGTACTGTAAAGATCAAATTTGAATGACAATAAAAAGGAAGTCTAAGTATAAGTCTATGTAGAAATGTCTGGTTGCATCAGCTCTGCTCTTTTAATGTCTTTAATGTCCTTTGTGTTCTTTGACGTTTGATGTTTCCCTCTTACACACATGCTTATGTGTGCTATGGCTATGAGTTTTTTTCCCCATTGGCCTCAGTCTGGAGCCCCCCTCTCCGGGGGCCCAGGCTTAGACTGAATTTTTTTTTTTTCGAACAACAAATCAACAAATTGAAGAGACAAACGGCTCTCGATGATGTCACGAGTCACTAGGCAACAGGCCCCAGCTTTTAAAAGCACACACACATACACGCTGTGCGCTCATGTGAAACGTCTTAGCCGCATGTCCCAGATTTTTGCAGTTTTTACCGGTCATGGCTGGTTCACGGGTCATACTAGAGGACCTCCAGGTAGATGGCTGACTCGGGTTCAGCCACGTGCACGTCCCCGGGGGCGTCTTGTGTGTCCGCACGCACGCCGAGAGCCCTTCGCCTGCGCTCGCCGCCTCTTCTGCCCATCCGACGCACCTAAACAAGGCCAAGACGTTATCATGCGAACGAGTCAAAGTAGTTCATTAGTTGGTAAATCTTTATTTAGAAAAGCTTTTAAGCAGTTACTCTGTTAGCGCTTTATTCACATGTCTCCATCTAAATCTATTTTATTAAAGCTTTTAATGTATTTAAACTTTTTAACATTGAATTAATAATTGTTATTTTTATTTTATGTTTAAATTTTTCTTTAACTATATAAAAAACACAATTGTTATGTATTACACATTTTTTGCCAAAAAAGCTTCTATTTATAGAATATAAATAATCACAATTCTATTTTATGTATTTTAATTGTATTTTTATTTGTTTATTATTATTATGATATATAATTACATAAAAACAATGTTTTCATGTATTACACATTTTTTGCTCAGAAACCTTCTATTTATAGTATATAAAAATCAGAATCGTATTTTATTTATTTAAATTTAATTTTGTTTAATATTATTATATAATATTATTATATATTTTATGTTTCAATTGTTTTATAACTATATAAAAACACACACAATTGTTATGTATTACATATTTTTTTGCCAAGAATGCTTCTATTTATAGTATATAAAAATTCACAATTCTATAAAAAAAAATTGGGGGGGATTTGTTTATTATTATATATAATTATATAAAACACACAATTGTTATACACATGTTTTGCTGAGAAAGCTTCTATTTATGGTATATAAATAATCACAATTGTATTTTATTTATTTTAATTTTTTTCAATTTGTTTATTATTGTTATATATAATTATATAAAAAACATTTGTTCATGTATTACACATTTTTTGCTAAGAATCCTTCTATTTATAGTAAATAAATAATCAGAATCCTATTTTACTTTATTTTTTTAATATCATTATATATAATGATTACACATTTTATGTTTCAATAGTTTTATAACTATATAAAAAAACACAAATGTTATGTATTACAAATTTTTTGCCAATAAAGCTTCTATTTATAGCAGGGGTCACCAACGCGGTGCCCGCGGGCACCAGGTAGCCCGTAAGGACCAGGGGCCGTACTTATCAAGCTTCTTAGAATTACTCCTAAGAAGTCTGCTAAGAGTTGACTTAAGAGTAAATAAATTCTTCGCTGAAAGCTGCACTTAAAAGTTAGTTATCAAGCGTCTTACTCACACTTTCAGCGAAGTGTAGGACTGAATCTTAAGTGTCACACTCAGAGCTGAAATACGACATTACTATGTGCCGTAAACGGAATTTTAGGTGACGTCATTTCTGTGTCCATAGAAATGACCAATCACGGAAGGGAATCCCTTGTCTAAGAATAAAGAAATATCTTAGAAATATTTAAGTGGACAATGGGAGTGTATATTTTGACAATAAACTACAAAATAATACAAAACAAACAAACAATATTGGCAATGAATCAAAAATAAATGTTTCCTTTTTGTTGCACCTTTCCTGCTTCCTGCTCCCAGACCGTAATCAAAGAGGCAGGGGAGACACTTCTCCAGGATGTATGCTCGGGGCAACACCCTTCACTTTACCCGACAGTGAGTCTCCACAGCGGACGACTTTAGAGTGAATGATGAGTCCGGCGATTAGTTGCAAATCTTGCTTTATTGATTGCTTGCACACAGCCAATCCAACACAAAACAAACTAGTCCCCGCTCGCACTCACAATACCGCTCCCTCTCTCTCTCGCCCACACACTCACTGACGTCACTCACCTCACATGCTGTAACCTAGCGTATGTGTGTGCCACACACATACGCTACACTCATAACATTTTCTTTCCAATTCATTAATTAGGCAACTAATTTGAAACTGGTGTGGGTGGCTCTATATATACTAGTCCACTGCAGCCACATGCAGAAATCAACAAGGAATGGAAAATTATTAAATCTGTGACAAAAATAATACCTGCTCTGTCTAAACGATACCGTTTGATCAGCTGCTCGTCATCAAACAAAGATGAACGTTCGCGCACGTCTCTCGCCTCAGTGCCATCCCCTGCTGGCAACTCCTAACCACTTAAGACACCTCTGAAGGTCTCTTAAATATCGTGGAGAGTAGGAGTGATTCTTAGACTTAAGAACGTTGATAAAAAGCTTTTATTCTTAAGTTTGAGAGTAGGACTAAATTTCGCAAATTTTCAGGACTTAAGTGTAAAATGGCACTCTAAGAAGCTTGATAAGTACGGCCCCAGATTTGGTGTCCAGTTCAAATTGTGACATGATTTATTTGAAAATTTGAGAGTTGACTTTTGTATTTTACATGAGTTATTATTTGTACAAACATGGTGCAAAGTAATTCATGATTTGTTAAAAAATGTTAGTGGCTAGCTAGTTAAAATTGGATATTTCACAAGACTGCCTTAGAAGTGATCATTTGAAAATGTTCAATTTGAAAAATGTGCACTTAGAGAAAATATAAAAATAAAGTGTTGCATATTGATATTTATCTGTTTCTATATATATTTATTGTGAAAAATCATTAAGATGATCAGTGTTTCCACAAAGATAAATATCATTAATTATTAATAATAACATAGAGTTAAAGGTAAATTGAGCAAATTGGCTATTTCTGGCAATTTATTTAAGTGTGTATCAAACTGGTAGCCCTTCGCATTAATCAGTACCCAAGAAGTAGCTCTTGGTTTCAAAAAGGTTGGTGACCCCTGATTTATAGTATATAAAAATTCACAGTTCTATTCCAAAAAAATTTTGGGGATTTGTTTATTATCATATATAATTATATAAGACACACAATTGCTACGTATTACACGTTTTTTGCTGAGAAAGCTTCTATTTGGCTCCCGCCATCAGTGTGTGAATGTGTGTGTGAATGGGTGAATGTGGAAATACTGTCAAAGCGCTTTGAGTACCTTGAAGGTAGAAAAGCGCTATACAAGTATAACCCATTTATCATGTATTATTTATTTATTTATAGTATATAAATAATCACAAATAATTTGTTTTTTTGTTTGGTTTATTATTATTATATATAATTATATAAAAACAATTTCTTTATGTATTACACATTTTTTGCTATGAAATCTTCTATTTATAGTATATAAACACAATTCTATTCAAAAACATTTTTTATTTTGATTTGTTTATTATTATATATAATTATATAAAACACAATTGTTATGTATTACACATGTTTTGCTGAAAAAGTTTCTATTTATAGTATATAAATAATCACAATTCTATTGTATTTATTTTCATTTTATTTTTATTTGTTTATTATTATATATAATTATATAAAAACAATTTTTTCATGTATTACACATTTTTTGCTAAGAAACCTTCAATTTATAGTATATAAATAATCAGAATCCTATTTTATTTATTTTAATTTTATTTGTTTAATATTATTATATATAATGATTATACATTTTATGTTTCAATAGTTTTATAACGATATAAAAAAACACAATTGTTATGTATTACACATGTTTTGCCAAGAAAGCTTCTATTTATAGTATATAAAAATTCACAATTCTATTCAAAAAAATTTCTTATTTGTTTATTATTATATATAATTATATAAGACACACAAATGTTACATATTACACATTTTTTGCTGAGAAAGCTTCTATTTATAGTATATAAATGATCACAATCCTATTTTACTTATTTTTTATTTATTTGTTTAATTTTATTATATATAATGATTATATATTTTATGTTTCAATTGTTTAATAAAAAATTCACAATTCTATAAAAAAAAAGAATTAATTTGTTTATTATTATATATAATAATATATATTTATATAAGACACACAATTGTTACGTATTACACATTTTTTGCTGAGAAAGCTTCTATTTATAGTATATAAATAATTACAAATAATTAGTTTTTTGTGTGGTTTATTATTATATATAATTATATAAAAACAAATGTTTTATGTACTACACATTTTTTTGCTAAGAAATCTATTTATTATATATAAATAATCACAATCCTATTTTTTAATTTGTTTAATATTATTATATATAATTATATAAAAACTACATTTTTATGTATTACACATTTTTTTGCTAAGAAAAATGTTATTTATTTTAATTTTTTTAAATGTTATTATATATAATTATGAGTTTGTTTCTGGTCTAGAACCACTATATTGGCAATGCTGAGCAGAAAGTACCGGACAAAGAACCTGGAGTACCTGCTTGGTGCGCACAAAGTGAGGCGTGCAGTTCTGGTACACCAGCTGGTAGCTGCCGTTGGTGTACACGTGGGTCACCTCGGTGCAGTTGATGTAGAGCGGCGTGCACTCCTGATTGGCTCCTGAACCTCCTGCCAGGCCTGCAGCAGTACGTCCAGTCAGGACGTGTCTGGGAAGAGAGTGCAGGGTCAGATGTTATTATGGTTCATAGCCCCCATCCTACACACACACACACACACACACACACACACACACACACACACACACACACACACACACACACACACACACACACACACACACAAACACAAACACACACACGTTAATAACATAAAAACTATAATTTGCTAATAAAATCCAAATTATTATAGCTAGAACAAAAACTTGTTGCAACAGAAACAAATGGGACAAGTTTGGAATGATTTTGACATAATTAAGGTCAAGTTATGAAAAATAACACGTTAATTACACGTCAATAGCAAAAAATAAATCTCAAAACGTTAATAACGTAAAAATTATACTAGTTAGACCAAAGATTTTTGCAGCACAAACGATTGGGACAAGTTAGGAGTGATTTTGACATAGTTATGGACTAGTTTGGAATAATAACACATTAGTTACATGTTAATAACAAAAAGACATAAAATGGTTATAACATAAAAACTATTAATACGTTAACAAAATCAAAATTATTATAATTAGACCAGGACTTTGCAGCATAAACGTAGCACAAACAATTGGGACAAGTTTGGGGGGATTTTGACTAGTTATAAATAATAACACCTTAATTACATGTTAATAACATAAAAATCATAGCAAGTTAATAAAACCAAAACTATAATAGTTAGACCAAATAATTTTGCAGCACAAACGATTGGGACAAGGTTGAGGAGATTTTGACATAGTCGGGGGGGCTGGTTTTGAATAATAACACCTTAATTACACGTTAATACCAAAAAAGGTCATAAAACATGAATTACACGTTATTTACACATTAATAACATCAAATGTTGATAAAATCTAAATTATCATAGTTAGACCAAATTTGTTTACAGCACAAATGAATGGGACAACTTTGGAGGGATTCTGACAGGGGACTAGTTATTAATTACACGTTAATTACATGTTAATAACAAAAAGTCATACAATGGTTATAACATAAAACATACAATACGTTAACAAAAATCAAAATGATTATAATTAGACCAAGACTTTGCAGCACAAACGTAGCACAAACAATCGGGACAAGTTTGAAAGGGATTCTGACTATAGCTCGGGGACTAGTTATAAATAATACCTTAATTACATGATATTAACATAAAAAACCATAATAAGTTAATAAAATCAGATTCATAAGAGTTAGACCAAATAATTTTGCAGCACAAACGATTGGGACAAGGTTGGGGAGATTTTCACATAGTTTGGGGGGCTGGTTAAGAATAATAACACCTTAATTACACGTTAATAACAAAAAAGTCATAAAACGTTAACATAAAAACTAAAATATGTTAATAAAATCAAAATTTTTAGTTAGACCAAGACTTTTTTTGCAGCACAAACATAGCACAAACGATTTGGACAAGTTTGGAGGGATTTTGACATAGTTGGGGGCTGGTTATGGATAATAACACGTTAATTACACTTTAATAACAAAAATTCGTTAAACGTTAATAACATAAAAACTATAATATGTTAACAAAATAAAAATGATTAGAGTTGACCAAAATTGTTTGCAGCACAAACAAATGGGACAAGTTTGGAGAGATTTTGACATAGTGGGGGACTAGTTAGAAATAATAACACATTAATTGCACATTAATTATATGTTAATTACACATTAATAACATCAAATCATAAAATGTTAATAAAATCTAAAGGATTATAGTTGGACCAAAATTGTTTGCAGCACAAATGAATGGGACAACTTTGGAGGGATTTTGACATAGTTGGGGACTAGTTATTAATAACACGTTTATTGCACGTGAATTACACGTTAATTACACATTAACAACATAAAATCATAAAATGTTAACATAAAAACTATACAAGTTCGACCAAAAACGTTTGCAGCACAAATGATAAGGACAAGTTTGGAGAGGTTTTGACATAGTTGGGGTAAATAGTTATGAATAATAGCACGTTAATTACACATTAATAACATAAACATCATAAAACGTTCATAACATAAAAACTATAATACTTAGATCAAAAATGTTTGCAGCACAAACGATTGGGACAATTTTGGAGAGCTTTAGACATAGTTGGGGACTAGTTATAAATAACATGTTAATTGCACGTGAATTACCTATTAATTTACATATTAATAACATATAATCATAAAATGTTAACATTAAAACTATACAAGTTAGACCAAAAAGGTTTGCAGCACAAACGATTAGGACAAGTTTGGAGAGGTTTTGTCATAGTTGTGAATAATAGCACGTTAATTACACGTTAATAACATAAACATGATCAAATGTTAATAACATAAACATCATAAAATATTGATAACATAAAAACTAATAGTTAGAGCAAAAATGTTTGCAACACCAACGATCGGGACAAGTTTGGAGAAATTTTGACAGTTGGGGGAGGTCTAGTTATGAATAATAGCACGTTAATTACACGTTAATTACACATTAATAACATAAAATCATAAAATGTTAACATTAAAGCTACACAAGTTAGATCAAAAATGTTTGCAGCACAAACGATTAGGACAAGTTTGGAAAGGTTTTGACATAGTTGTGAATAATAGCACGTTAATTACACGTTAATAACATAAACATGATCAAATGTTAATAACATAAACATCATAAAATATTGATAACATAAAAACCATAATAGTTAGAGCAAAAAATGTTTGCAACACCAACGATCGGGACAAGTTTGGAGAGATTTTGACATAGTTGGGGGGAGTTCTAGTTATGAATAATAGCACGTTAATTACACGTTAATTACACATTAATAACATAAAATCATAAAATGTTAACATTAAAGCTACACAAGTTAGATCAAAAATGTTTGCAGCACAAACGATTAGGACAAGTTTGGAGAGGTTTTGACATAGTTGTGAATAATAGCACGTTAATTACACGTTAATAACATAAACATGATCAAATGTTAATAACATAAACATCATAAAATATTGATAACATAAAAACTATAATAGTTAGAGCAAAAAGGTTTGCAACATGAACGATCGGGACAAGTTTGGAGAGATTTTGACATAGTTGGGGGAGGTCTAGTTATGAATAATAGCACGTTAATTACACATTAATAACATAAACATCATAAGACGCTCATAACATAAAAACTATAATAGATCAAAAATGTTTGCAGCACAAACGATTGGGACAAGTTTGGAGAGGTTTAGACATAGTTGGGGACTAGTTATAAATAACACGTTAATTGCACGTGAATTACCCATTAATTACATATTAATAACATAAAATCATAAAATGTTAAAATTAAAACTATACAAGTTAGACCAAAAATGTTTGCAGCACAAACGATTAGGACAAGTTTGGAGAGGTTTTGACATAGTTGGGGGGGGAATAGTTGTGAATATTAGCACGTTAATAACAAACATGATCAAATGTTAATAACATAAACGTCATAAAATATTAATAACATTAAACTATAATAGTTATAGCAAAAATGTTTGCAACACCAACGATCGGGACAAGTTTGGCGAGATTTTGACATAGTTGGGAGGGTGGTTATGAATAATAACACGTTACTTACACATTAATAACATAAAAAACATAATTTGGACAAGGTAGGGAGGGGCGGGGGGCAACTTCCCACAGGACAACCTTCGTAAAATCTTACGTCGCAGCTTTCTTTCTGCAGCAGTAGAAAACGAGCACGGCGATTAAGGCGCTCGCCAAGATGGCCGCTGCGGGCGCCACAAAGCCGAGCAGCAGAAGCGTGTCTGCACAAAAGCGAAAGGCAACGTTTATGCTACCGCTTATCCGCACGACATGTCGGCCATTTTTGTGGTGTGCTCACCCCGCCCTCGCCCGCCGTGCCACAGCGTCAGCGAGTCATTCCCGATGGTGTTGACAGCCGAGCAGGTGAGCGTCAGGGGCCCGCTCATGCGGCCCCTCAGCGTGGAAGTGAGCATATCGGCCGTGAGCGACACGTTGTAGTCCGGGGGCGGGGCTGTGCCGTTGATGCTCCATGTGAAAGCCGGCCGCGGGTTCGAGTCCGCCGAGCAGCGGCACAACACTTCCTGCCGCTCGACGACGCACGCTGAGGATGCCCTCTGGATGACGGGCTTATCTGGAGGAGAGAGGGCCCTGGAATTTATTTACTTGTAATTTGGTGTAACGCAATACAAGAAGAAGCTTAGGTGTCAGGGCAGCTGGGAAATATTAACAAGATGGGAATTTTTTTTTTTAAATAAATAAAAAAACAAACAAAAAAAAAAACTATATATATAAATATATCTATATATATATATATATATATATATATATATATATATATATATATATATATATATATATATATATATATATACATATATATATATATATATATACATAAAATAAAATAATAAATAAAATGTTAGTCAAAGATCATCTATAACACAGGAGGCCCCTGTTGTTTGTGATACAATGTTAGTCAAAGATCCTTTATAAGAGAGGATGTCCTGTTGTTTGTAATATAAAGTCAGTCAAAGATCATCTACAAGACAGGAGGAAGTCCCTGTTGTTTGTGATGAAATGTGAGTCAAAGATCCTTTAAAAGAGATGAGGTCCCGTTGTTTGTCATACAAAGGCAGTCAAAGATCATCTATAAGACAGGAGGAAGTCCCTGTTGTTTGTGATGAAATGTGAGTCAAAGATCCTTTATAAGAGATGAGGTCCTGTTGTTTGTCATACAAAGTCAGTCAAAGATCATCTATAAGACAGGAGGCCCCTGTTGTTCGTGATACAATATTAGTCAAAGATCCTTTATAAAAGAGGATGTCCTGTTGTTTGTAATATAAAGTCAGTCAAAGATCATCTACAAGACAGGAGGAAGTCCCTGTTGTTTGTGATGAAATGTGAGTCAAAGATCCTTTATAAGAGATGAGGTCCCGTTGTTTGTCATACAAAGGCAGTCAAAGATCATCTATAAGACAGGAGGAAGTCCCTGTTGTTTGTGATGAAATGTGAGTCAAAGATCCTTTATAAGAGATAAGGTCCCGTTGTTTGTCATACAAAGGCAGTCAAAGATCATCTATAAGACAGGAGGTCTCTGTTGTTCGTGATAAAATGTTAGTCAAAGATCCTTTATAAGAGGGGACGTCCTGTTGTTTGTAATATAAAGTCAGTCAAAGATCATCTATGAGACAGGAGGAAGTCCCTGTTGTTTGTGATGAAATGTGAGTCAAAGATCCCTTATAAGAGAGGTCCTGTTGTTTGTCGTACAAAATCAGTCAAAGATCATCTATAAGACAGGAGGTCCCTGTTGTTTGTGATACAATGTTAGTTAAAGATCCTTTATAAGAGAGGAGGTCCTGTTGTTTGTAATATAAAGTCAGTCAAAGATCATCTATAAGACAGGAGGAAGTCCCTGTTGTTTGTAATAAAATGTTAGGAGAGAGGAGGTCCTGTTGTTTGTAATATAAAGTCAGTCAAAGATCATCTATTAGACAGGAGGAAGTCCCTGTTGTTTGTGATAAAATGTTAGTCAAAGATCCTTTATAAGAGAGGAGGTCCTGCTGTTTGTAATGTAAAGTCAGTCAAAGAGCCTCTATAAGACAGGAAGTCCCTGATTTTTGTGGGACTGAGTGCGGAAAATGTTAGTCAAAGATCCTCTATAACACACAAGGTCCTTGTTGTTTGTAATACAAGTCTTGATCTAACTATATATATATATATATATATATATATATATATATATATATATATATATATATATATATATATATATATATATATATATATATATATATATGTATGTGTGTGTATATATGTATGTATATACAGTATATAATAAAAATTTTTTTTTTTTTTTTTTTTACTGTATATACATATATAAATATATATATATATATATATACACTCTATATATATATATGTGTATATATATATATATGTATATATATATATATATATACTGTATATATATATGTATATAAATATATATATATATATATATATATATATATATATATATATATATATATATATATATATATATATATATATATATATATATATGCGTGTGTATATATACACATACATATTACTTTACATGCAGTCGGCTTTCGGCCTTCTGCCAAATTTTTTTGCGCCCAATGCGACCCCCCAAGTCAAAAAGTTTGGACACCCCTGCTCTAGATGTACTATCATTTGTGATTCATAACATTATTAGGTTGAGTTTTCAAGTGAAACCATTTTTACTAGCGAGCAGCCACAGTAACACGTGGTGTCAACTCGTTGCTAGGTAGAATTGGCGGGGGCACAATAAGACCAGCCCCAAAGCTCAATTTAAAAAATCCCTTCAACGATATAGCAATTAGAGTAAATAGGTGAATAATCTCACAATCTTTGTAGTGATGTCCTTAGTTTGGGTCAGTCGGACTACTTCCTGCCGACTCTCCCTGTCCTTTCTCTAAACTGGCCACAAATACAGTAACTGGATTGGCTCATGCCAGTTGTTTTAGTTGAGGTTTGGGGCAGGTTGACTTGTGCCCCTGACAATTCTGCCTAGCAACAAGGCAAGCTGCTAACGCTCCGCTGAATTGCTGGGATGCAACGCTAACTGAGGTTTTATAATTACACCAAATCAAAGCGGGAATACTTACACAGAACGTTGAGGACGGTGGTCCGCGACTCGGCGCGACCGACCAGGTTCTCGACCGCACAGCGGACCGCCGTGCCCCGCGTCACGTTGTACAAGCGGATGGCGTGCGTGCGAAGGCCCAGGTGCACCATCCGGCCGTGTCGGCTGTAGGACCAGCTGTACTCTGACGCCGGCGGGTCAGCTTTGCACGAGCAGGCCAGCAGGGCGCTGCCCCCCTCCTGCAGGGCCAGGGTCTGCACCTGCACCGTCACGTCTTTGGGAGGAACTGCGGGGCAGAAAACGGAAAAAGTCCAAATGTGCGATATTGTAGGGAAGCATCAGCAACATTGTTTTTATGTGCTACAAAATGTCGCTCACAAGGCTATTTCAAAATAAAAGTAGCAAGCAGAAACACATCTCAACTAAATTACCATTTGTATTCTATTTATGTTATTTGTTACGATTTTGAATAGATTCAGAATGTCAAGAATGTATTTTTAAAAATATGTATTGTTTTAGGCGCTACGTCGCTGCTTCGTGTACGACATAAAAAAGGAGCTTTTCTAACCTTTAACTTTATTTTGAATGTGTTGTATTTGAACTAAAGCGCCAAACAATATGTTGCAAGAATCGGTTTAAAATGAATCGTTACACCCCAAGAATCGGAATCAAACCGATGCTGCTCCCCCCCAACAAGTTAAAAAAAAGTGTGTATATATGCATTTCCAGTATGTAAATATGTATATGTATGCATATGTACAGTATATGTATATATGTATATAAATATGTATATATGTGTATATATAAATGTCTATATGTATGTATTTGTATATATACTGTATATATATATATACATGTATGTATATATACATATATGTATATATATAAATGTCTATATATGTATATATAGATATATCTATATATACATATATATATATATACATATATATATATATATATATATATATATATATATATATATATATATTGTGAAGAGTGCATATATACATATTTAAGAGTTATTTATTTGTATTCATAGTCATATTTGAAACAGCTAGTGTTTTTCCATTTGTACTCTTTCCATCTTTTCATCTTATGTCTGCAAGTACACTGTGTGTGTTACCTTGAAGCTTTGGGATGTGGGAGTTGGAGTACTCCCTTATATCTTATCTACAGGAGAACAATAAGACCGTGTTCCTACCCTGACAGGTGGGGGCTTTCTTCTTGTGTAAGGAGTGGGCTATTGAGTTTGAGGGTTAGATCAACTCGGGCAGCCGATACGAATGTGTTGATTGAGTTGACCTCCCAAAGCTTTGGAATAAACTAGAAAATATACCTATTCTGTCCTGGTGATCCTTCTTACTCAGCTTATATGTCATCCAAAAGAATTTGGGATTGACCAGCAACTTAGATTCCCTTGGAGGAAGAATAGGTCGTGACGCAACAATATATATATACACAATAATAATGGTAAAACCAGTTTTATTTTAAGTTATATAAAAATGTATCAGCGCTGTTTATCTATTTTATGGAGGAATGTAGTTAATCATAGAATTGGCAACCAATGTTATTTTTAAAAAAGTTTTGATTTTGCATCGAGTATCGGTTTGAAACGAGAATCGATTCTGATTCAAATCGTCACCTCCAAGACTCGAATCAAATAGTGTGGTGCACAAAGATTCATAGCTCAAATTTTTACAGTCTACTTGTTGCAAGGCGGAATCCCTAGGGCACAACTCTTCCTGCCCCAAACCAAAGAAAAAAAAACAGAGAAAAGACAGGCACATTAACAGGAAGTTAAAAGATGTGTTGTAAAAATGTGCTATTTAATCAGTCCTCTGAATTAAATATAAATATGTATGAATAAAACGTTTTTTTCTACTGTAGTAAAATGTTTGCAGCCTCTTATTTTAATTTTCCTGAGGGAACTCTCTTGAAGGAATCAATAAAGTACTATCTATCCATTTATCTAGGGGCACTTCCTTATTTTCCCCTTAATGCAGCTCTGTTCTTTTAAGTTCGATTCCAGGGTTTTTGGACGAGTAACCTCTGGGAACATACTTTATCAGTATCACTCTAAAACTTTTTTTTTTTGGCATGATACAGTTTATAGTTTAAATAAGGATTACATTTTTTTTAATTTCAGGCAAATTGATGCACTTCAAAATAAAATAAATAAATAAATAAATGAAGTTTGTTTGTAAGTTTATCTATATTTCGTCGTTTGTTCCTTTATTTAATGTTAATAAGGATACAATATTATGCAATGGTGTACTTATAACAATTTTATGTACAAATGATTCTATTTATAATAATTGCGAGAGTAATTCTTACATGTAACGTGCAGGTCGTTGGCGGCGACCACAGCTTTGGCTCCCGCGTAGCTGAGCTCACATCGCAGGCCAGCGTTGACCCGTTGGGACACCCGGAAGGTCAGCGAGGCCTGCAACACGGGCGAGTGCTCGTCAGGATGGAGAGTCCGCACCTCCTGAGCCCCGGGTGGATGTACGCCCCGCCCCCATTGCCAGCGCAGGGTCGGGGGCGAAGAGGGGCAGTAATAGCCCACGCTGCAGTTCAAGGTGACCACCTGACCCTCCATGGCCGACAACACCCCGCTGATAACGGGAGCTTCGGGGTTGACTGTCAATGAGGACAACAACTGTTATCTCATCTTTATTCTCTGAAGGTGGATTTCTTTCCCCTTTTTATATTTCATACAGGACTCCATGTGTCAAAAACATCATCTTTAAAGCTGCAGGATTCTATTTCCAACAAACAGCACAGAAAAGAAATGGATCACATAATTAGCCACTTGTTGCCGGGCAGAACTTATAGGACTCAACCGATGTTGTTGAAATAAATAAATCAAGTCACTAAAGTGAAACTGACACATTTTTCCGATTGCTCTGTAAGGGTCTATGAGGTCCTGTTGTTTGGAATATAAACTGAGTCAAATATCTTCTATAAGACAGGAGGTCCCTGTGGTTTATGATATAAAGTCAGTCAAAGATCCTCTATAAGACAGGAGGTCCTTGCTGTTTGTAATAAAATGTTAGTCAAAGATCCTCTATAAGACAGGAAGTCCTTGTTGTTTGTAATAAAAAGTCAGTCAAAGATCACCTATAAAAAAGGAGGTCCCTGTTGTTTGTAATACAATGTTTGTCAAAGATCTTCTATGAGACATGAGGTCCCTGCTGTTCATAAAGACTAAGTGTGAAAATGTGAGGTAAAGATCCTCTATAAAACAGGAGGTCCCAGTTGTTTCTGGGACTGAGTCAGAAAGTGAAGGTCAAAGATCTTCTATTAGACAGGAGGTCCCTGCTGTTTGTAATAAAATGTTAGTCGAAGATCCTCTATTAGACAGGAGCTACCTGTTGTTTCTAATAAAATGTTAGTCAAAGATCATCTATTAGACAGGAGGTCCCTGCTGTTTGTAATAAAATGTTAGTCGAAGATCTTCTATAAGAAAGGAAGTCTCTGCTGTGTGTGGGACTGAGTGTGAAAAATGTTAGTCAAAGATCCTCTATAAGGCAGGAAGTCCTTGTTGTTTGTAATAAAAAGTCAGTCAAAGATCACCTATAAGAAAGGAGGTCCCTGTTGTTTGTAATAAAATGTTAGTCAAAGATCATCTATAAGACAGGAGGTCCCTGTTGTTAGTAATACGATGTTTGTCAAAGACCTTCTATAAGACATGAGGTCCCTGCTATTCATAAAGACTAAGTGTGAAAATGTGAGTCAAAGATCCTCTATAAGACAGGAGGTACATGTTGTTTCTAATAAAATGTTAGTCAAAGATCCTCTATTAGACAGGAGGTCCCTGCTGTTTGTAATAAAATGTTAGTCGAAGATCCTCTATTAGACAGGAGGTACCTGTTGTTTCTAATAAAATGTTAGTCAAAGATCCTATATTAGACAGGAGGTCCCTGCTGTTTGTAATAAAATGTTAGTCGAAGATCCTCTATAAGACAGGAAGTCCTTGTTTGTAATAAAAAGTCAGTCAAAGGAGGTCCCTGCTGTTTGTAATAAAATGTTAGTCAAAGATCATCTATAAGAAAGGAGGTCCCTGTTGTTTGTAATACGATGTTTGTCAAATATCTTCTTTAAGACATGAGGTCCCTGCTATTCATAAAGACTAAGTGTGAAAATGTGAGTCAAAGATCCTCTATAAGACAGGAGGTACATGTTGTTTCTAATAAAATGTTAGTCAAAGATCCTCTATTAGACAGGAGGTCCCTGCTGTTTGTAATAAAATGTTAGTCGAAGATCCTCTATAGACAGGAGGTACCTGTTGTTTCTAATAAAATGTTAGTCAAAGATCCTCTATTAGACAGGAAGTCCCTGCTGTTTGTAATAAAATGTTAGACGAAGATCCTCTATAAGACAGGAAGTCCTTGTTTGTAATAAAAAGTCAGTCAAAGATCACTTATAAGAAAGGAGGTCCTGCTGTTTGTAATAAAATGTTAGTCAAAGATCATCTATAAGAAAGGAGGTCCCTGTTGTTTGTAATACGATGTTTGTCAAATATCTTCTAAGACATGAGGTCCCTGCTGTTCATAAAGACTAAGTGTGAAAATGTGAGTCAAAGATCCTCTATAAGACAGGAGGTCCAAGTTGTTTCTGGGACTGATTCAGAAAGTGAAGGTCAAAGTCAAAGATCTTCTATCAGACAGGAGGTCCTTGCTGTTTGTAATAAAATGTCAGTCAAAGATCCTCTATTAGACAGGAGCACACTGCTGTTTTGTGAATTAATAGTCAAATCTTGGCAGAAAGTGTGAGTATAAAAAAATGGCTGACAGGACTTCCTGGATGCAACATGATGGTATAATAATGCTAATAATAATAATAATAACAATAATAATAATGATAATAATATTGATAGTAATAAAATAATACTAATAATAATTAAATAATAATAATAATAATAACAATAATAATGATAATAATAATAATATTGATAGTAATAAAATAATAATACAAATAATATTATTAATAACAATAATAGTAAAAAAAAAAATGTTGATAATAATCATGATAATATTAATAATAATGAAAGTAAAAATATATATATTGATAATAATAATAATAATAACAATAATAATAATAATGATAGTAAAAATAAAAATAAAATAATAATAATAACAATAATAATGATAATATAAATAATAATAATGATAGTAAAAAAAATAAAAAAATAATAATAAGTGCAATACTTACCCAGGACAAGGAGGCTGAAAGACTTGGTCCTCCCCCAAGTTGAGTCCCCACGTGTCTTCAGGGACACCTCGTAGACCCTGGCGTCGTCCACCCTGACTGTGTCCAGCCTCAGCGAGCAGTCGCCCTCAGAACCCTGACCAGCGACGGTCACCCGGCCACGGAAGTCGGCGCTCACTGCTCGCGTCTCCTCGCTGTTGTAGGCCGTGCGGGAAAGGCGGAACAGGAAGCGCTCGTCGCCGCGGTAACGCATCCGCACATCCACGCGCTCATTGGCGGGCGGCGGGCTGGGCGAGGACTTGGGCGGAAAGGAGCAGGGGACCACCACGCAGGAGCCCGCCAGAGCGACGACGCGGTCTGGGACGGACGGCTCGGGGGCGGAGGACTGCACCTCGTCCAACATGGCCGCTGCTTGAGTGCACAGACGGACAACATTAATATAACAACATTATTCATATTAATATTATTATGTTCAAACACTTGGCTGAGAAACAAGTAGTCACGCACTGAGAGCCGACTGCCTCTAAGTAATGTTTTTGGTTTTCATGCCAACAAAGCAGGAAGAAGGCGCTCAAAAGTCAATTAGGCTCCACCTTTCAAGATGCGCATAAAATAAAATAAAATACAATAAAATAAAATTTAATACAATAGAAAATATCCATCCATCAATCTATTTTCTACCGCTTGTCCCTTTTGTATTATAGAACAGAATGGAACAGTATAGAACATAATAGAACAGGATAGAATATAATACATTAAGATAAAATAAAATAGAAAATAACAATACAATTGAATCACATAAAAAATTATGACATTAAACAAATAAAATAGGATGAAATAGAAGAGAATAAAATAGAATAGAAAATATAATATATGAATAAGAATGGAATATAATAAAGTATAATATAATAAAATAGTATAGAACAGAATAGAATGAAATAGAAATGGAATACGATAGAATAGAATAAAATGAAATTGAATAGTATTCAACATAATAGAATATAATGGATTAAAATGAAATAGAATAAAATAAAATAGACTACTATAGAACACAATAGAACATTATAGAGGAGAATAAAATAAAACGGAATAAAATACAATAACATAGAATAAAACAGAAAAGAATAGAACAGAACAGAATAAAATGAAATATATAAAATAAAATAGAATAGAAGAGAACAGAACAGATTAAATAAAATAGAACACATTAGAATACAATATAATATGATAGAATATAATGTATTAAATAAAATAGAATACATTAGAATACAATATAATATGATATAATACAATATAATAGAATATATTCAATAAAATAGAATACATTAGAATACAATATAATATGATAGAATAGAATAGAAAATAATACATAGAATTAATAGAATAGAATGGAATAGAATACAATGATATACAATAGAATATAATACAATAAAATTACATATTAGAATAGAATACAATTCAATAAAATAACAGATTAGATAAGAATATAATATAATATAATAGAAAATAATATAATAAACAAGAATGGAATAGAATGATATAGAAGTGGAATACAGTAGAATAAAATAAAATATAATAGAACATAAGACAATAGAATGGAATAGAATAGATTAAAATGAAATAGAATAAAATAAAATAGATTACCACAGAACACAATATAACATTATAGAAGAGAATAAAAGAAAACAGAATAAACTACAATAACATAGAATAAAACTAGAACAGAATAGAACAGAACAGAATAAAATGAAATATATTAAATAAAATAGAATACATTAGAATACAATATACTATGATAGAATACAATATATTAAATAAAATAGAAATCATTAGAATACAATATACTATGATAGAATACAATATATTAAATAAAATATAAATCATTAGAATACAATAGAATTATATATAACAGAATAAAATAGAATAAAATAAAATAAAACAAAATAAAATACAATAGAATGGAATATAATACAATGATATACAATAGAATACAATACAATAAAATAAAATAAATAAAACAAAATACAATACAATAAAATAATAGAATAGAATATAATTATATATAACATAATTATATAGAATAGAATAGAATAGAATAGAACACTTTATTGTCATCAAATATGAGAACATGATGAAGATACAGGTGGCGACTCTGTTTTTAGTGTTCTAGTGTTTAGTGAGCGGTACCATCCCTCACCGCAGCGTCCGTACATGCTGCTATCTTGGCAACATTGAAAAAAGGTTAAGTTGTGAATGTAAATCTCTATAAATTATTATTGTAATAACAACGAAGTAAAAGTGAATTGTAATAATAAAATCCAAACACTTTATTCCTAAATAAAAAGTGTTTTACTGCTGACTCATTAAACTCAGCATTGGTCAAGACATGAACCCAATGAAAAACATTAAAAAAGTTAATTGATTGTGTTTCACTGCTGTAATAAACGCCAAGAATAAAAGAGACATAAATGACAAATCCCAGTCCCATCGATTGGAAACACTAAAGTATTTTTAGAAGAGGGAAGAAGACACCAACCGCCTTTCTTTTGGGCGACACTTGAAAATCTGAAATGTGCGCAAGACTCAATATATCTTTGGACTAAAACGACACAATATGAGAAATGTGAAAGTTGCTTTTGGTGAAGACATGAAAGATGGATGAATGTTTGAAGGACTCACCAAAGACGAGCGTCCACAGCAGAGACATGGCTGCAAACAAGCCACACCACAGTTACTCCTTCAAAAGTTGCATCACAATAATAATAATAATAATAATAACAATAATAATGATAATAATAATAACCTGATCGTTAATTAGCTGCTGGGAGAGAGACTGACACATGAGTTGTGAGTGCGAGGCGACACGTGACAGCCAGTGAGTCATCCTCACACTTCCTCAAACACGACACCCAGGACACATCATTAGGTGCTCTTTCTTCTTTGTGGATTCTTTGGGACCCACATGTCCTCCAAAAGACAACAACATTAGTGCTTGGTCACACCGTCATTTGCATTTGTGTTATTGCATGGTCGTTATTGTGACATTATTCTAACAAAGTCACCTTCTCAAAATATCCACACTCGAAGACCTTTAAGGAAAAGAACAAACAAGGACTTAGATTTCCCCTACCCTTCACCGGAGCCCCCCTCTGGAGTCAGGCCCGGAGGTGGGGCACGATGGCGAGCGCCTGGTGGCAGGATGGGTACAGCCCGAAGAGGCAACGTGGGTCCCCCCCTCCAATGGGCTCACCACCCATAGGAGGGGCCATAGAGATCGGGTGTAGTGTGAGCTGGGCGGAAGCCGAAGGTAGGACACTTGGGGGTTCGATCCTCGGTTATATAAGCTCGCTCTTGGGACGTGGAACATCACTTAGCTTGGGGGGTAAGGAGCCTGAGCTGGTGAGTGAGGTGGAGAAGTTCCGGCTAGATATAGTCGGAATCACTTTGACGCACACAGCAAGGGCTCTGGTACCAGTTCTATTGAGAGGGGCTGGACTCTCTTTCACGCTGGCGTTGCACGCAGTGAGAGGCGACGGGTTGGGGTGGTAATTCTTGTTGACCCCTGGCTCAAAGCCTGCACGTTGGACTTGAACCCAGTAGACGAGAGGGTAGCTTCCCTTTGCCTTTGGGTTGGGGGGACGGGTCCTGATTGTTTTAGTGCTTACGTACCAAACAGCAGCTCAGAGTACCAACCCTTTTTGGATTCTCTCGAGGGAGTACTGGTGAGTGCTCCCTCAGGTGATTCCCTTGTTCTGCTGGGTGATTTCAACGTTTATGTTGGCATCGACAGTGAAACCTGGAGAAGCGTGATTGGGAAGAATGGCCGCCCGGATCTGAACTCGAGAGGTGTTTTGTTTTTGGACTTTTGTGCTGGTCACAGATTGTCCATAACAAACACAATGTTCAAAAATAAGGGTGTCCATATGTGCACTTGGCACCAGGACACCCGCAGCTTGATGATCCACTTTGTAGTTGTGTCATCTGATTTGCGGTCTCATGTTTTGGACACTCTGGTGAAGAGAGGGTAGAGCTTTCTACCGATCACCACCTGGTGGTGAGTTGGCTCCGAGTGTGGGGGAGGATGCCGGACAGACCTGGCAGGCCCAAACGCATTGTGAGGGTCTGCTGGGAAAGTATAGTAAAGTCTCCTCTCAGAGTTTAAATTCTCACCTCCCGAAGAACTTTGAACATGTCACGAGGGAGGCGCTGGATATTGAGTCCAAGTGGACCATGTTACGTAACACTATTGTCGAGGCGGTCAATTGGAGCTGTGGCCGCAAGGTGGTTGGTGCCTGTCGTGAGGGATGCCGTCAAGCTGAAGAAAGAGTCTTATCGGGTCCTTTTGGCTCATGGGACTCTGGAGGCAAGGGACAGGTACTGACAGGCCAAGCGGTGTGCGGCTTCAGTGGTCGCGGATGCAAAAACTCAGACATGGGAGGAGTTCGGGGAAGCCATGGAAAATGACTTCCGGACGGCTTCGAAGCGATTCTGGAACACCATCTGGCGCCTCAGGAAGGGGAAGCAGTTCACTGTCAACACCGTGTATGGTGGGGATGGTGTGCTGCTGACCTCGACTGCGGATGTTGTGGATCGGTGGAGGGAATACTTCGAATGCCTCCTCAATCCCACCAACACATCTTCCTATGAGGAAGCAGTGCCTGTGGAATCTGGTGGGCTCTCCTATTTCTGGGACTGAGGTTGCCGAGGTAGTTAAAAAGCTCCTCGGTGGCAAGGTCCCGTGGGTGGATGAGGTCCGCCTGGAGTTCCTTAAGGCTCTGGATGCTGTGAGGCTGTCTTGGTTGACAAGACTCTGCAACATTGCGTGGACATCGGCACAGACCCCAGACCGGGGTGGTGGTTGCGCTCTTTAAGAAGGAGAACCGAAGGGTGTGTTCCAACTATCTTGGGATCACAATCTCCAGCCTTCCCGGTAAGGTCTATTCAGGTGTACTGGAGAGGAGGCTAGGCTGGTAACTCGAACCTTGGATTCAGAAGGAGCAGTGTGGTTTTCGTCCAGGTCGTGGAACTGTGGACCAGCTCTATACTCTCGGCAGGGTCCTTGAGGGTGCATGGGAGTTTGCCCAAGCAGTCTACATTTGTTTTGTGGATTTGGAGAAGGCATTTGACCATGTCACTCTGGAAGTCCTGTGGGGAGTGCTCAGAGTATGGGGTATCGGACTGTCTGATTGTGGCGGTCCGCTCACTGTATGATCGGTGTCAGAGCTTGGTCCGCATTGCCGGCAGTAAGTCAGACCCGTTTTCAGTGAGGGTTTGACTCTGCCATGGCTGCCCTTTGTCACCGATTCTCTCCATAACTCAATGTGGAGGAGCCGCTGCTCCTCCACATTGAGAGGAGCCAGATGAGCTGGTTCGGGCATCTGGTCAGGATGCCACCCGAACGCCTCCCTAGGGAGGTGTTTAGGGCACGTCCGACCGGTAGGAGGCCACGGTGAAGACCCAGGACACGTTGGGAAGACTATGTCTCCCGGCTGGCCTGGGAACGCCTTGGGATCCCCCGGGAGGAGCTGGACGAAGTGGCTGGGGAGAGGGAAGCGTTAACATTTTATGTTAACGTATAATTAACATGTAATTAATCATAACCAGCCCTCCAACCATGTCAAAAGCTCCCAAAACTAATCCTAGCTAATTCTGTACACTTAAACCTAATAATGATATATTTATTTCCTTGACGCCATCTTAGAAGTATGCCGTTCTTCTGTTGACATTCTAATGTTAATGTGCTATATAGTTTTAGATCATGGATTTTGTTACTTGGCGCCATCTTAGAAGTATGTTAGCTGTTATCCTGTTAGAATGCTGATGTTAACTAAATGTTAGCATACTCATGTTTTAACCAACTTTTCTAACCTATATTACTCATGGACTCTGTTACTTTGTGTTTTTCGTAACAGAAAATAATTGAGAAGCACTGCCTTAAAGTGTGAACTATTGGAATTGATAACGTTGGTATTTTAGAGTTTACTTTCACTTTCTTGTTTGGTTTGAAATTTAAAAAATGTCTTCAGTGAACATAAAACTGCTTTTGAAGTCCAAGTCCTCATCAGTGTTTTTCCCCAAGTATCAAAATAAAATTGTTGAACTGACCAACTCCTGCCACAGTCGTTCAAACAGCGCTTCACTTTTCCCAGATTTTGCCTAATTCCAAAATATTAATTTTTGTCCTCAAAATTCTGCACACAATACCCAATAATGACAATGTGATTTTTTATTTTATTTTGCAAGATTACTTCATACATATTACATAAAGTATTGACAGCCTTTGCTCAATACTTGGCTGACGCACCTTTGGCAGAATTTAACCGACGCTTCTCATCCAACCTGATGGGAGCTCGAGAGGTGCTGCAAAGAGGAATGAAAGAAACTGCCCAAAGATAAGTGTGCCAAGGTTGTGGCATCATATTCAAAAAGACTTGAGGCTGTAATTGCTGCCAAAGATGCATCAACAAAGTATTGAGCAAAAGCTGGGAATACTTATGTACATGTCATTTATTTTTATTTTTATAAATTAGCAAAATTTTTCATAAAAAAGATCTTTTCACTCTGTCATTATGGGGTATTGTGTGTAGAATTTTGAGGACAACAATTTTTTTCTTCTATTTTGGAATAAAGCTGTGACAACAAAAAGTGAAGGAATACTTTGCTCTTAAAAACAGTAATACATAAAAAGAAAAAAAAAGAAAAAACGCTTTAAAATGTGTTTTAGTATTGACACACTTTTATTTTGGTGGTCTCTTGGGGGACTGTGGTGCATTTGTTCTGAAAAGCCATGACTCATCGCATATAAAAATGGGCGGAGCGGACATTGAGGGAAAGCAGTGATTGGATGCAACACACACAAATCAAAAGGTGTGGCTCGACAGGACAGTTCTGAAGCTCCGCCCACTTGCCGCCAACACATCAGGAATGTTTCCTTCCTTTGACGTTTTATTTTGAAAAGTCTCCTTTTCACAAAGACCTGAGAATGCGATCATCATCACGTGGGTAAGTGGAATGTTGTTCGTTTTGCGTACGCGTCTTTTTCAAAGTCAACACAGGGTTGGCGGGGAAGGGTGGGGGGGAGTGGTCACATGATGCCGTTGGCGATGTACTGGAAGCCGTCGTAGAGTTTGGTGGTCAGCGAGCGCATGGAGCCGTCCACCAGCTGCTCCACCAGAACCTGCAGCTGCTCCTCCGTCAGGCTCATGTGGAAACGCTCCTTCAGGCCCCGCATGGTGCTGGAGCCGTGGAAACATGGCATCTGCGAGCCTTGAGGGTCAAAGGTCACACCTGTTACTCAGCGTCGTTTTCTATACAGAACACCGCCTTTCCTTTTTTTTGTCTCCGAGGGCTGATTCCATTCTTGGGGTAACGACTTGATTCTCGATTCAAAATCAATACTTGTTAATAACATTGGGTGCCAGTTCAATGATCAACTACATTCCTCCATGAAATAAACAGCTCTGATACATTTCTATATTACTTAAAAGAAAACTGGTCTTGTTTAAAAAAATAAATAAATAAATAAATAAATAAATCTACCAAAATATTTAATAAAGTGGTTAGACAGGACAGATAAAAAAAATTATATCTAAAAAATTGTTTTAATATTTTTTATAATAATAAACTATTAAAATAATTAATCACAATTCTTCATAGTTAACTTAAAATCAATCGCGATATCACAGATAGAAATAGTTTGTCATCATTATTAGGTGTACCGTAGACAGATCATTTTAAAATTGTATTACTGACGGACAATTACATTATTTTCCAGACTATATGGTGCACTTAAAATCTTTTTTTTCCTCAAAACTCGACATTACGCCTTATAAACCGGTGCGCCTAAATGTAAGGAATAAGTTTGGTTGAGCTTAACCACCTCGAAGCTATTTTATTTGGTACATGGTGTAATGATAAGTGTGACCAGGAGATGGCAGTCAAACATAAGAGATACGTGTAGGCTGCACCATTTGATGTGCTTCAACATAAGAGTAATATTATGGTGTGTGTATAAGGTAAGACATATTATCTGGCGTTTTGTTTCGCAATATTATGCAAAAGGAACTTTTCTTACCTTCTGGTACCTAATGATCTGTATTTGGGATCTGCATAAGTCCTGAAAAATTGCACGCGTCCGCCTTTGTAGTCCGTGCCGACACCGTAGTCGATAAGCTTCTTATTTTTCCTCTATCTTCTTGTTATGTGGCATTCATTCTCCGCTGTTGCCATTTGTAATATAAAGTAGTGTAAGGTTCTTGCTTATATCTGTCAGTAAACTCGCCATGAAAGCGCTAAAACATACCGGTGTAGTGAGTTTACATTATTCACCCAAGGAACTTTAGATATTAGAGTTCCGGTCGGATGGTTTTTCACGGGACACATTTCCAGTGTTGTTTCCGGATGAGGAGATGCTGCTCCGTTATTGATTGAAGTAAAGTCTGAATGTCATTAAAACAGTTAGCTCCATCTTTTAACACTTCTTCCACTCCCGTCCTTGCACGCTACAACAAAGATGACGGAGAGAAGACGCTGCTGAAGGTGACCCACGTAAATAAGAGCGCCCACAAAACGGCACATTCGGAAGAGACTGTCAGAAAGCGACTTGAAGATGATCTGTAAAACATAATCCATGCAACATTTTGACCAAATAACCACCATTACATGTTATGTAGACCACAAGGAAGTGTTTTCCATTTACAAAAAAATATTAATACTATGACTCCTTTAATGCGCCCTATAATCCGGTGCGCCTTATACATGAAAAAAGATAAAAAATAGACCATTCAATCGGCAGTGCGCCTTATAATCCGGTGCGCCCTATGGTCTGGAAAATACGTTTAATTTGTTTTAATGAAATGTGTATTAAACATTATGCTTTTTTAAACAGTTCATCACAAAGGATAGACACACTTTTAATTAGAAATTAAAACAAATCTGGTGTCTTGTCAAATATATTTTCTAAAAAAAAAAATACAGTTTTATAAATTCACCAAAACGTCATCGTAGAGTTAATGAGTGTTTAGCTGATTGGAGAGCTAGCTTGCGCAGCTAGTTTGATCATCCCGTTTTACTGCCGTGTTACAGACACCATTTGGAAACAATTAAGGTATGTAAATAAACATTTACTAAATATTTCTGTAAACTCATTTCACAACGTATATATCTGCGGCTTATAGTCCCGTGCGACTGACATATGGAAACTATTTTTCTTCTGAAATTTAGTGGGTGTGGCTTATACACCGCTGCACTCTATAGTCCGGAAAATACGGTATTTGCAATGATAAGGGTCAACTTGACACAGGTGTGTTGTTAGCATTGCTAGTATGTGATTAGCGTGGCACCTTGTTGCATGATCTCCACGATCTGCAGCACGCGGTCCATGTGCTTCCTGGCGGAAATGAGTCCTTGCAGCATCAGCATTTTGTAGTAGTTAAACATGTCTCCGTCTGGACCGCCCATTACCTGACACACACACACACAAACACACATGCAGTGAATGCGAGGCCTCTACTGCGACACAGAAAAACTGCAAGTTAACTCACGGCCACAAACTCCTCGGTAAGTTTGAAGGCAGACGTTTCAAAGCCGAGGTTTTTAGGCGAGCTGGACAGGATGAAGCCGAAGTCGATGTGGATGATGTGACCCTGAGCGTCCATCAGGATGTTTCCGTTGTGTCTGAAGGGACGTGACAGGGACAGTTTCAGACCACAACGTAGACTAGGGCTGTGCCATTTTGAGAAAAAATAAAAAAATTCTCTCCAAAATTGTGATTGTGATCCGATTTGGGATTTTTTTCAAATTTTTTTGGTACTTTACGAAACTTCTCGCGAGTGAGTCGCACAGGCTCTCTGTGTGTGCTTCCTCTGTGTGCAAAGCTGGCGTTCTCGGAAACAAAGATTGTGAATAACTGTGATCAATTGCATCTCAATTATTTTCTGTCACGCTCCACCTATGAAGAAAACATTTCACGCGCTCCCCCCACTATAATCCGTATCATTTGTCTAAAGAATTGTTATAAGTACACCATTGCATAACATTGTATCATTATTACCATTAAAGAGAACACAATAGATACATTTACCACAAAACATAATTTTAACATTGATTTTTAGTCTGTAACAAAAATTATTTCAAGTGCATCAATTTGGCTGAAGTTAAAATACATATATATATACAGTATATTAGGGATGTCCGATAATGGCTTTTTTGCTGATATCCGATATTCCGATATTGTCCAACTCTTAATTACTGATACCGATATCAACCGATACAGATATATACAGTCGTGGAATTAACACATTATTATGCCTAATTTGGACAACGAGGTCTGGTGAAGATAAGGTCCTTTTTAAAAAAATTAATAAAATAAAATAAAATAAATAAATTAAAAACATTTTCTTGAATGAAAAAAAGTAAAACCTTATTACAGAGAAACTAGTAATTAATGAAAATGAGTAAAATTAACTGTTAAAGGTTAGTACTATTAGTGGACCAGCAGCACGCACAATCATGTGTGCTTACGGACTGTATCCCTTGCAGACTGTATTGATCTATATTGATATATAATGTAGGAACCAGAATATTAATAACAGAAAGAAACAACCCTTTTGTGTGAATGAGTGTGAATGTGGGAGAGAGTTTTTTTGGGTTGGTGCACCCAATATCTAAGTTACATTTAAACCAGTGTGGGTGGCACTGGGAGCAGGTGGGTAAAGTGTCTTGCCCAAGGACACAACGGCAGTGACTAGGATGGCAGAAGCGGGGATCGAACCTGCAACCCTCAAGTTGCTGGCACGGCCGCTCTACCAACCGAGCTATACCGTCCCATGTATGTATATGTGTATACATATATATATACATATATATATATACATATACATATATATACATATATACATATATATATATATATATATATATATATATATATATATATATATATATACTTTGATACTGAAAAAAATTAACAAAATAAATAATAAATTCTAATTGATTAACATTGACCCAGAAGCACAATATATTAAAAACTTCAATTTATAAAACAAAAATCAATAAAACAATTGTGCTGCCTTTTTTAATTTTTTTAAATTAAAAATCAAAATGAGGAAGTCAGGATTAATGGCAACAATAAGCATGTTTTGCAGCGCACAGCTTTTCAAAGCATGATACTGATAAAGCATGTTCCCCGGGATCACACGCCCCCTTTGAGAAGGGCAGAGGTAAATCTACTGTTAAATAAACACGCTCAGGTGCTGAGAGCGAAGCACAGAGTGACACCTCTTTCTCCCTTTTTGAAGCGAAGAAACGCCAGGATCAGCAATTCTGATTGGCCAACACGTCTGTCACTCAAATGGTGGTGACGACGGGGGAAAAAGAAACAACATCCGCCTCTTGCGGTCACGTTATCGTAATAATTTGGATTAATCAAGCAGCTCTCACATGGACGCACGGGAACGAGGGCGAGGGGGAGCGGACTCACCTGTCCTTGACCTGCAGCAGGTAGCAGATGAGGCTGTAGCCCGCGCAGCTCTGCACAAAGTTCTTCTGGGCCGACAGGAAGGCCTCTGTGGTGGGGGCGCCGTGCTCCTGCAGGAAGTACTCGAGCAAAGACAGCTGGCTCTGCTTCTTCACCTGATGCAGCGACACGGCGTTCATCACCGGCTCGATCATGCCGCTGTCCGACGACAAGACCAGGATCTTGTAGGGCTTGATCCACAGCGGGACGCGCTCCGTCTCCCAGATGGACTGCGGCGGGAAGAAGACCACTTATCTGAGGGACGGGGGTCAGCGGACGGCGTCCCCCCACCTACCTTGAGCTGCTGCAGCACCTGGGAGGCGAGCAGCTCCTGGCGCAGGTCATCGCCGCATTTGACGATGATGGACAGCAAGCGCCAGGCGGGGAGGTGCCCGTAAGGAGAACCTTCCCTGATCCTCCTGCAGGGGGCACGGATCAAAGGTTACAAATGAAACAAAGCTACACCCGTAACGTCGGCTGAGGCAAACACCTACCGGACCTTCTCCTCCCAGGGCTCCTTGAGGGCCACGGCCGACGGGTCCTCCGGGTCACGCTTGAAAACGTTGGGGGTCTGCGCAAGCTGCTCTGACAGACGGCGCCTGAACACAACACGGGAGAAGACAGTAAACGTGATGAATTTATTGACAAGCAGAAGCTGCTAGAAAGGATCAAAAGGGCAACCTGATGTCTCCTGCGGCGATGAAGACGGGCTCTTTGCTCTCCAGGCTGGTGATGCTGTCCACTGAGAACTGACTGATGTTGTCACTGCTCGCATGAACCTCCGGCAACTGGGGCCAAAAAACATTTAAATCATTATTTTCCAGACTACTAGTGTTTACTTCAAGTGTCTACACTAAGAATGGTACTTCACATGGCTGTGACCACTTCAAGTGTCTGTTAGAACAGTGGAACATTATACATCTGCGGTTAATTCAAGTGTCTGCTAGAACAGTGGGACATTATATATATATATATGTGGTTAGTTCAAGTGTATGTTAAGACAGTGGGACATTTTATATCTGCTGTTAGTTCAAGTGTGTTAGAAAAGTGGGACACTATATATTTGTGGTTAGTTCAAGTGTATGTTGGAACAGTGGGACATTATATACATCTGTGGTTAGTTCAAGCGAATGTTGGAACAGTGGGACATTATATATATCTGCGGTCCGTTCAAGTGTCTGTTAAAACAGTGGGACATTATATATCTGCAGTTAGTTCAAGTGTCTGTTAAAACAGTGGGACATTATATATTTGCGATTCTTTCCAGTGTCTGTTAGAATGGTGGAACATTATATATATGTGACCAGTTCAAGTGTCTGTTGGAACAGTGGGACAATATAGATCTGTGGTTAGTTCAAGTGTCTGTTAGAAAAGTGGGACACTATATATCTGCGGTTAGTTCAAGTCTCTGTTGGAACGGTGGGACATTATATACAGTATCTGGGGTTAGTTCAAGTGTCTGTTAGAATGGTGGAAAATTATATATATGTGACTAATTCAAGTGTCTGTTGGGTCAGTGCGACATTAAATATCTGCGGTTAGATCAAGTGTCTGTTGGAACGGTGGGCCATTATATACAATATCTGGGGTTAGTTCAAGTGTCTGTTAGAATGGTGGAAAATTATATATATGTGACTAATTCAAGTGTCTGTTGGGTCAGTGGGACATTAAATATCTGCGGTTAGATCAAGTGTCTGTTGGAATGGTGGGACATTATATATATGTGACTAGTTCAAGTGTCTGTTGGAATAGTGGGACGTTATATATATGTGACTAATTCAAGTGTCTGTTGGGACAGAATGACATTAAATATCTGCGGTTAGGTCAAGTGTCTGTTGGAATGGTGGGACATTATATATATGTGACTAGTTCAAGTGTCTGTTGGAATAGTGAGACGTTATATATATGTGGTTAGTTCAAGTGTTTGTATCAACATGGGTTTCCCCTACATGTAACTGATCTTAGTGGCCCGCCACGGCAAAATACATGCCGGCACACCTTAAAAATTAGGGTTTTTAATGTGAAATTAATGTAATATAATGTATCAATGGATAAACAGTACAGGCCAAAAGTTTGGATACACCTTCTCATTCACAACACAACTGATGGTCCCAACCCCAACCGGGCGGTATAGCTCGGTTGGTAGAGTGGCCGTGCCATCAACCTGAGGGTTGCAGGTTCGATCCCCGCTTCCGCCATCCTAGTCACTGCCGTTGTGTCCTTGGGCAAGACACTTTAACCACCTGCTCTCAGTGCCACCCGCACTGGTTTAAATGTAACTTAGATATTGGGGTTTCACTATGTAAAGCGCTTTGAGTCGCTAGAGAAAAGCGCTATATAAATAGAATTCACTTCACTTCACTGCTCTCGGCATCATGATTTTGAGCAAAAAAGAGAAAGAAGAAAAAAAAAAAAAGGATAAAGCAAGAATTTCCACTAATCAACCCTAATAAGGCACATCTGTGAAGTGAAAACCATTTCAGGGGACTACCTCTTGAAGCTCATCGAGAGAATGCCAAGAGTGTGCAAAACAGTAATCAGAGCAAAGGGTGGCTATTTTGAAGAAACTACAATATCAAGCATGTTTTCAGTTATTTCACCTTTTTTTTGTTAAGTACATAACTCCACATGTGTTTATTCATAGTTTTGATGCCTTCAGTGACAATCTACAATGTAAATAGTCATGAAAATAAAGAAAACGCATTGAATGAGAAGGTGTGTCTAAACTTTTGGCCTCTATTGTCGATATCGCCTATTATTTTCGCACTATTGATAACACCAAAAAAGATGCTACATTTGTTGCTAGTCGTTCATGATAAGGCTACGTTCACACTGCATCATAGGATGTCCAATTTGTTTTTCGTCAAACCAGATCTTTTTATGTAATCGTTCACATTACAAAAAAAATGTGATGTCTCGCGTGAAGGCAGCCTGACAAGCATGCAGACATGACGTCATGGGGTCACACGTGCCGAAGTGTTTACAGAAGCAAACATGGCTCCAATTCTAGTCCGTCTTAGTCCTGGCGCATTTGTGGCGATTTCAAGGATTTTGTGCAAAATTAAAGTCTACATTTTCTGAACCGTAATTCTTGCGCGTAAAAGATTTAAGAAGGAAGAGGGCAAACAATATGGCTCTCGCAGCTTGTGGGACGTTTGCTCCGAGGAACGTGTGAGCAGTCGGAGACAGTAGAGGTGGAACATTGACACGAGTTCCTAAGACATTTTATTCTCGCCTATTTTCTGCTCATTTGTCAACTATTCATTTAGCAACCGTCTATTTTGGCGAATTATGGCGCTTATTAAACTACCTGATGGTTCAAACTGCAGCCGCTTTGAATCATCGCATATCATGCAAATTGTATGATGGTGTCATATTGACCACACCCCTAGCCACGCCCTCACCGCCACAGAATATTGTCAATGTTGGGGAAACCCTGTCTACGGTTAGTTCATGTGTCTTTTGGAACAGTTGGACATCATCAAATTAATGTTGATAATTGTAATATATTTTATGTCCCCTATACAAAAAATAAATGTTCCGGTCTTCTTGAACACTTTTTGAAATGCTAACATGAAAACAGCATTTCTTAGGTCAGGTCAATGTCGGTGAGGCGATGACGTCGCATGACCCACCTCCACCCGAAGCTCGATGATGTCGTCCACAGACCACGCCTCGTCGTCGTTATCGTAGTTTGGAACGGTGGAGAAGCTGCCGGCTCGCTGCTCCGTCGTCATGCCGCAGTCCGGCAGGTTCTCCACGGAGCGCGTGCTCCTGATGCGGTTCTCGGGGATACGCATGGGCACGCTGGACGACTCGAAGCTGTCGCACTCTAGAACCTCCACGTAGATGAGGTAGGGCGCCTGCGGGGACAGAGATCACGTGATGCGGGCCAAAGCGGTTCTGGGGTGTGTGTGTGTGTGTGTGTGTGTGTGTGTGTGTGTGTGTGTGTGTGTGTGTGTGTCTACAGAGACCTGTGTGAAGTTGGCTCCCCCACCTTGTCCAAATCTCCCCAAAATTGTCCCATTCATTTGTGCTACAAAATTTGTTTTGTGCCATTACAGTTTTTTAAGTTAACATTTTATGGTTTTATGTTAGCAACGTTGTTCATGTGGTATTAATCATATCTACACACAACTATGGAAAAATCTACCCAAAATTGTCCCATTCATTTGTGCTAAAAACATTTTGTGCCGTTAAGATTTTTTAGTCAATGTTTTATAATTTTGTGGTTAGTTCAAGTGTATGTTGGCTGTAATTAGCTGTAATTAAGGTGTTAATAATCATAATTACACCCCAACTTTGTCAACATATCCCCAAACCAGTCCCAATTGTTAGTGCTGCATAAAATGTTGGTCTAACTGTTATAGTTTTTATGTTATTAATGTGTTGTGGTGTTTGTTACTAACGTGTAATTAACATCTTAAAAAAATAATAGTTAAACCCCCAACTATGTCAAAATCACCCCAAACTTTTTCGTTGTTTGTGTTGCAACATGCTTTTGTCTCACAATTATAGTTTTTAAGCTATTAACGTTTCAATATTCATAACCAGCCCCCCATTGTCAAAACCTCCCCTAACCTGTCTCAACTGTGCTACAAAAATTGTTGGTCTATCATAGTTGTATGTTATCAACGTGTAATTAACATGTTAATTATATCGAGACAACTACATAAAATTATCTTGTCCCATTCATTTTTGATATGTTTGTGCTACATACATTTTTGGTCCATCATAATTTTGTTATTAACGTGTAAATATAACTAGACACAACTACTGTATGTAAAAATCTCCCAAAACTTGTCCCATTTGTTTGTGCTGCGAAAAATGTAGGTCCAACTTTTATACTTTTTATGTTAATAAAACGTTTGGAATGATTTGGACTAGATGGGGCAGTCACTACCCAATCGGTCCACTTATGCGCAAAGACTAAATCACTCCGTCATTGTTCGTTCACACCGTCGTCATGATTTTTTTTTTTTAAATACCTATGTATATAACTACTAAAATATGACATATTTTTTTTAAATACCTATGTATATAACTACTAAAATATGACATACAAAACAAAACCACCATTATTTTAGAATACAATATTTATTTTGAAACCGTACAGAAACCTGAACGATGTGCTAAGCAGCCTTAAAAGTCAAAATATACATCTTTTTTTTACTACTTTATTTATCTAATACATAAATTCACAACACTGGCAATTTAAATTTCTACTTTTTGTTAGGCTGCAAATAAACATTTGAGTGCCTCATTTAGAAGATACTTAAAAGATAAATTATGCGATTGAAGTCAGTGGCGACCCCGTGTGTCATTCATTGCAATGACAGAAGATAAAAAGTGGTTGTATTTGGGGTGATAACACTCCAGATTTTTTGAAAATCTAACTCTAGTTCATTTTTATATTATTTTTCTCTTTTACTATTGTATAATCTATTTTTTTTAATATATAAATAATAATAAACCATTGTTAAAACATTCAAATATCACAGCACGTGACGTCAGACGCTCCGTCGTAAAATATTTCTCAGAATATTTAAATAAATATCAAGAATGTATTAATTAATAAAACAATATTTCCATCCATCCATGAATCCATATTCTACCGCTTGTCCCTCTCTGGGTCGCGGGAAAATAATATTTACAAGATAAATAAAACATTTATCAGAATATTTAAATAATGTATTATTATATTAATATACATAATACAATATTTATCAGGATATCTAAATAAATAATAAGCTATTAATAATTAATCAAATATTTAGAAAATATTTAAATATGTACCAGAATATTTAAATAAATAACTTATTAATAATTAGTAAAATATTAATCGGAATATTTTAATAAATAATAATGTATTAATAACATGTATAAATATGAATGATACTAATATTAATAAATACATATTTATTGATGGAACAGTTTTCCCGCATGCGTGGTCGGGTAACGATAGGGGCGACCAACATCACATAGGTTCAAAAGAGGGCGTCGGCCTCACCTTGTCTTTGGAGTTGAGCACCACGGCCTGCGTATGCGGCACGCGGACCACGTGATGCTCAAAGGCGGCGGTGGGCAGCCACACTCGCGCTGGCAGCTTGTGGTTGAGCAGCGACAGCTCCGAGATCAAGCGCTGCGTCTTCTGCTCTTTGGTGGGCAAGGTGGCCAGACGCTTGCCGATGCCCATCAGCGACTTGATGAACTCCCTCTGGGGGACCAGACGCACCGGCTGCGGGCCCACAGCCCTCGTTAGTACGGAAACGCTTTTAACTGAACACCACAAGAGTCAAGCAGTGACGATTAGGACAAAGATGGCGTTGAATGAGAATTATAAACCCAGGCACCAACATGACTTGATCAATCAACCAATCATCAATTATCACTTCATTAGCGAGTGGGGATCAGCGGACAGTAGGAGGAACCCACTCCATTGTGTGGCCGCGATGCAAAGCAATCGAACAATGAAGCATCAGGCCGTCACCTCCATCGATAGCAAGCAGAAAGAAGCAGCACCAAAGCACACATCCTCATCTTCATTTCCCACAATGCAACCCGCCAGCCAGCAAAGACCTCAACTTACGGCGTTGCTCGCAAAAACAACGGCGATGCTCGCAAAACCAACAAAGGCCGAGGAGGAGCTTCTGTCCTGAGGGTCAGAGGTCAGAGGTGAGAGAAGTGGATGTGGACTAAAAGATGAAGCACGCCATCACAACGTGTTGTTGAACTAATCACTTCCTGCTTGCTGATTGGGCAGTGTGCAGGTCATGTGATGCTCTAGAAAAGGTGCGGAGCAATGACTTCCTTGAGGGAGGTGTAGGACTGCTGCACACAACATGTCAGCAATACCACCATTTGATGTTTTCATCGTTTGCCTTAGCTTTAAATAGGAACTGCACTTTTTTTTTTTATTTTGTCCATCATTCACAGTACTTATGTGGAACAAGAACACGTTTTTCTTCTTCTTTTTTTTAATGCATTCTAAATCGTCAATAAACGTTAGCAAAAGTCAGCTAACAATGGAGTCAATGGGTGTCACTCTATTCCTATAAAGCGCTCTAAAAAAACATCCAAAAATCTCCATTAACATTTTATATACACAGTGTAAGTATATATGTATTGTAGTAACATTCCTAATAACATGTAATATTTACGCATTTTGATCATTTGAAGCATACGGCAGCGTTTTAATTAGCTTTTCCCTTCAACAACAGTACTACTAATGACAGACTTCATGAGACAACAAACATAATAAAACAAGCACTTACTGTACAATGTCTGCTCTCACGGGGATGTTTATATCTTCCCGTTTACATTAAGAATTAATCATAATCCTAACAAAGAATTTTTTTTAAAAAGGGGGCGCAAACGAGCATCTTTCCGGGTCTAAGATGGATGTCAAAGTTGACCAACTTGTGGGTTTATGTCCACAACCTTCTACTATCCAGGTGAGAGGCATGATTTATAATCTAGAATTAACTTTCACCAAGTCAGGGGCGATGTAGCAGCTCAATACGTCAATATAGCAGCATGAGCTAGTTAGCTCTCTGTGATCACGGCGCCACTAAAAATAGTTTGTCTGTGTTAGCGCTTATAATAACAACGTCGCTAATACTTGGTTAATATTCATGTCACAAGATGTAATTGGTGTATTGCTGGCGCTTTTTGGATGTTTTTTAGAGGGCTTTAAATGGCCGGAATAGTTTACTTCCTTTAGTTGCATTGATAGCCCCCTCATGCTTGCCGTATTTTATGACTCAAAATGCATAAAAAAAGAAAAACATATGTCTTCTTGTCTTACGTAAGGATTGTGAATGATGGGTAAAATAAAATAAAAAAAGTGCAGTTCTCCTTTAAAAGTGTGTGTGTGTGTGTGTGTGTGTGTTGGAAAGAAATGACTACCAAAACTCCACAAGAACAGAAAAAAGTTTTTACTTACACCCAACAATTCCCCCCCCCAAACATTTTTTTTTTTATTTCTTTAACTAATATTCCATCCAGCGTGATCCAGACATGTGCCTTCAGGGCACAAGTAATTCACACTCTACAAGGACAGGTGGTGCTGCTGAGTCATTTTAAGGCCGTCAAAGCTACTGTTATTTGCGCATGGTGCCATCCGCCAAAAATAACAGAAGAAAAAGTAGCGGGGTGGCGGACATAGGAGAGGGGAAACTTACAACTTAACTTACAGGTTGAGCTTGTTTGGTGCAAGTATTTAACTTTTAGAAAAAAAAAATTGTACTTGCAAGTCATTTTTCAAATTAAAGAAAATCGTTTTACCTAAAAATATTTTTTTTTTTTGAAGAAAATTGTTTTGTTTTTTTACTTGCGAATCCTTTCTTTAATTGAAAAAAAATTGCTTTACTTGCGAATCTTTTTTTTTATTGAAGAAAAATTGTTTACTTGGGAATCCCTTTTTAATTGAAAAAAGTATTTATACTTGTGGAATTTTTAATTGAAGAAAATTGTTTTTATACTTGCGAATCTTCTTTTTTGTTGAAGAAAATGTTTTTTTCTTACTTGACAATCTTTTTTTTTTAAATGAAGAGAATTGTTTTTTTTCTTTCAAATGTTATTTTTTTTAATTGAAGGAATTAGTTTTTTACTTGCCAATCTTTTTTTACTTGCAGAAAATTGTTTATACTTGCAATTATTTTTTACTTTAAATGTTTTTTTTACTTGCCAATCTTTTTTTACTTGCAGAAAATTGTTTATACTTGCAATTTTTTTTTTACTTTAAATGTTTTTTTTACTTGCAACTAATTTTTTTAATTGTAGAAAAAATTGTTTTCATACTTGCAAATTGTTTTTTTAATTGAAGAAAAACGTTTTTATATTTGCAAATCGCTTTTTATTTGACAAAAAATTGTTTATACTTGCGAATCATTTTTTTAATGAAAGAAAATTGTCTTTATACAAGTAAAAAAATGTTTTATTTGATTAAACATTGTTTATATACTTACAAATAATTGTTTTATTGAACAACATGTTTTTTTTACTTGCAAATTTTTTATAATCACAGAAATTTGTTTTTTATTCTTGCAAATAGTTTTTTAATTGTAGAAAAAAAATTGTTTTTTTCCTTGCAAATCGTATTTTTAAATTGTAGAATTTTTTTTTTACTTGCAAATCATTTTTTTACTGTAGAAAATAGTTGTTATACTTCCGAATCTGTATTTTTTAGTTGAATACTTTTTTTTTACTTGACAATCGTTTTTTTAATTAAAGAGAATTGTTTTTTTTTCTTGCAAATTGTTTTTTTAATTGAAGGAATTAATTTTTTACATGCAAATCTTTATTTGGGGAAAATTGTTCTGTTTTTTTACTTGCAAATCTTTTTTAATTTGAGAAAATAGTTAACTTGCCAATCTTTTTTACTTGCAGAAAATTGTTAGTACTTGCGATTTTTTTAAATGTAGAAAATTGTTTTTTTACTTGCAACTAATTTTTTAATTGATAAAAAAATGTCATACTTGCGAATCGTTTTTTTAATTGAAGAAAATTGTTTTTATACTTGCAAATCTTTTATTTGATGAAAAGTTTTTATACTTACTAATCATTTTTTTAATTGGAGAATTTTTTTTTTTATACTTGCAAGTCGTTTTTTATTTGATGAAAGTTTTCAAACTTGCAAAAAAAAATTCACTTGCAGAAAATAGTTTTTTGTACTTGCAAATTGTTTTATAATTGTAGAAAAAGGGTTTTTTACTTGCAAATCTTTTTTTTTTTTAATTGTAGAAACATTGTTTTTTTACTTCCAAATCTTTTTTTTCAAATTGTAGAAAAATTGCTTATACTTGCAAATCGTTTTTTTTTTGTAGAAAAAAAATGTTCATACTTGCGAATCGTTTTTTATTGAAGAGAATTGTTTTTTTACTTGCAAATATTTTTTTTTAGTTGAAGAAAAACATTTTTTTACTTGACAATCATTTTTTTAATTGAAGAGAATAGTTTTTTTAAATGAAGGAATTAGTTCTTAACTGGCAAATCTTTTTAATTGGAAAACATTTTTTGTTTTTTTTTTACTTGCGAATCGTTTTTTATTGCAGAAGATTGTTTTTACTTGCAATTTTTTTAACTGTAGAAAACATTTTTTTTACTTGCAACTAATTTTTTAATTGAAGAAAAAACTATTTTCATACTTGTGAATTGTTTTTTTATTTGATTAAAGTTTTTATACTTACGAATAATTTTTTACTTGATGAAAATAATTTTTTATACTTGCAAATTGTTTTTAATTGTACAAAAATCGTTTTTACTTGCAAATCATTTTTTTAACTGTAGAAAAAATGTTTTTACTTGCAAATCATTTATTTGATTAAAACATATTTATACTTGCAAATCGTTTTTTTATGGAAGAAAATTGTTTTTATACTTGCAAATCGTTTTTTATTTGATGAAAATTTGTTTTTATAATTGCAAATGTTTTTTATTTGATTAAAAATTGTTTTTGTACTTGCGAATCGTTTTTTAAGTTGACGAAAATATTTTTTTAACTTGCAAATTGTTTTTTAATTGAAGAAATTATTTTGTTTACGTGCTAATCATTGGGCGTTAGTAGAATTTTTTTTTGTGTGTTTGAATTGGAGTCTTGGCAGTAATTTCCCTCCGTGTGTGTGTGCGCGTGTCACCTCGTCGTGGCTGCTCTCCACTTTGGGGTTGCTGGCCGTCCTCTTCAGGTTGCTGCTCAGGCTGACACTGACCGTGGCGTCCGACTTGGAGCGTTGATGCGTGCGTTTCGAGGGCGACAGGCTGTGCTCGCTCCCCAGGGCTGTGGCAGGGGGTGCCACGGGACAGAAGGGCGTCAGCACCAGAGGGTCGCGGCGGGCCCGGGCACCGCCGGCGGGTTTGAGTTCGTCCGACAGAATGAGCTTGCGCAGCTTGGTGCCTCGGGAGTGGCGCTGCGTTGAGATGTGCATGTCGGATGAGTAGGCGCCCAGCAGCCAAGCGCACTGGAGGCTGAACGAGATGCTCTGTCTGCAGCGGTACACCTGCAAGACAGCACGCAGGGTAAACTGACTGCCTGGCTCTGTGTGTACAGCGCTTAGGGATGGGTACTGGTCACATATGAACCGATACAATGGCCATTCCCGGTACCTGGGAATCGATACCAATACCAAACGGTGCTAATGCGGTACTTTCGTGTGTGTTAATAAATGCTAATTGCTTGATAATAAAGTTATAATTTTAATGTAACATTTATGATAACTGTGCTATGCCGTTGTCTTGTTTTCTTATTACATTTGAGTCTCATTTGCAACTTTTTCAATGAAGCCGAATGTGTTATGTTGCGCCCTACAAAGTGTTTGTACTGTAAATATTGTACTTATTAAACACCAGCTGTTTGATTGTAACATCCATCTTAGTTGTAGTTTCTATTACCAAATTTGGAAGTGTTGAAAGGCCTACTGAAACCCACTACTACCGACCACGCAGTCTGATAGATTATATATCAATGATGAAATCTTAACATTGCAACACATGCCAATACGGCCGGGTTAACTTATAAAGTGACATTTAAAATTTCCTGGGAAATATCCGGCTGAAACGTCGCGGTATGATGACGTATGCGCGTGACGAAGTCAGAGTAACGGAAGTTATGGTACCCCGTAGAATCCTATACAAAAAGCTCTGTTTTCATTTCATAATTCCACAGTATTCTGGACATCTTTTGCAATTTGTTTAATGAACAATGAAGGCTGCAAAGAAGACAGTTGTAGGTGGGATTGGTGTATTAGCAGCGGACTACAGCAACACAACCAGGAGGACTTTGTTGGAGCGCTAGCCGCGCTAGCCGCCAACCTCACCTTGACTTCCTACGTCTCCGGGCCGCCAAACGCATCGGGTGAAGTCCTTCGTCCTTCTGCCGATCGCTGGAACGCAGGTGAGCACGGGTGTTGATGAGCAGATGAGGGCTGGCTGGCGTAGGTGGAGAGCTAATGTTTTTAGCATAGCTCTGTGCGGTCCGGTTGCTAAGTTAGCTTCAATGGCGTCGTTAGCACAGCATTGTTAACCTTCGCCAGCCTGGAAAGCATTAACCGTGTATTTACATGTCCACGGTTTAATAGTATTGTTGATTTTCTATCTATCCTTCCAGTCAGGGGTTTATTTTTTTTGTTTCTATATGCAGTTAAAGCACGATGCTATCACGTTAGCTCGTAGCTAAAGCATTTCGCCGATGTATTGTCGTGGAGATAAAAGGCACTGAATGTCCATTTCGCGTTCTCGACTCTCATTTTCAAGAGGATATAGTATCCGAGGTGGTTTAAAATACAAATCCGTGATCCACAATAGAAAAAGGAGAGAGTGTGGAATCCAATGAGCCAGCTTGTACCTAAGTTACGGTCAGAGCGAAAAAAGATACGTCCATCACTGCCTCTCAAGTCCTTCACTGTAACGTTCCTCATCAATGGCAAGATGGCGGCGCATGGGTATGCTGCGGCTATGCTAACGCTCTTGGGAGTGTAGAGCGATTTAACAAAAAACACCCGTCATTTCTGTCAATTTCATGGCTGGCTCAAAGCGTGAACACTCTGTGATCACATACGACGACAGACAATTCTGGATGTGGATGGATCGGGTCGTTATAGACTGAAAGATGCATGTACGGTGGACCTCCTCGCTAGCATGGGAATACTTCGTGGGCTACATCGAGCGGCCTTTGTAGCAGCGGAGTCAAGTGCTAGCGGTGACCGCCAATGGAGACGATATAAGCGGTGCGAGCGGAAGCAGAAGCGGGGATGCCGAGCTGGGCTAACAACAAAGAGAAAAGCTAACCAAAGAAGCGTGGAGTCTCCGGGTAAGAAGCCATTTAAACTAGAACTAGCCGGCATCAGGCTGGATAATCCCTGCACACATAGCAATTCTCTTAGAATAAAACACAACTCACATAATGTTTTTTCTTTTGTGACCGTGTCAGAGGCAGACATACATTGTACTGAGGTAGCTAACTATGATGCGTTCAGTTTATCGCAACATCAAGCAAACAATCTGAATATCCCCGTCGTATCAATTCCTAGATATGGTCGAAACTATTTAAAGTGCAATACGCATAATAAACGCAACATTATTAATATTGCTACTTCGGATAATTTCAACAAACAATCCTCAAAACAGCCCACTACCTATAATATGGGCTTTTTAAACATAAGATCGTTATCTTCCAAAACGTTATTAGTTAATGAAGTCATTAGAGACAACAAACTTGACGTCGTTGTTCTCGCAGAGACCTGGCTCAAACCAGACGATTTTTTTGCGCTAAATGAGGCATCTCCTCCTAACTATACCAATACACATGTTGCCCGACCTCTTAAAAGGGGAGGGGGTGTCGCACTAATATACAATGAAAACTATAATCTTACACCTAACCTAAATAATAAATATAACTCGTTTGAGGTGCTCACTTTGAGGTTTGTCACACCGCTGCCTCTCCACCTGGCTGTTATCTACCGCCCCCCTGGGCCCTATTCGGACTTCATCAGTGAATTCTCAGAGTTTGTTGCTGATCTAGTGACGCACGCCGACAATATAATCATAATGGGGGACTTTAATATCCATATGAATACCCCATCGGACCCTCCATGCGTGGCGCTCCAGACTACAATTGATAGCTGTGGTCTTACACAAATAATAAATGAACCCACGCATCGCAACGGTAATACGATAGATCTAGTGCTTGTCAGGGGTGTCACCACCTCTAAAGTTACGATACTCCCGTACACTAAAGTAATGTCCGATCATTACCTTATAAAATTCGAAGTTCTGACTCATTGTCAACAAACTAATAATAATAATAATAACTACTATAGCAGCCGCAACATTAAGGCTGCCACAACGACGACTCTTACTGACCGACTGCCTTCGGTAATGGCACCATTCCCAAATTATGTGGGCTCTATTGATAACCTCACTAACAACTTTAATGACGCCCTGCGCGACACCATTGATATTGTAGCACCGCTAAAGCTAAAAAGGGCCCCTAAAAGGCGTACCCCATGGTTTACAGAAGAAACTAAAGCCCAGAAATTATCATGTAGAAAGCTGGAACGCAAATGGCGTGCGACTAAACTTGAGGTTTTCCATCAAGCATGGTGTGATAGTTTAATAACTTATAAACGCATGCTTACCTCAGCTAAAGCTAAATATTACTCAAATCTCATCCACCTCAACAAAAATGATCCTAAATTTCTGTTTAGTACAGTAGCATCGCTAACCCAACAAGGGACTTCTCCCAGTAGCTCCACCCACTCAGCAGATGACTTCATGAATTTCTTTAATAAGAAAATTGAAGTCATTAGAAAAGAGATTAAAGACAATGCATCTCAGCTACAACTGGGTTCTATTAACACAGATACGACTGTATATACGACGGATACCGCCCTCCAAAATAGTTTCTCTCTCTTTGATGAAATAACATTGGAGGAATTGTCAAAATGTGTAAATGGGACAAAACAAACAACATGTTTACTTGACCCAATTCCTGGGAAACTTATCAAGGAGCTTTTTGTATTACTAGGTCCATCAGTGTTAAATATTATAAACTTATCACTTTCCTTTGGCACTGTTCCCCTAGCATTCAAAAAAGCGGTTATTCATCCTCTACTCAAAAGACCTAACCTCGATCCTGATCTCCTGGTAAACTACCGGCCGGTGTCCCACCTTCCGTTTATCTCGAAAATCCTCGAAAAAATTGTAGCACAGCAGCTAAATGAACACTTAGCGTCTAACAATCTCTGTGAACCTTTTCAGTCCGGTTTCAGGGCAAATCACTCTACGGAGACAGCCCTCGCAAAAATGACTAATGATCTATTGCTAACGATGGATTCTGATGCTTCATCTATGTTGCTGCTTCTTGATCTTAGCGCCGCTTTCGATAGTGTTGATCATAATATTTTATTAGAGCGTATCAAAACGCGTATTGAGATGACAGACTTAGCCTTGTCTTGGTTTAACTCTTATCTTACTGACAGGATGCAGTGCGTCTCCCATAACAATGTGACCTTGGACTATGTTAAGGTAACGTGCGGAGTTCCCCAGGGTTCGGTTCTTGGCCCTGCACTCTTTAGTATTTACATGCTGCCGCTAGGTGACATCATACGCAAATACGGTGTTAGCTTTCACTGTTATGCTGATGACACCCAACTCTACATGCCCCTAAAGCTGATCAACACGCCGGATTGTAGTCAGCTGGAAGCGTGTCTTAATGAAATTAAACAATGGATGTCCGCTAACTTTTTGCAACTCAACGCTAAGAAAACGGAAATGCTGATTATCGGTCCTGCTCAACACCGACATCTATTTAATAATACCACCTTAACATTTGACAACCAAACAATTAAACAAGGTGACTCTGTAAAGAATCTGGGTATTATCTTCGACCCAACTCTCTCGTTTGAGTCGCACATTAAGAGTGTTACTAAAACGGCCTTCTTTCATCTCCGTAATATCGCTAAAATTCGTCCCATTTTGTCCACAAGCGATGCTGAGATCATTATCCATGCGTTCGTTACATCTCGTCTCGATTACTGTAACGTTTTATTTTCGGGACTCCCTATGTCTAGCATTAAAAGATTACAGATGTTACAAAATGCGGCTGCTAGACTTTTGACAAAAACAAGAAAGTTTGATCATATTACGCCTATACTGGCTCACTTGCACTGGCTTCCTGTGCACCTAAGATGCGACTTTAAGGTTTTACTACTTACGTATAAAATACTACACGGTCAAGCTCCTGCCTATCTTGCCGATTGTATTGTACCATATGTCCCGGCAAGAAATCTGCGTTCAAAGAACTCCGGCTTATTAGTGATTCCCAGAGCCCAAAAAAAGTCTGCGGGCTATAGAGCGTTTTCTATTCGGGCTCCAATACTATGGAATGCCCTCCCGGTAAAAGTTAGAGATGCTACCTCAGTAGAAGCATTTAAGTCTCATCTTAAAACTCATTTGTATACTCTAGCCTTTAAATAGACTCCCTTTTTAGACCAGTTGATCTGCCGTTTCTTTTCTTTTCTTTTCTACTCTGCTCCCAACCCGGGGTGGACCGCTAGCCTGTCCATCAGATGGGGACATCTCTACGCTGCTGACCCGTCTCCACTCGGGATGGTTCCTGCTGGCCCCACTATGGACTGGACTTTCGCTGATGTGTTGGACTTTCACAATATTATGTCAGACCCACTCGACATCCATTGCTTTCGGTCTCCCCTAGAGGGGGGGGGGGGTTACCCACATATGCGGTCCTCTCCAAGGTTTCTCATAGTCATTCACATTGACGTCCCACTGGGGTGAGTTTTCCTTGCCCGTATGTGGGCTCTGTACCGAGGATGTCGTTGTGGCTTGTACAGCCCTTTGAGACACTTGTGATTTAGGGCTATATAAATAAACATTGATTGATTGATTGATCTACGAATCTTTCATCCTCGCTCAAATTAATGGGGTAATCATCACTTTCTCGGTCCGAATCTCTCTCGCTCCATTGTAAACAATGGGGAATTGTGAGGAATACTAGCTCCTGTGACGTCACGCTACTTCCGGTACAGGCAAGGCTTTTTTTTATCAGCGAGCAAAAGTTGCGAACTTTATCGTCGATTTTCTCTAAATAAATAAATGATAAATGGGTTATACTTGTATAGCGCTTTTCTACCTTCAAGGTACTCAAAGCGCTTTGACAGTATTTCCACATTTACCCATTCACACACACATTCACACACTGATGGCGGGAGCTGCCATGCAAGGCGCTAACCAGCAGCCATCAGAGGCAAAGGGTGAAGTGTCTTGCCCAAGGACACAACGGACGTGACTAGGAAGGTAGAAGGTGGGAAATGAACCCCAGTAACCAGCAACACTCCGATTGCTGGCACAGCCACTCTATCAACTTCGCCACGCCGTCCCTACTAAATCCTTTCAGCAAAAATATGGCAATATCGCGAAATGATCAAGTATGACACATAGAATGGATCTGCTATTCCCGTTTAAATAAAAAAAAATCATTTCAGTAGGCCTTTGAAATCACCATGTAAAATTGCTAATGCTAATAGTAGCCTGTCTATAGCAAATCCTATGTAAATTAGCATCAAGCCAGCGCATTTTGAAAAAGTGGAGCCTTACTTTACATTGGAGCCTTTTCTTCTAGGCATACTTGCTTTGTCGGTGTTGAAAATTGCAACATTATTTCGAGAGAGTTAGACTAAGTCTGCCCTCAGTGCTGTTTGACTGATTGTTTACATGAGCCCGTGTTAACCTGCAACCGTGTGTGACGAGTCTGCAACGTCACATGCAACAAAGGTATGGTAATATGGCATCGTTTGATTTTTTTTTACGTGAATCGATACCCGGTAGTACAGACGGAATTCGGTCGGTGCCTATAAAAGCACAGAATTCGGTACCCATCACTAACAGCGCTTGCTCCGCGCCAACGCCACACCCACCACATAAGGCTTGATGGCGTCGCCCACGTGCTCGTCCATGTGCACGTACATATTGAGGAGTTGCGGCAGGTAGAAGTCGACGTCTTCATGAGGAAAGCTGAACAGGCGGTTTCCGATGTAGGCCTGGACTCCGGGTTCCTTGGAGTTGTGCAGGTAGGATATCGCCATGGAGACATCAAATAGCTTGGACTCAAAGAGGCGGAGCAGCCATGACTGCTTAGATGGGTTGTGCCTATAGCGGCGCCGTGCGCTTTTCGTGTCGTCGTCCACCTCCTCTTTTAGCTTTGCCGCCGGTACGGCGTTTTTTTCCGGGCCCGACCCCTCCCTGTTGGGACCGGTCTCCCCATGGTGCAGCTTGAGCTTGTGCAGGACTTCCTTGCACGCCTGATCGGCCACATCCGCGTCGATGACCAGGCCCGCCTCGCCCGCGCCCTCGCTGATGATGTCCAGCGGGGGGGTGCCCGCCTGGTGGGGGCTGGAGGACGGGGTGGAGGGGAGCGACGGGGAGGGGGTGGAGCAGAGAGAGAGGGGTGGGCTGTTGTGTCTGGAGGGGGTGGGGGAGGGCTCCAACTTTTTTTCTTCCATCAAGAGCGCTGGGAGACTCCGCCCACCTCCACTGCTGCAAAGTGAGGGGATAAAAATCAGTTAAATCAGTAAAAATAAGTTCTTTTTACACTTTTAGCTCAGCCAAGGAACCTCTTACAGAGAATAAGACAAAGCAGAAACGATCTGTGATGCACATTAGCAACTCTGTTGCTATATTTAGCGAGTAGAAGTACTAGGGCTGGACGATTATGGCAAAAATTATAATCACGATTATTTTGAGATTCTAATCACGATCAATTATACGTTTATTCATTAATTATAAAACACAAGTATTTATTGTACCACCAAAAGAAGATGGATTGATGGATAAGTTTTAGCATTTTTATCAGCCTATTTTATTACAAATGACATAACACTACCAACATATCCAAAGAACATTAATACCAATAGTGTTTGTTTTGTAATTGTCCAACAGCAAAATAGTTATTTATTATCATATTTATATTTTTTATATACTGGGAGGTTATAGAACACCGTAGTTCTTTTTTCGAATGTTCTGCAATATTTCATACTGGAATTTAAATTCTGTGCAAATATGTTGGAGCAGAGTCATCTTAAATACTTGACCGGTTTTCAATAAAGTAGTGCTTTTAAAAGTACAAGGCTTCGTTTTTTCCCCGTTTTTATCGTGGTTAGGTCTAGTCAATTAACCAAACGATAAATTAAATTGAAGTGGGTAATTTCTCCAGCGTCGATAAATTGACACGCACATGCGCGTTTGTTTACAGGCTGCAACAGCATCCACTCTATGCATCGGTTTCAGCAGTTTGTCAAATAAAGTATTGAGAATCGTGAAAATGCATCGGTATCAACTACTGAAATGCTGGTATCATGACAACCCTATTTATACAGTGTTAGAAAATAAATATAATGCACAATACTGATTAGCAGTGGCGGGCCGTGCGTTTCCCACCTAGGCTTTCAGTGATCTCTGACTTCAATGATTACCTCTCAAAATACCATAATTGATGTCACCACATGACCATTGCTGGAGAAATACTATACAGAAACACATTTACACCCTACTGGGCATTGACACACATCAACAGTAGACAAAACGGGTTATTTTCTGGCGCATTTAAAAATAAATTATAACGCATCAGCAATTAAAACATATACCCTAAATGTATCTGTTGGCTTATGGAACTTTCGGTCAACAAAGTTTGATTCAAAGTACACACTTCTCAAAGATATATCTACTGCCCTGACCACATGATGGCGACAAATACACATGTAACAATGTCTGGCCTTGTGGTTAGAGTGAGATCGGTAGGTCGTGAGTCATACCAAAGACGATAAAAATGGGACACATTGCCTCCCTGCTTGGCACTCAGCATCACGGGTTGGAATTGGGGGTTAAATCACCAAAATGATTACAGAGCGCGGCCACCGCTGCTGCTCACTGCTCCCCTCACCTCCCAGGGGGTGAACAAGGGGATGGGTCAAATGCAGAGGTTAATTTCACCACACCTAGTGTGTGTGTGTGTGTGTGTGTGTGAGACAATCATTGGTACTTTAAATTTAATTAAATGACAAGCATAACAAAAAAGAGTTTACAACATTTAGCTGAAACAGAACATCTGTCAACAACATGTGATCTGATTGGCTATTGCAACTGTCTCTCAACTCTATGTGTTCTCAAATTCATCCGCTAACGGTCCCGGTGAGTATCTAATCACAGGACGGGTAAATGTCACGTTCAACTTAGACTTAGACTTAGACAAACTTTAATGATCCACAAGGGAAATTGTTCCACACAGTAGCTCAGTTACAAATGATGGAAAAGATGGAAAGGACAATGCAGGTATAAAATAGACTAAAAGCAATATAAAATATAACATATATACGTAATATTTACATCATATATGTACAGTATATGATATATACTGATATATTATATTATATGTTTATATCATATATATACAATATATAACAAATACCATGTACAATATTACAGTATATGAATGAATGAATGAATGAATGAATGATCTTTATTGTCATTGTGCATGTACAGGTACAGGTCCAACGAAATTTAGATTGCTGTATGTAACAGCTGCAGCATAAAATAAGAGTAAATCCAGCAGAAAATATACATTATAAACAAAGAGAAGCAGCTAACATAGAAGGTGTCAGGTAATAGACAGATATCATCTATTGCTGTATGGCGAGTGATTATACAGCTGGATGGAGTGCAGAATGAAGGAGTTCTTGAATCGAACGTGAGGCCATCTAGAAGGCCTTACTGACAACAACTCGTGATCTGATTGGCTATCGCAACTGTCTATCAACTGTATGTCCCCGTTCGCTTACAGTGCACAGACGCCCGCATTGTTGATTCGGAAGGCCCCGGGCAGATTTCGTACAGCATGGCAACATAAGCTATCTTAATTCTGATTGGATACAAACTAAAACTAAAAACAACAAACACTGGAACGTGCATAATATGACATGAAAATAATATGAATAATTTTATATATTTAAGGAAAGTAAATTAAAACATGTTTTTATTTTTAATCCTAATCATGATTTCTGGTTACGATAGGCCAGCAGTGACGGCACACCACAGCTGATTAGCATGAACGCATCACGTCTTTACGTCCCTTTCAGCTCTACGGCGCCCCCCTGAGGACATTAATATTTCACGCACAACCTTGCTGTAATTGATCCCCGTTTCCACCAATGTAGTTGCATTATTTAACTTGAGTTTATGCAACATGGACAGGTCAACTTAAGTGTATCTAATAACGCAGTGACGGAGTCTGCCAACACAAAGTGCGACTGTGACGCTTAATTAATCCCCGGTGTTAGCTTAGCACAGTTTAATCAAATGTCAGCACTACACTATTAATGTGTTTACATGAACGTGAACTGAGTGAGGCACAGACATTGATTTCAACACACAACACGTCAAGCAGTAAAAATGTTGTATTTACTTCGTTGTTTCTACATTAAAACGGATACTTTGACGAGCGGCTAGCCGGCTAGCTACAAGCTGGCCTGCGTAGAATTTAGCTCAGTTAGCATTAGCATACTCGCATTACCAACTGTTGCTACCAACTCAACCGACACGCTAAGGTGAAGGCTGGTGTACCTCGACATGTTTACAGGCAAAACGGGCCTACCTTGTTCAATTCCAGCGGGGTTTAAATACGGCGTCAGGTCAACTTTATGTCCCCATTGATGCTCCCTGTCGAGCTGCATCGCCACTCTGGTTAACAACCACCGCAGGGGGGCAACAGCGCTTTATGCACATCATTACCTTTGGCCAGCGCGCGTATCTCGCCGCCATCTTGGTCCGGGCAAGAAGGATATCTCATAGCCGATTGTATTGTACCATATGTCCCGGCCAGAAATCTGCGTTCAAAGAACTCCGGCTTATTAGTGATTCCCAGAGCCCAAAAAAAGTCTGCGGGCTATAGAGCGTTTTCTATTCGGGCTCCAGTACTATGGAATGCCCTCCCGGTAACAGTTAGAGATGCTACCTCAGTAGAAGCATTTAAGTCCCATCTTAAAACTCATTTGTATACTCTAGCCTTTAAATAGACCCCCTTTTTAGACCAGTTGATCTGCTGTTTCTTTTCTTTTCTGCCCCCCTCTACCTTGTGGAAGGGGGGACACAGGTCCGGTGGCCATGGATGAAGTGCTGGCTGTCCAGAGTCAGGACCCGGGGTGGACCGCTCGCCTGTGCATCGGTTGGGGACATCTCTGCGCTGCTGACCCGTCTCCGCTCGAGATGGTCTCCTGCTGGCCCCACTATGGACTGGACTCTCACTATTATGTTAGATCCACTATGGTATGGACTTTCACAATATTATGCTAGACCCACTCGACGTCCTTTGCATCCGGTCTCCCCTAGAGGGGGGTGGGGGGGTCACCCACATCTGCGGTCCTCTCCAAGGTTTTTCATAGTCATTCTCATTGACATCCCACTGGGTTGTGAGTTTTTCCTTGCCCTTATGTGGGATCTGAACCAAGGATGTCGTTGTGGCTTGTGCAGCCCTTTGAGACACTTGTGATTTAGGGCTATATAAATAAACATTGATTGATAGTGTCATATGTTGAATTGGATTGACTGGAGCTAATAGATTGCCTTCTCTTTGTTGTTTTAATTGGTTTTAACCTTTTTGTCATATTCTTTTTTATATTGGTTTTATATTTATTTTGTTTTTAAGTCAGTCATTGGTTTTTGATTGATTGATTGAGACTTTTATTAGTAGGTTGCACAGTAAAGTACATATTCCGTACAATTGACCACTAAATGGTAACACCCGAATAAGTTTTTCAACTTGTTTAAGTCGGGGTCCACTTAAATTGATTCATGATACAGATATATACTATCATATATACTATCATCATAATACAGTCATCACACAAGATAATCACATTGAATTATTTACATTATTTACAATCAGGGGTGGGGGGGGGGGTAGGATATGGACAGCAAGTAGTGGACATAGAGAGAGAGAGAGAGAGAGAGAGAGAGAGAGAGAGAGAGAGAGAGAGGAGAGAGAGAGAGAGAGAGAGAGAGAGAGAGAGAGAGAGAGAGAGAGAGAGAGAGAGAGATCAGAAGGCATAAGAAAAAGTATCTGCATTTGATTGTTTACATTTGATTATTAGCATTTCATTATTAGCAATCTGGGGAGGGTGTTAGTTAAGGGTTGTAGCTAAGGATAGTATTTGAATCTTGTTTTTAATATTTTTGTGCAGCACTTTGGAAACATTTTTGTTGTTTAAATGTGCTATATAAATAAAGTGGATTGGATTGGAGCAGGGGCAGAATGGTGGGACAGGGTTAGTGCATGTGCCTCACAACACGATCGTCCTGAGTAGTCCTGAGTTCAATCCCGGGCTCGGGGTCTTTCTGTGTGGAGTTTGCATGTTCTCCCCGTGACTGCGTGGAATCCCTCCGGGTACTCCGGCTTCCTCCCACCTCCAAAGACATGCACCTGGGGATAGGTTGATTGGCAACACTAAATAGGCCCTAGTGTGTGATTGTGAGTGTGAATGTTGTCTGTCTATTTATGTTGGCCCTGTGATGAGGTGGCGACTTGTCCAGGGTGTACCTCGCCTTCCGCCCGAATGCAGCTGAGATAGGCTCCAGCACCCCCCGCAACCCCAAAAGGGACAAGCGGTAGAAAATGGATGGATGGGATGGATTGGAGCAGGGGTGTCCAAAGTGCGGCCAGGGGGGAATTTGCGTCCTGCAACACATTTTTTTCTTGCAAATATATTTCTATTGAATTTTACAGTTAAAATTTACATTTGACAATCATAATTTGCTTGACCTGGTCAGTAAGGAGCGCAAATGTGTGGAACTCAGTACCTGAGGAGGTTAAACTGGTCACAACTTACAAGGCCTTCACAAACATTTTTTAAATGTGGCTTATCAACAACTACAGCTGCCAGCACTAAAAGATGAGCCTGTTTTGATGTTATGTTATGTTATGTTGTGATGTTGTATTTTATTTTTCATCATATTGTATATCTATTGTGTGCTTTTTTTTCTCTCTCTCTCTTTCTTTTCTTTTTCTTTTAAATTGTAATTTTACTTATGAAAATTAAAAATATCAAAACAGTGACAGTGACCATACTTAGATTTTTCAGTATGCGGCCCTCAGTGGAAAAAGGTTGGAGAACCCTGATCTAGAGTTGTGTTGCTCTTTTGTTATACTTTAATCTACTGTCACAGCTGGGATAGGCTCCAGCACCCCTCGCGACCCCGAAAGGGACAAGCGGTAGTAAATGGATGGATGGATGGACGTTGGTTCTGGCGCTGTGTGTGGATACGCTGTTTACTCTTTATCCAACACTGCCTCCTTTTGGCCACATGTTGTATTACAATTTTAAAAAATCAGATTCAACATAATAGTCATCGAGTCCAAGTTCATTTGTCCACTGATCACAGACTTGTTTTAATATTCAAAATGTATTTGCTGCATATACAGAAAACAGTTGTGGTGGTGTTAGTATACGCTCATAATACTCGTACATTTTTAACATGCATTTAGTTGGTGCTGTAAATGACAGTTGATGTCGTTAATTACGTTTTATTCAGTTGTCAAGTTTTGACCCACAAAAGACGCGGTGACTGTTTCCGGGTCACAGCCAGATGTCGGACGTGCAGTCTCCTCCGGGGTACCTCAGCTCGTGAGCCAGCGCAGGGCCGCCAGGCTCTTTGCCGAAGTCCACCAGGAAGTTCTCGTTGAGGGCCAGACCACCCTTCGCGGAGTCCACATCGATCTGCATCATCACCGACCCGTCCCTGCCAGAACAGACATGTCCGCGAACTAAATACTTGCTACCCATTGGCTTACTGTGTTAGTCAGGCAGTACTGTGCCTTGACAAGCATTTGTGGAGTGTGTATTGCAGTAGTGTGTGGGTGAGTACAGAGTACTGACCGGGTCATTTCAGGATAGAACTGTTTGTCCCAACCACTGTACAGTGACGTCGTTACATAAAGTCTTCGACCATCCAAACTCAACTGCAACATCTGGGGACCCCCGGGGACACGCCTTCCCTACACACATAGTGAGGTATAAATGTCATCCCACGTCAGATGTTTCTTCTCTCTACTTCCTGTCCAAGGTACCTGAATGAAACGGGGGCTGGGCTGCGGCTGATTTTCGGGGTCCTCCAGAACTTGAACTGGTCCGTCAGTGGTGATACTTCCCCCCAAAAACAGCTGAAGAGAGACCGATAGGTAAGTCGTCTGACCCGAAAGGGCCCCTGTGCAACACGTCACACGACATCACACCTGTCCAACCAGGCGAGGGTTCCTTGTGTCGGTGATGTCATACTGTCTGATGTCCCCATGTAGCCAGTTGCTAAAGTACAGGAAACGATCGTCCAAAGAGATCAGGATGTCAGTGATCAGACCTACAGGTGGAGGTGTGTGATATATGTGAGACACTATGTGGGACAGACGGGTGGGATTCAGCTGGACGACTGACAAACCTGGCATCTCAGGAAGCAGCCATCCTTCAACTTTCTTACTGGGAACGCTGATGACCTTCTCTGCAGCCCACTTCCCTTTCTAAACAACAACATAACATAACAGTGGCACCTCAAACCTGGCAAAAGACGACCACATTTAAAACCATAGAAGCAAAGCTGGTCCCAGCGGTGCCTCTCAGTTCGCATGGAGTTGACCAAGAGGGTCTGGGGATTCCTCACCGGTGCTTTGTAGAATCGAAACACGTTCCCCTTCAGAGCACATCCCACAAAACCTTCAGTGGCGTCAGGGTCATGGAGGAATCGGATCTCAAGAGGAATGGCGCCTTCTTCTCCCAGATCGAGTGTCTGCACCCTTCTGTGGGTGGTCCAGTCCCAAACGTGAAGAGAAGAACCATAGTGGCCTGGGACAACAAAGAACTCATGTTGGCTCTTCGAGTACAGATTTAGAAGCTGAATGGGTTCCTGGTGGAGACTGAACCTTCATTTCTGAGGCCCTGACTTGGGACTTCTGGAACCTGAATTTATATTTCTAAAGGTTCCTGGCTTGGAACTTAAACTTACATTTCTAAAGGTCCTGACTTAGGAATTCCTGGAACCTGAACCCCCAACTCTCAAGGTCTTGACTTGGGACTTCTGAAAACTAAACTTATATTTCTTAAGGGTTCTCACTTGGAATCTAACTTCCATCTTTAATGGTCCTGACTGCACTTCTGGAACATGAACTTCTATTTCTAAAGCTTCCTGACTTGGAACCTAAACTTACATCTGTAGAGGTCCTGAGTTTGGACTTCTGAATCCTGAACTTCCTTCTATCAGTGTTCTAACTTGGGACTTCTAGAACAAAAATGTATATCTCTCAAATCTAAAATACTATCTGTAAAGGTTCTGACTTGGGATTTTTAGAATATGAACCTCCATCTGTGAAGATCCTGACTTAGGACTTCTAGGACCTCAAGTTCTATTTCTAAAGGGTCCTGACCTGGGACTTCTGGAACCTAAACCTATATTTCAAATGTGTCCTGACTTGGAACGTAAACGTCCATCTGTATAGGTCCTGACTTGGGTCTTCCAGAACAAAATCTTATATCTCTCGAGGGTACTGACTTGAACCTTAAAGTTTCATCTGTAAAGATTTCTACAACCTGAACCTCCATGTCTAAGGATCCTGACTTAGGACTTCTGGAACCTGAACTTCTATTTTTAAAGGGTATTGACTTGGGACTTCTGGAACCTAAATCTATATTTCAAATGGGTCCTGAAAAAGACTACATATGTAAAAGTCCTGATTTGGGACTTCTGTAACCTAAACTTCTATTTCTAAATGGTCCTGACTTGGGACATCTGGAACCTAAACTATATTTCTAATTGGTCTACAATTGGAACCTAAACTTCCATCTGTAAAGATCCTGATTTTGGACTTCTGGAACCCGAACCTCCAGCTCTCAGGGTCCTGACTTGGGACTTCTGGAACCTAGACCTATATTTCAAATGGATCCTGACTTGGAACTTCTGGAACCTAGACCTATATTTCAAATGGATCCTGACTTGGAATGTAAACTTCGATCTGTAAAGGTCCTGACTTCTGAAACAAAAACTTGTATCTCTTAAGGGTCCTGACTTGAAACCTAAAATACCATGTGTGAAGGTCCTGACTTGGGAGCTCTAGAACCTGAACCTCCATCTCTCAGAGGCCTGGCTTAAGACTTCTGAAACCTAATCTTCTATTTTAAAGGGTCCTGACTTTGGAATTCTGGATCCTAAACCTAACTTTCAAATGGTTCCTGAACTGGAACCTACGCTTCCATCTGTGAAAGTCCTGATTTGGGACTTCTGGAACCTAAACTTCTATTTCTAAAGGGCCCTCACTTGGAACCTAAACTTCCATCTGTAAAGGTCCTAATTTAAGACTTCTGGATCCCTAAGTTACAGCTCTCAGGGTCCTGTCTTGGGACTTCTGGAACCTAAACCTATATTTCAAATCGGTTCTGACTTTGAATGTGAACTTCCATCTGTAATTGTCCGGACTTGGGACTTCTGGAACGTCCAGCTGTGAGTTTCTGACTTGGGAAGTGCAGGAAATAAAGCTAGATCTCTTAATGGTAGGCATCAGAGAAGGTCCAAGTAAAAACTAGTGGTGCAGTCTTTAGGGTCTCAGTCCAAAACAGTCATGTCAGCTTGTAATCAAAGAAAGAACTTATTTCAAAAAGTTGTGTCTCACCCTCCGCAATGTGCGCAGGATTAAAACCATCCGCAAGAGCTTTGGGCGCTCCCCACTCTGTGCTGATCATCACATTGTGGCGAGGCTGGTACCAGAAGTCATAACCGAAGGGGGCCGCTTCACCTGGGTGCTCCCAGTTTCCGACCACCTCAAACGTCTCACCGTCCAGCAGGACAAAACCACCTGAGAGGACAGCACAGTTGAGTCCCCACGCCTCTGTCATCAGGGAAGGCCTGGTCTGGTGCCGGTCTAACCTTTGCCCCCGCCGGACGGGTCTCCCATGCAACTGATCAGGATCTGACCGCTGCCCAGACAGTGGGTTGTATGTGGGTTGGCCAGGCCACACTTCCAGTACAGATCTACGGGCTCCACCATCTAAGACGGACGACACAAACAAAGTTCCCACTTTAGCACAAAAACCTTCTCAAGTGACTCACCTAAGACCCCAAGACCACGGTACTTGTCTACTCTAGCTGCTATGAGTGATGTACAAGCTATCTGAGGAGAGCGTGCAGCGAGTGTAAATTTTTCGTAGGACTTTGGGATCTCACTAATGGCCTTCTGAAGTGTAGTTCCAAGTCGGGGTCTACCGATTCAATATTGATATTGGATATCGGCCCTATATTAGCCAAAAACCAAGTTTGGGATTATGTCAGTTTACATCATAAAATCCCACATTTTTACTCTGTTCACTTGTGCAAAGATGGACAACCAGTTAACGTCTAAAAGTCCTCCAATCAACACAAATCATCTTCTATTTTAGTTAAGTCATTTACAAAAGGTAAACATGCTAGGCTATAAGCTATTAACAGCTAGCAGCTACACAACAGCTAAGCACACAATAGCACACAAGCTAGACATGCGTAAAATAATAATTGAACAGTATTGCAGTGTTTGGTTTGGGGGATTACAGTACCAGTCGAGTGGAAAAACAAGTTGCCTCTATATTGAAACTATAATCATATACATCTGATTTGTGACACCGAAAGACTTCCAAAGTTTGCGAGTAAATATAAATGATCAAAATAGTATCAATCAGACTGAGATTCTCGAGCCTATTTGAGAGATAATGAGCTAGCCAGTCACGTGACGTAGAGCTAGGAACCACAGGTCATGACCCCATCAACAACAATGCTAATCATGCAAACTTTGTGACAGCCAACTACGATTATTTTGGGGAAAAGGATGATCCAAAACTTATACTTTTGATCCCGAATAAGGGGGACTATCTACCAGTTTTAGAAGCCCTGTTAAACAGATCCAGCTTTAGTGAAAGAGTTGGCATCATGTAGCAGTATTGCTTAGTGCTAAACAAGAAATATAAACCACAAACATAAAACGATTGCTTACTGTACAACTTCTGCTCTCACTGTGATGACGACTGATAGGATGTCCATACCTTCCCGTTTAGATGAAGAATTAATCATGGTACACACGAAGGCTTACCATGACTTGATTAACGTGGACCCCGACTTAAACAAGTTGAAAAACTTATTCGGGTGTTACCATTTAGTGGTCAATTGTACGGAATATGTACTGTACTGTGCAATCTACTAATAAAAGTTTCAATCAATCAATCAAACGAGGAAAAGTCTCCATGCAGGGGTATGAATTGAATGTCACAGATGAACAACTTCTAGATGCAAGGCTAAATCCTCCAAATATCCAGATGAGAGGCATTATTTATCATCTAGAATAACTGACAGTCAAGACGCAATACGGGAGCAGCAGGACGTCGCTCACAGTAAAAACACTTAGCTGTGTGTATCATTGCTGTGCTAAAAAATTGTTTGTCTGCGTTAGCGCTTATAATAAAAACATCACCAATATTTGGTTAATGATCACGTTGTGATATGTGTAAAGAGTATTGTTGGCGGGGTTTTGGATAGTTATTCAGAGGGTTTTGTGGGCGAAATAGAGAGCCCCCAATGACTCCATTGTTATTTGTGTGTGTTTATTTATTTACGACTTGGAATGCATAAAAAATGAAAAACATATGTGTTCATGTCTTACATAAGGATTGTGAATGATACAGCACATCTCTCTCTCTAACGTTTGCGTATTTCCAGTATGACTGATCTAATAATATGGTCAGAGTGCAGAAGTGTTACTCCAGCGACGTAGAATCTACGGAAATTACGAAAGACGTTCGGAGCGGAATATTCAAAATGGCTGAGTGAATTTGTGGCATTTTGTGATGTTTAAACAGTGTTTTTAAATACTTTGCGGATTGTAAATACGATTTGTTTAATGGATACAATGAAACACAATTAGGCATTTAAAGTCAACTTGTTTTTACACTCTATTGATACTTTAAAGGTTTTTTCAGATAAGATGGGGCGTTACCACGGATGCACTGGTGGGTAGGAAGGGAGATTTTGTATTGTATGTGGAGCCAGTGAAGGTTTTTCAGGATTGGAGTAATGTGGTCAAATTTATGCACTCTCATCAGGAAACTAGATGCGCTGTTTTGGACGTGTCGAAGCTTTTGAAGGCCCTTGTTCGGGATCCCGATGAGATGCGCGTTGCAGTAGTCCGGCCTGAAGGAGACAAAAGGCGTGGATGAGATTCTCTGCATCTTTAATGTTGAGAAACGGTCGGAGTTTGCCAATATTTCTGAGACGGAAGCAGGGGCTCTGGTAGAGTTGTTTGGTGTGGGAGTCGAAGGTGAGGATAATAAAATGACACCTGGGTTAGTGGTCAGAGGGGAAAGTGAGATGTTTTGGCCAGAGAAGGAGCTCTGGACCGGATTAAAATGGTTTGGAGTGGTTGAGTTGTAGAACGTTTACGCTCATCCATGTCTTTATCTACTCCAGGCAAGCAGTGAGGGGCAGATGGTTAAAGTTAAAGTACCACTGATAATCACACACACAATAGGTGTGGTGAAATTACCCTCTGCATTTGACCCATCCCCTTGTTCCAGCCCCTGGGAGGCGAGGAGAGCAGTGAGCAGCAGTGGTGGCCGCGCTCAGGATTCAACCCCAATTCCAACTCTTGATGCTGAGTGCCAAGCAGAGAGGTAATGGGTCCCATTTTTATAGTCTTTGGTATGACTCGGCCGGGGTTTGAACTCAAGACCTACCGATCTCAGGGCGGTCACTCTAACCACAAGGCCACTGAGCAGGTAAGGGGTTAGAGCAGGGGTCACCAACGCGGTGCCCGCGGGCACCAGGTAGCCCGTAAGGACCAGATGAGTAGCCCGCTGGCCTGTTCTAAAAATAGCTCAAATAGCAGCACTTACCAGTGAGCTGCCTCTATTTTTTAAATTTTATTAATTTACTGGCAAGCTGGTCTCGCTTTGCTCGACATTTTTAATTCTAAGAGAGACAAAACTCACATAGAATTTGAAAATCCAAGAAAATATTTTAAAGACTTGGTCTTCACTAACTGACAAAGAAACAGATAACAGATTTGGTGTCCAGTTCAAAGTGTGACATGATTTATTTAAAAATTTGAGAGTTGACTTTTGTATTTTACATGAGTTATTATTTGTACAAACATGGTGCAAAGTAATTCAGGATTTGTTAAAAAATGTTAGTGGCTAGCTAGTTAAAATGGGATATTGTGATTTCACAAGACTGTCTTAGAAGTGATCATTTGAAAATGTTCAATTTGAAAAATGTGCACTTAGAGAAAATATAAAAATAAAGTGTTGTATATTAATATTTATCTGTTTCTATATATATTTATTGTGAGAAATCATTAAGATGATCAGTGTTTCCACAAAGATAAATATCATTAATTATTAATAATAACATAGAATTAAAAGTAAGTTGAGCAAATTGGCTATTTCTGGCAATTTATTTAAGTGTGTATCAAACTGGTAGCCCTTCGCATTAATCAGTACCCAAGAAGTAGCTCTTGGTTTCAAAAAGGTTGGTGACCCCTGGGTTAGAGACAGAGGTAGAGGGTTCCGTTTTCCGTTAGAGTTGTGTATAATCAGCATAGCAGTGGAATGAAATTCCACGCGATTGAGGGGAAGCATGTAAAGTGTGAATGGAGTTGGGCCGAGGACTGATCCCTACAGGGTACTCCACAGGTGGAATAGTGAGTATGAGATTGAGCTTTTCCGAGGACTACTTATTCTGACCTGTCGTTGAGGTAGGCTCTCAACCATTCCAGGGTGGGATCAGACAGATGGGCAGTGAGGTGTAGACGTTGGAGCAGGATGTCAGGGTCAACAGTGTCGAATTCAGCGGTCAAGTCGAGGAGGATGAGCAGGGAGGGGGGAACCGTTATCAGCAGCCAGAAGTAGGTTGTTTATTACCAACTAAGGCAGTTTCTGTTCTGTGTGCTAAATGGAAGCCAAACTGGAATTTTCCAAATAGTTGACTATGTTCCAGAGGTTCATGAACTGAACAACAAGTGAACTGAGACTGCTTCTTGTAGGGCTTTGGACAGGGACGAGAGGTTGGATATGGGCGTGTAAAGTGTGAGGCTATCTGAGTCTAAAGTGGGCTTTTTGAGGTGACGTCTTAAGGGCTGATGGCTGGATTGAAGAGCCTGGTTGATGATTCTGGGGATCAGAGGGCTTAGGGCAGAAAGATTTGATATTAACATGGCTGTGGGAAAGAGGTCCAGGGGGCTTCGTACTGCGTAGGATGACCTCAACCTCTTTTTGGGAAATTTTGGAAAAGGTGGAAAGAAGTTGGGAGACGGAATGTGGACTTGACAAAGAGAGGGGGCCAGAGAGAGAGGAGCGAATGGTTTCCACATAAAATGACGTGGCAGGCCAGATCTGGCCCCCCGAGCTTTTAGTCTGACACCTGTTATTGATGGCTTTTCTTCCTACATAGTGCTTTGCATTTTTGAGCAAAAAAATTGTATCCAGAGAGTGGACCTCTAAGCAGGATTAGAAGGTGAGAGTCAGCTGGGCAGCTTTGCTCTTTTTTATGTCAAAGGCTTAGCAAGCTTCTGGGAATGTTATATTTATTTCATTTTCACATACACTACCGTTCAAAAGTTTGGGGTCACATTGAAATGTCCTTATTTTTGAAGGAAAAGCACTGTACTTTTTAATGAAGATAACTTTAAACTAGTCTTAACTTTAAAGAAATACACTCTATACATTGCTAATGTGGTAAATGACTATTCTAGCTGCAAATGTCTGGTTTTTGGTGCAATATCTACATAGGTGTATAGAGGCCCATTTCCAGAAACTATCACTCCAGTGTTCTAATGGTACAATGTGTTTGCTCATAGGCTCAGAAGGCTAATTGATGATTAGAAAACCCTTGTGCAATCATGTTCTCACATCGGAAAACAGTTTAGCTCGTTACAGAAGCTACAAAACTGACCTTCCTTTGAGCAGATTGAGTTTCTGGAGCATCACATTTGTGGGGTCAATTAAACGCTCAAAATGGCCGGAAAAAGAGAACTTTCATCTGAAACTCGACAGTCTATTCTTGTTCTTAGAACTGAAGGCTGTTCCACAAAATTGTTTGGGTGACCCCAAACTTTTGAACGGTAGTGTACATATATGTCCTATGATGCTTCCAGACGGGCCTGCAACCCTCTTGAGATGAAGTGTGGGTCGGCCTTCACTAGATTTATTAGTTTTCAGGTGCTTCTGGGTGATAGTTTGGATGGGAATTCACCTCTAGGCAGAGTTGCTGTGATATCAAAGGCCTTCCATTTCTACACTCTATTTTTTTCTCTTGTTTTTATTGAGGGCCACATCGCAATTATTGCAGCCCTCAGTGGGCCACTTTAAATCCTGTGGCATCAAATAATGCAGAAAGACCACCTTGAATGAAATGGCGGGCCACCCTAAATGAAGTGACAGGCCACACTAAATGATGTGGCAGGTCACATAAATGACGTGGCGGACCATATTGAATGACGTGGTAGACCACGATAAATGATGTGGGAGACCACTTTGAATGACTTGGTAGACCAAATTAAATGATGTGGTAGACCACTTTAAATGATGTGGTAGACCACAATAAATGATGTGGGAGACCACTTTGAATGACTTGGTGGACCAAATTAACTGAAGTGGCGGGTCGCACTAAATGACGTGGTGGACCATATTGAATGATGTGGGAGACCACTTTGAATGACTTGGTGGACCAAATTAAATGATGTGGTAGACTACTTTAAATGATGTGGGAGACCACAATAAAATGATGTGGGAGACCATTTTGAAAGATTTGTTGGACCAAATTAAATGACATGGTGAGCCACACTAAATGATGTGGCGGGTCACGCTAAATGATGTGGCGGGGTCACATAAATGACGTGGCGGACCATATTGAATGATGTGGTAGACCACTTTAAATGATGTGGGAGACTACTTTAAATGATGTGGGAGACTACTTTAAATGATGTGGGAGACCACAATAAAATGATGTGGGAGACCATTTTGAATGATTTGTTGGACCAAATTAAATGACGTGGCGGGCCACACTAAATGATGTGGCGGGTCACGCTAAATGATGTGGCGGGATCACATAAATTACGTGGCGGACCTTATTGAATGATGTGGTAGACCACTTTAAATGATGTGGGAGACCACAATAAATGACGTGGGAGACCACTTTGAATGACTTGGTGGACCAAATTAAATGATGTGGTAGACCACTTTAAATGATGTGGGAGACCACAATAAATGATGTGGGAGACCACTTTGAATGACTTGGTGGACCAAATTAACTGAAGTGGCGGGTCGCACTAAATGACGTGGTGGTACCATATTGAATGATGTGGGAGACCACTTTGAATGACTTGGTGGACCAAATTAAATGATGTGGTAGACTACTTTAAATTATGTGGGAGACCACAATAAAATGATGTGGGAGACCATTTTGAAAGATTTGTTGGACCAAATTAAATGACATGGCGGGCCACACTAAATGATGTGGCGGGTCACGCTAAATGATGTGGCGGGTCACGCTAAATGATGTGGCGGGGTCACATAAATGACGTGGCGGACCATATTGAATGACGTGGTAGACCACGATAAATGATGTGGGAGACCACTTTGAATGACTTGGTAGACCAAATTAAATGATGTGGTAGACCACTTTAAATGATGTGGTAGACCACAATAAATGATGTGGGAGACCACTTTGAATGACTTGGTGGACCAAATTAACTGAAGTGGCGGGTCGCACTAAATGACGTGGTGGACCATATTGAATGATGTGGGAGACCACTTTGAATGACTTGGTGGACCAAATTAAATGATGTGGTAGACTACTTTAAATGATGTGGGAGACCACAATAAAATGATGTGGGAGACCATTTTGAAAGATTTGTTGGACCAAATTAAATGACATGGCGGGCCACACTAAATGATGTGGCGGGTCACGCTAAATGATGTGGCGGGGTCACATAAATGACGTGGCGGACCATATTGAATGATGTGGTAGACCACTTTAAATGATGTGGGAGACTACTTTAAATGATGTGGGAGACCACAATAAAATGATGTGGGAGACCATTTTGAATGATTTGTTGGACCAAATTAAATGACGTGGCGGGCCACACTAAATGATGTGGCGGGTCACGCTAAATGATGTGGCGGGATCACATAAATTACGTGGCGGACCTTATTGAATGATGTGGGAGACCACTTTGAATGACTTGGTGGACCACAATAAATGATGTGGGAGACCACTTTGAATGACTTGGTGGACCAAATTAAATGATGTGGTAGACCACTTTAAATGATGTGGGAGACCACAATAAATGATGTGGGAGACCACTTTGAATGACTTGGTGGACCAAATTAACTGAAGTGGCGGGTCGCACTAAATGACGTGGTGGACCATATTGAATGATGTGGGAGACCACTTTGAATGACTTGGTGGACCAAATTAAATGATGTGGTAGACTACTTTAAATGATGTGGGAGACCACAATAAAATGATGTGGGAGACCATTTTGAAAGATTTGTTGGACCAAATTAAATGACATGGCGGGCCACACTAAATGATGTGGCGGGTCACGCTAAATGATGTGGCGGGGTCACATAAATGACGTGGCGGACCATATTGAATGATGTGGTAGACCACTTTAAATGATGTGGGAGACTACTTTAAATGATGTGGGAGACCACAACAAAATGATGTGGGAGACCATTTTGAATGATTTGTTGGACCAAATTAAATGACGTGGCGGGCCACACTAAATGATGTGGCGGGTCACGCTAAATGATGTGGCGGGATCACATAAATTACGTGGCGGACCTTATTGAATGATGTGGTAGACCACTTTAAATGATGTGGGAGACCACAATAAATGATGTGGGAGACCACTTTGAATGACTTGGTGGAGCAAAATAATTGATGTGGCAGGCCAATTTAAATGAAATGGCGGACCACATTGAATGAGGACCACATTGAATGATGTGGCAGACAATATTGAATGACACGGCAGACTCCACTGAATGACGTGGTGCGCCACATAAAATGATCTGGCGGGCCACATAAATTTAAATGGCTGGGCCTTGACTTAGACACACGTGCTCTATCTGCAGCCCAGCAGTGGAGCAAGACACTGCCAGTATTCCCATATTGGTTCTGTCCGAGGTTTCTTCTTTAAAGGAAAACTGCATCTGTCTCTTTTCTATGCATTCTGGATGGTAAAAAACTGCTAGCAGGAGGTGGCTAACAGTACATGTAATGAGGAGTCTACAATTTTGCCTATGAAGTGCTATTAAAAAAACATTAAGTCTAACAACCCACCATTGCTCAAACTGTGACCTGCATATTAACCAAACTATAGCCACATCGTTATTGTGAGCAACACAGCGTGTCGGGCTACTATCGAGAGAAGAGAGGAATGCTAGCTACTGGAGTTGCTACTGCTTTTGAATAGTCTTCGAGTTTAAAAATCCGGACCGAATGAATCAGTGGATATAGGATGCTCGTTTCCTCTCGCCATTTTTTAATCTGAGGAGTGAGGATTATGCTGAATTTACCCGCTAAAAAGGGATGTTTTTGCTGAGAGTCACTGCAATCTTGAGGGGAGCCTTAAAGATTAACATTTTTTTATGGTTTTGAAAATGAAAAATATCAAAATGGCCCCCGCATACTTTGATTTTTCAGCGTTTGGACACTATAGCTGGATTTGTTTTGCACATAGCTTCCAAAACGTGTAGATCAGGGGTGTCAAACATACGGCCCGCGGGCCGGAACCGGCCCCCAAGGAGGTTCGATCAGGCCCGCAGGATAATTTGAAAGTGGAAAAAATGCATAAAAGACATGGAATTAATATTTTAAATTTGCTGCAATTCATGGATTATCCGCTAAGGGGCGCACTCTTTCCATCAGAGTAGAAGACAAGCCGCATCACTGAGACAGACTGAAAACAGCAGACGGTATCAATGCGCCATCTGCTGCTTGTTACGACGTTGTTAATACCTTGGTCTCTACCTCTCCGCTACACCCTCATTAGCCAAAATGTCGTTATCCAAACGGAGAAAAGTAGATAAGGAGTGTAGAATTTTCAAAGAAAAATGGACCACGTCCTATTTATTTACAGAGATGCACGGAAAACCTTCGTGCTTGGTGTGTTTGCAACAAGTTTCGGTATTGAAGGAATATAATATTCGACGCCACTACGAGACTCATCACAGCGAAAAATATGACGGCTTGCAAGGACAACTGAGAAGAGATAAGATTAACGAATTGCTGGCGGGTCTGAGGAAACAGCAGTCAACTTTCATCCAGAGCCGAGAAGTCAGTGAAGCAGCGGTAAAAGCCAGCTACCTAATTGCTAGCGAAATAGCATTAGCATCGAAGCCGTATTCCGACGGTGACTTTGTTAGACGATGCATGATGAAGGCGGCTGAACTTGTATGTCCCGAGAAGCGACAAGCTTTTGCCAATATTAGCCTGACGAGGAATACTATAGCAGAGAGGATTTCGGAACTATCGGCAGATTTAGACAGTCAATTGAAACAGAGAGTTAAGTCATTTATTGCATTTTCCGTTTGGGACAACCTACCTTTGTGAACAATTTTTCTCAGTGATGAATATCAATAAAACAAAAATGCGTTCAAGGCTCACAAACAAGCACTTAAATGACATTCTGAAAGTGACAGCTAGTCAGGACATGACACCTGGTGTTGATGCACTTGTACAGGCCAAAAGATGCCAAGTTTCAGGAACAAATACAAGTCCAGACTAGACTAACACCTTTAAAATGCTGCCTTAGATACTGTTTGCATTGAAAGAATACAGCTCTGTGAAGATGAATCCTTACTGTGGTGATTTAAAAAATGTGCACTTTAATGTTAGTCAGCAGCTTCAAAACAAAAGTTGTGTGATGGAATTCTACTGTTCATACAACTCCATAAATTTTCAGTATGTATTGTATGTGTATGTATGTTTCATGTATGAAGTTTACAGATTTACAGGACAGGCGAACACTTTCTTCATTACACATTTAAAATCACTCTCCTTAGTTTGTAATGTGTACGCAGGGATTACATTTAGATTTTATATGCGTATGTGTAAGTGGTTTAAAAATTCCTTTCTTTAAAAGTCTCATTTAATCTTAAAGTGCATTACTATATTTTTCAGTACCAATTAAAGTTTTGTGCCTTTGTACAATCAGTGGGATCAGTTGCAATGCATATTTGTGAATGATAAAAGTAAATTGCACATTTGTCTAAGGAAATATGAGGTGTTTCATGAAATGTTTTGTAAAAAGATAGTTCATTAAATTTCAATATTTTCCTAATGTTCTTGTGCTTCTTTACACCAAAACAAAGGAAAGACATGATATTTTGGTTATTTATAGCAGAGTATGGTATAATTTTAATGGTCCGGCCCACTTGACATCTCCCTAGGCCGTATGTGGCCCACGATGCGAAATGAGTTTGACACCCCTGGTGTAGATCATCCTCCTTACATTCACACTCAAATACAAGGCTCTAGATCAGGGGTGTCCAAAGTGCGACCCAGGGCCCAATTTTGGCCCGCAGCTTATTTTTCATTGGCCCACGGCAGATGGTAAAAATGAGATGAATTCATTATTATCAAGATGTTATTAATAATACTCTCAAACGATACATTTTTAGAATCAGATTAATCACACTTTTGAATCTGGATTAATCATAAGTAATACCAGTAGTATAAACGTGCTTGCATGGTTTCAATTACAGTAACTTAACAACAGACCCCAACACTTGGTCAAAAACGCAATTTTACTGTTAGAATTGAAGGTAAAAGAGCAAAATAAATTGTGTGATTATAATCTGCCAAATATACGTGATTAATGCAATATTTCGTTGTGATTCATTGTGTGAATGTCTAAAGCATTCACACATATGGTTTTCTACACCAAAATTAATCTATTTATTAAACTTCTTCAACTTCCTCTTCCTCTCCAGATTTTGGCGCGCTCTACCTTACACATTTTTCACCCGATTCATACCGTTTCAACTTCAAACTGTTCAGCCTATTTGGGAATCGTGGGCTTTTCCTTGACAAACTCCAAAAATTCCCAGATTTCCCAGAATTCCAGGTTTTCCAGGACATTTTTTTCCATTCAAAATTAATTGGCCATTTTTTAAACTTCCACCATTTCCTAATTTTTCAACCGATTCCAACCATTCCACCTTCAACACATTCCACCATCCTGGAAATTCAAACTACATTTTTTCCAAGTTCAAACAAATTCCAGGATTTTCCAGCATGTCTGGTTTTCCAAAGCCCTAATTCCACCCTTTTTTCTGGTGACTACTCCTTCCACATTTTTCAACGCATCACAACTGTTCTACCATCAAAACATTCCTCTTAACTGGGACAAAAAACCAAGTTGTTTTTTGAACTGGAAAAATTCCCGGTTTTCCCGAAATTCCGTGATACCATTTCTCAATTCAACATGTTACTAATTCAACATTTCTAGACCGATTAGAAAAATTCCAACGCCAACCATTTCAACTCATTCAGACCATTCACATATTTTTTTTTTTACCATTTTCAAATAAAATCCCGCTTTTCCCGAAATTCCCAAATTTTGGGGAAATTCCCATTGAAATCAATGGGACATTCTTCAAAGTTTCACAACTCCCACATTTTTCATCTGATTCAAACTGTTCCCATTTCAAAATATTCAGCCTGTTCAGGAATTGTGTGCTCTACTTCAACAATTCTAAAAAAAATTCCAGGATTTCAGTTTAACTTCAGCATTGGAGCATTCACACACAATTCCTTCAGGAATTGCCTCATGTAGTTAAACTTTAATGTACAAAGTTCCCCCGCATCAAATTGTATTATTATTTATTTCTTTGCTTGAAATTTTTTTTTACTTTTGTAAAATAAATGTCCAAAAAAAGTGCAGTTTTCCTTTTCAGGGTTTTCTTAAGCCTCCGTCGCCCAAAACGCTTGCTGACTTTGTTTATTAAAGTCAACAAAAGAATAAAGTCCAACTTGAACTTTATTATATAAGTCGCGCTTTTTTACGACCTTGTTCCTGTGACTCATTGACAAAGTGCATTTCACTTCACACTCGTAACTCACAACTTATTAACTCGTCCTAATCTAGGACAGCGGCCCGCATTTTTATTGGTCCGCGACATGTTCTAAAAACAAAATAAACCTGTCCAAAACTAGAACATTACACAAAAAAACTATGAACATTTTTTAACTGGACCGAATCGCTCCCAAAATGGGACCTGAAAAACAAAATGGTCGACGACCTGTGTGTCAAACTGTTTGATCCTGTCATGATGAAAAAGTGGACATTTCTTGTGACATCTGTTTTCCAGTGTGCTAAACCCTCACAAGCCTTTTAGTTTACAATATATTAACACATTTAGTAAATATCATGTATAACTCAAATTTTCAATTAAATTCAATTCAATTCAATTTTGAATGTCCAGGGTGAGTGGAGTGTGTGGATGTTGGAACGGTTCCAATCGGTTCAGATATCGGGGATATGGAGAGGTTTGTGTATTGCCCATTCATTTTCAATGGGGGAACATTCCTGGAAATTCCTGGTAATCAGGGAATTTTCGGGACCGGTAAACATGTTGGCTTGAATGTCCAGGGTGAGTGGAGTGTGTAGATGTTGGAACAGTTCAAATCAGATGAGAAATGTGGGATATGCAGTAGATTGTATATTTCCCATTTATTGTCAATTGGGAGAAAATTCCGGGAAATACAGGAATTTGGGGAAAGGGAAAATATGTTTTGCGTTCGATATATCGGAAGAGTAGTGTGGGTGAATGGTTGAAATGTCAGAATTGGGTTTAAAAATGGTGCAAATTTTTTTTAGTTTTTGTTTTGTTGAATTTGTTGGAAATTTGGATATTTCGGGAAAACCAGAATTTTTTTTAAATACTGATACTAGCACAATTGTCCTCGATTATATGAATGGGCTGGTGTTGGAATTTTTGCATTTGGTTAGAAAATGTTGATGTATTAACAGTTTGAATTTAGAATGGGGACTTTGGAATTCATAGAATTTCTGGAAAACTGGACATTTGTACAAAAAATAGGAGAATTTTTTTGTCCCAACTAAGAGGAATGTTTTGTAAGTGGAATGTTCAAAAAACGGTTGAAAAATGTGGACTGAGAAAACCGTACAGGAAGAGGTGAAAATAGGGCTTTGGTGGAAAACCGGGAATTCAGGGAATTCCTGGAATTTTTTTAAACTTGGAAAATGGTAGTTTGATTCTCCAGGGTGAGTGGAGTGTGTGAATGCTGGAACGGTTCAAATTGGGTGAGAATTGTGGGCTGTGCAGTAGATTGTATAATGCCCATTCATTGTCAATGAGGAGAAAATGCCAGGAAATTCCGGGAAAACCGGGAATTTTGGAAAAGTGAAAACATGTTTTGCGTTCAGTATATGGGAAGAGTAGAGTGGGTGGATGGTTGAAAGGTCGGAATAGGTGCAAAAATGGTGCAAAATCTTGTATAGAATTTTGTTGAATTTCCTGGAAATTTGGGGAAAACCAGCAATTTTTGAAAGTATTGATACTAGTACAATTTTTCTAGATGATATGAATGGGTTGGTGTTGGAATTTTTGGATTTGGTTGAAAAATGTTGACGTAGTAACGGTTTGAATTGAGAATAGGTATAAATCCTGGAATTTCGGGGAAAACTGGAAATTTCAACAAAAAAATAGGGGCACTTGTTGTCCCGACTAAGAGGAATGTTTTGTCGGTGAAATGTTCAAAAAACGGCTGAAAAATGTGAAAATAGGGCTTTGGAAGACGAGTAATTCCCGGAATTCCTGGACCTGAGATCGGTAGGTTGGAGTTCAAATCCCAGCCGAGTCATACCAAAGACTATAAAAATGGGACCCATAACCTCCCTGCTTGGCACTCAGCAACAAAGGGTTGGAGTTGGGGGTTAAATCCCCAAAATGATTCCCGGGCGCGGCGCCGCTGCTGCCCACTGCTCCCCAAGGGGATGGGACAAATGCAGAGGACAAATTTCACCACATCTAGTGTGTGTGTGACAATCATTGGTACTTTTAATCTTTAAAAATGTTTTTAACTTGGAAAATGGTAGTTTGATTCTCCAGGGTGAGTGGAGTGTGTGGATGTTGAACGGTCCAAATCAGGTGAGAAATGTGGGATGTGCAGTAGATTGTACATTGTCAATGAGGAGAAAATGCCAGGAAATTCCGGGAAAACCGGGGAATTTTGTAAAGGGAAAACATTTTTTGCATTCAGTATATCGGAAGAGTAGTGTGGTTGGATGGTTAAAAGGTTGGAATTGGTTTTAAAAACGGCACAAAATTTAGAGAATTTGGGGCCTTCAATAACTATAAATACGCCCATTAATTTAAATGGGAATTTTCTGGAAACTTGGGAATTTCAGGAAAACCGGGAAATTTTTGAATCGGTTGAAATTTGTTTTACGTACCAAACAGTTTGAATTAAGAATGGGTATTTCGGAATTCCTGGAATTTCAGGAAAACCGGGAATTTGTATTAAAAACAAAATAGGAGCGTTAAAGGTGCTTTGAAGGTGGAATGGTTGGAATTGGTTGGAAAAATGTATACTGTAAAAACTTTCCAGGAAGTGGTGAAAATAGGGCTTTGAAAAACCGGGAACTCTGTGAATTCCTGGAATTTTTTTAAACTTGGAAATGGCAGTTCGATGGTCCAAGGTGAATGGAGTGTGTGGATGGTGGAACGGTTCCATGTGGGGATTGTGCATGTTTAAAAATTGGCCCATTCATTTTCAATGGGCAAAATATCCCAGAAAACCGGGAATTCCGGATAAAAAAGCTTGCGACTCCCGGTCGAGCCGAACATTTTGATACTGGAACGGTTCCGATCGGATGAAAACAGCGCGCTGTGGAGCGCGCCAAACTTTTGCCGCGGATGATTTTTTTGGTGTAGAATCTTATATGTGAGAATTCACACAACAGTGTTTCCCACACATTCATTTATTTGTGGCGGCCCGCCACGAAAGAAATACGTCCGCCACAAATAAAAATTAAAAAAAATTCAAAAAAAAAAAATATATATATATATATATATATATATATATATATATATATATATATATATATATATATATATATATATATATATATATATATTTTTTTTTTTTTTTTTTTTTTTTTTTTTTTTTTTTTGTCCTGTCCAGCTTATCAGGCAAATCGTATCGTTGATGTAGATGCCCATATAGGCTGTTCAGATTTACTTTACAAAAGAGAAGTGTAGGATACTTCTCTTGTTGCCTTATTTGTATTTGACCACTACTGTTTTCTGTTTATTTGTTACTGACTGTGGCAGGACACCTCTGCCTCTGTTTCACTTTATGTTGCTGGTAAATAATATGGTTGTAGTAGTAGGCTAAAGTTAAATGATTTAGTATGCACTAATTAAAGGGGCAGAGCTTTAAGAGACATTTTAGCTTTTATATTTTATAAGATATATTTTTTGTAAGAACCACAATTAATAAATATATTTCAGTGAATAACTTATTGTTCAAATCTGTATATAAATATGTACATAAAGTATTGTAAATATATTGTAAAATGGATGGATGGATGGACGTTTAAAACAAAACTGTTATTATTAATTAGTAAGTATACATTTTTTGAGCCTTTTTAGAGAAAATCATATCATTGTAGTAAATTATGCAAATTACCCGATGATGTCATGGTGACCACGCCCATAGCCACGCCCCCACCGCCACAGGTATCTTGGCAGTTTATGGGAAACACTGCACAATGATAATAAAAATAAATGTACAATCTTTTAAAGGGGTTAGATTAGGCAAGTTTACTTTAGAGCACAATTAACACAAATAAAAACAAAATTATACCCTATAGCGGCTAAGGTATCATAAGTGATACAGAAGCTTTTGAGCCCTCTTCCTAGAAAGCCCGACGTATCAGATTAGATGCATGCATTACACGTATCCTCCACATGAGGGCAGTATTTGACTTATTCGAGGGCTGTGCAGTGAGTCTGCAAGATTGCCACAAAGAAGTGAGAGCTACCAAATTTGAAAGGGATAAGGTTTTTTTTTTAGTGTGAACAGGTGATGTCGTGATGCAAGGTGAAATGACTTAATATTTCATAATATATGTGTCACTTGCTGCACATTGCTGTACACTACGAGTCACTACTGTGTTTTCGCCATTTGACAAGTTTTGTCCATTTCGCTCATTTGACACGTGTCCTAAAAACTTACCAACACAGCCTGGTAAGAAGAAGGGAATTGCTGTGGAGCTAAAAAAAAGACTACAGCATTTGCCAGTACAAAGTACATTAATGGCGCTGACAAGTATGGAGAATTTGATGACGCAGGCTTCGTACCACAGCAAGTTTTAATTGTGACGAGACCGGACTTTTCTGGAAAAATATGCCAGAGCAGATTTATTTCACAGCGGAGAAAAAGACACTACCTCCCACGCCCACTCCCTTCTATGCTGCTTTCCCTTCAGCTCCCCTGCTGACCTTAATGTGGGTGCATTTTACTTTTTTAAAATGTGAATTATTGTCACAGTATGGTTGTTACAGGCAAGGATTTTTGTGATTTCTGATTTTTGTGAAGGCTCCATGGGGACTTCTGTGTGTTTGCGCGTGTTGGTTGTTCTGCTTGTTAATAAAGAGAGCGTTGATCCATCACGTCCTTGTTATGTTTGATATACATTACTACGTTGGTTCTCAGAACCATAATGACCAACGTCAAAATGCAATAGTGTAGTATGTTTAAATATTCATTAAAAACAGAGCAAAGGTTTTATTTAACAAGTTCATTTAGTATTTTTGGCCACTGTAACATTACAACATATTTACATTACATTTTACTATTTATATTATTATTATTTGTATTATTATTATTATTAACATTAATATTATTAATAATGTATTATCATCATTATTATTATTGTTATTATTTTACTGTCATTAATTATCACGGGTGTTATTATCAATATTATATTATTAACATTATTATTTACATTAATATTATTATTATAATAATTATCATTATTATATCATTAATACTCAAATTATAATTAATTCCATTATCATTATTATTATCATTAATGCCATTATTATCATTATTATTATTATCATCATTATTAATGTCACTATCATTATTATTATAACTATTATCATTAACATAATTATTATTATTTCTATCATAATTATTATTACTATGATTATAATTGTTATCATTAACATATTATCATTATTATTATTATCATCATTATTATTATTAATATTGTTATCATTGTTGTTACTATTATTATCATCATTATTATTACTATTATTATTTTTGTAAGTAGCAAAGTGAAAAGTGAAAGAAAGGCGTTGGTTGGCCCCCACCTTGTGGATTGTCGGCGCCCGAGGATTTGTGCCGACGTCAACCACGTAGACCCGCGAGGAAATGAGCGAGGGCAGGATGAGGCGGTTGCGTTTCTTGGAGGCGTCGCCGAAGCAGCTGCTGCAGGCGTTCCAGCCGCTGTGGTGGAGCTCGTCGTTAAGGTTGGGCATCGGCAGGCGGTGGACCACCTTAACCCGGGCACAGGTCAGAGGTCGGGTCAGGCCGCGGGACGGTAAAAGAAAAACAGGATGGAGGACGATGGGGAGGCGTGTCCTCACCTGACAGTACGACGGAGATTTGGGGTCAACGTCGACCGTGGCCAGGTAGTCGGCTTTGCGGGTTGACGTGTTGCGGTAGATGCACGGCAGGTACACTATCTCCTCACGGGGACCTTCATACACACACACACACACTTGAACACACTGTGTTGTGCATGTGCACACACACACACACTTTGACTCGCATGCACTCACACATACACACTCTTGCGTGCACACATGCACATGCTCACAAACATACGCAAACAGACATTTGTTCACTTACACACAGACACACGCACGCACACACGTTCTGTGTCGTGCACACACTCGCACAAATACACACAAACGCTGACATGCACGCACACACACAAACACACACAGATATGCACGCACTCACACATACAAGCACACGCAAACACACTCTGTCGTGTACACACTCACACATGCAAACACACACACACACACACACACACATACACAGTAATATGCACACACTTGAACACGGTGTTGTGCATGCACGTACACACTTTGACTCGCATGCACTCACACGTACACACTTGCGTGCACACATGGACAAGCTCACAAACACACGCACACGCAAACAGACATTCATGCACGCACACAAACACACACTTTCCGTGTCATGCACACACTCACACGTATACACACAAACGCTGACATGCACACACACACACAAACACACACGGACGTGCACACACTCACACATACAAGCACACGCACACATAAACACTCTGACGTGCACACACTCACACGTACAAGCACACACACACACGCAAACACAGTATCGTGCACACGTTCACACATTCAAACACGTACACACACACACACACAAACACACACAGACATGCACACACTCACACATACATGCACACACACACACACACACACACACACACAAACACACTGACGTGCACACACTCACATTTACAAGCACACACTCACTATCGTGCACACACTCGCACATACAAACACACACACACACAGTCTGACGCGTGCACACAAACAGGGGTCTCACCCTTCATGGCGTCCAGCGGGGTGCGGTACCCCGGTCCACATCCTGAACAGCTGGCTGAACACAAGGGGGTCAAAGGTCACATGAGGACAGGACCGTGCTTGAGAGGTCAAAGGTCATGGACAGAGGCCAGGAACAACAATTGTGTGGGTAGTAGCAGGTCAGACTTACGCAAGACCCCCCTCCCTCTCCCGTGCACACACACACACACACACACACACACCTGGAAGCGCGTGTGACCAAAAAAGCGCACAAAGTTGCCCGAGTGTCAGCTGGTGCTGGTACGTGATGGCGAGCACTCACCCATGACGACTTCTCCTGGTCGCAGCAGATCCTCCACAATGAGCACCGGCGCCCCCACCACAAACGCTCTTATGGTCCGGGCACACCAATGAGCCGCGAGGGGCTGACCTGGGAGCAGAAAAGAGTGGGCGGGGCTTCCTATTGGACTCTTGTTTTTTGCGTCTCAGGGAGTAACTGACTTGAAGCTCAAAATGTGCCGAGTCATCTGCAGCACTGAGAAAGCCACATTGGAGAAAAGGTGAATAATGACTGGAGGAACCACATTTTTCAGTTTGTCTTTTTCAACAGGTGAGACGAGAAGTCAGGAAGACAAAATGTGGGGTTTTTTTGCATTCCAACATAAAAATCGTCTCATTTTTGGTGGCTAGCAACGCAGCTAATGTTAGCAATCAACTCTACGTCTAAATCACTTTAAAAATGCATTAAAAAACCGTCAACTATACTTAATTTATGTTCCGTAACCTGTATAATAACCAAGCTGTAGCAACTCAGTGGCCTAGTGGTTAGAGTGTCCGCCCTGATATCGGTAGGTCGTGAGTTCAAACCATACTTGCCAACCCTCCCGATTTTCCCGGGAGACTCCAGAATTTCAGTGCCCCTCCCGAAAGTCTCCCGGGGCAACCATTCTCCTGAATTTCTCCCGATTTCCACTCGGACAACAATATTGCCTTAAAGGCACTGCCTTTAGCGTCCCCTTTTCCTCCATACAAACAGCGTGCCGGCCCAGTCACGTAATATATGCGGCTTTTACACACACATGAGTGAATGCAAGGCATACTTGGTCAACAGCCATACAGGTCACACTGAGGGTAGCCGTATAAACAACTTTAACACTGTTACAAATATGCGCCACACTGTCTACCCACACCAAACAAGAATCACAAACACATTTCGAGAGAACATCCGCACCGTAACACAACATAAACACAACAGAACAAATACACAGAACCCCTTGCAGCGCTAACTCTTCCGGGACGCTACAATATACACCCCCGCTACCACCAAACCCCGCCCACCTCAACCCCCCCTCCCCAATCTTCCAAATTTGGAGGTCTCAAGGTTGGCAAGTATGGTTCAAACCCCGGCCGAGTCATACCAAAGACTATAACAATGGGAGCCATTACCTCCCTGCTTGGCACTCAGCATCAAGGGTTGGAATTGGGGGTTAAATCACCAAAAATGATTCCCGGGCGCGGCCACCGCTTCTGCCCACTGCTCCCCTCACCTCCCAGGGGGTGATCAAGGGTGATGGGTCAAATGCAGAGAATAATTTTGCCTAGTGTGTGTGTGACAATCATTGGTACTTTAACTTTAACTTAACATTGTTATTGTAAGAGCGAACACTGAGGAACTCTTTTTGTAGCGTGCTAACACATCAGCGTGCTACGGTATTAGTCGTAAAAGCTAACTACGGCGGGAGATAAGTTAGCTTCAACGTCAGCGCGAAACGCGTTTGAGTTTGTAATACACAACACAATGACACCAATCTGTACTGACTGAAAAACATGAACAATCATATTACAGTATCTGTAAATTATTATTTCATGTTTTGTTTGTACACAGCTAGCCAGACAAGATATACTGTAGTTGTAATAACACGCATGACGTGCTGCATGCATCATGTAGAATATTAAAGTGTGACCCACTCGATGGACAGTTGTCTGTTTGGTCCAGCTGGCCGGAGACGTTTTTTCCCAGTTTATTTGGGTAAGCACTCAATTTATGTCGAAATAGCTTGTCTCCAAATTCCCCATTTATAATAATAATAATAATAATGGATTCGATTTATATCGCGCTTTTCTATTGTTAGATACTCAAAGCGCTCACAGAGAAGTGGGAACCCATCATTCATTCACACCTGGTGGTGGTAAGCTACATTTGTAGCCACAGCTGCCCTGGGGTAGACTGACGGAAGCGAGGCTGCCAGTTTGCGCCTACGGCCCCTCCGACCACCACCTATCATTCATTCAACATTCATTCACCGGTGTGAGCGGCACCGGGGGCAAGGGTGAAGTGTCCTGCCCAAGGACACAACGGCATGGTAAGAGGCGGGGAGCGAACCTGCAACCCTCAGGTTTCTGACACGGGCGCTCTACCCACTACGCCATGCCGCCCCCGATATATATATACTGTTTATACATCGAGCGTTATGTTTGACAGAAAGTGGACTGTGCATCTTACCGCCCGACAGCATCCTATGCAGATGCAGAGTGAGCCCAGGTTCAAGCTGCTGCATTTATGGCCCAGGCTGATCAGAACCCAGGTGTCCTCCATTGGTGATTAGACACAGCAGTCATCATCTCGAGCTGATTGAGGAGGAATGCAGGTAGGTACCGCCCCTCAACCACTCTGCCTAGGGCCACATCTCTGCTCGGCTGAACCTGGGAACACCTCTTACCTCCGATAGGACTGCGGTCAGCCCGGGCCCTTAGAGACACTCTACAACGTGTATATACACGTTGTAGCAGCGATTTTTGGATGGTAAGAGGCGGGGAGCGAACCTGCAACCCTCAGGTTTCTGGCACGGTTGCTCTACCCACTACGCCACGCCAAAGTCACTTTCACCTCACGCCGACGTGTCAGCCTTCCTTCGTGCTCGCTTCTAAAAGCACCAGTTCATCCTCAGTATCCTAAAAGATTCAAAAGTATAAGGTTGTGAATCCTCATTTGTCCAAAAATAGTTTGTTGTTCGTTACCATGTTTGCCATGATTACAACACACACGTGTTTGTTTACGGAAGCAGGACACACATTTGTTGCCAGAACTCGGAAGTGCGCTGCTATGGAAACAGAAATCATTGATTAAAATGACCAAAATGCGGTAAATATTGAACATATTACATGTTGTTATGAAGGTGTCTGTTACTACATTATATATATACTTGCAGTGTGTATATTGTACATTTTACATATTGTTATGGTGTCTGTTACTACATTATATATACACTTGCAGTGTGTATATAAAACATATTACATATTGTTATGAAGGTGTCTGTTACTACATTATATATATACTTGCAGTGTGTATATTGTACATTTTACATATTGTTATGGTGTCTGTTACTACATTATATATACACTTGCAGTGTGTATATAAAACATATTACATATTGTTATGAAGGTGTCTGTTACTACATTATATACATATTTGCAGTGTGTATATAAAACATATTACATATTGTTATGAAGGTGTCTGTTACTACATTATACATATTCTTGCAGTGTGTATATTGTACATATTGTTATGAAGGTGTCTGTTACTACATTATATACATATTTGCAGTGTGTATATAAAACATATTACATATTGTTATGAAGGTGTCTGTTACTACATTATACATATTCTTGCAGTGTGTATATTGTACATATTGTTATGAAGGTGTCTGTTACTACATTATATACATATTTGCAGTGTGTATATAAAACATATGACATGTTGTTATGAAGGTGTCTGTTACTACATTATGTACATATTTGCAGTGTGTATATTGTACATATTACATATTGTTAGGAAGGTGTCTGTTACTACATTTTATATATATATACTCGCAGTGTGTATATAAAATGTTAAAGGTTTTTTAAGAAGCTGTTTCAGAAGCTTCGAAAGTTACAACGCTGACTCCTATTAGCCACATCTAAAAAAGCTTTTTTTGTCATCTTTAAAAGAAAAATAAGACGTGTGTTCTTGTCTCTCATAATTACTGTGAACAATAGGCAACATTCCAAAAAAGTGCAGATCCCCTTTAAAGCCTGAACCACAATTTTTTATTTTTTTTTACAAAAATCTATTTCCTTGTATGATTTTCAATCTGTATCATATTTGATACAGTTGGTCACAAAATATTATTTTTATTGTATTTTTGATGACAAACCAAAACATATTGCAATATCTAACATGCTATTTCCAAACATAAAAGGTTGTGATATTTCCCCAGCTGCTCCAGATCACTTGAATTTGCATCTTTTATCATTTTCAAAGCATCTCCAATGTTGTAATTATTTGCCATTTAAAAAAACCTACAAAAAGTCAACATCAGTATGTAATTTTTTGTGATTTTTTTTTCTCTTATAAAAATAAATCTATAATTTTCTCATGCAAATTGTGTATGTGAATTTTACCTGTAAATATACCATATTGTGTAATGTAAACATTATATTTATTTGAAACATTTAAAGACTGTATTTTGCTTTATAATGCAAGAAATACAATAACACGCCAATTGACTAATTTAGAGTTACATTACCTTTTAAACCTGCTGTTTCAAATTTTATACACATATTTTCAAAGGTTTTACTATAAAATGTACTATGAAATATTAAGTAATTTCACATTGCATCAACACATTACCTGTTCATACTGATGCGTCAGTAAAAAATAAATACAATTCTCACCATAACCATTTCAAATTTGGCAAAGTGTCTTTTTAAAAATCAGGTGCCTTTGGTTTTTTCTTTGTGGCAATCCCTCCAATAAGTCAAATACTGACCATATGTGGAGGATACGTGTAATGCATGCATCTGATCTGATATGTCAAGCTTTTTAGGAAAAAAATAAATACACTGATGATATAGAGGGCTCAAGAACCTCTGTATCACTTAGTAAGTTTTGCGTTATAGGGTTAAGAACCGCGATTCAGAGGAGATTTTACACTTGCAAGATATTTTCGCTCACAGCTTTTTGGCACTGTAGTATAATTACACAAAAAACAGAAGAAAGAAAGCTGACATAAGTAAAATGTTTTATCACAGTAACATCAGTCTTTGTCTTTATATTATTTTCTGATAAAAATGATTTTTTTTGTCCCACTTACGATGAAAACGAAAGAAAAAAATGATTTTTCATGAGCTGTGTTTTGAATGTCTGGGTGGGGGTCCTGCTGTAGAAGAATTGTACCCCGTTCACAGATCACATATAGTTCACCTTAAAACATTCACATGTTGCACAATGAGCTGTAAGCATGTGGTACAGTGTGTAACTTTTTGTCTGCAAGATATATCATTGCAGAGTTTTTATGAGCATTTATGTAATCTAGTAACTGTATTTCATGATTAATATCAGGGCCGGTTGCAGGCAGGCATAAATGAGGGGGCCTTATGTGCACACGCTGCTCCGTCAGGCTCTAGCACTTTTTTCTTTGCTAATGCAGTAGTAATGTGTGGAGTCTCACTCAAGCACCATCTGACAGTTAGGCACCACACAGGGGAGGAGCCAGGGCATGGAGGCAGATTGGAACACAAAGGACAACACCCCAGCCTAGGCCGCCTCATCGAGGGGCGGTACATACCGCTGTACCTACTCAATCAGCCTGAAGGGCCACCAGCTGTGCGGCCGGGTGGGGCCCAGCTACAAACTTTTCTTAACTCTGCCTCATTTAGGTCTGGCTCTCCTCTGTGTCACGGCAAATACCTAGGACATTTAAAGAAGTGTGAATTGGAAAGGATTGAGAACCCCGGATGGGAGAGATTTATCAATCAATCAATCAATCAATCAATGTTTATTTATATAGCCCTAAATCACAAGTGTCTCAAAGGGCTGCACAAGCCACAACGACATCCTCGGTACAGAGCCCACATACGGGCAAGGAAAAACTCACCCCAGTGGGACGTCGATGTGAATGACTATGAGAAACCTTGGAGAGGACCGCATATGTGGGTAACCCCCCCCCCCCCCCCCCCCCCTAGGGGAGACCGAAAGCAATGGATGTCGAGTGGGTCTGACATAATATTGTGAAAGTCCAATTTATGTTTGTTAATTGAGACTTTAAGTTGATACTTCCACACCCTGCCCTTCCTAATTAAATTAAAGTTAAATTAAAGTACCACTGATAGTCACACACACACAAGATGTGGTGAAATTATTCTGCGTTTGACCTATCCCCTTGTTCCGCCACCTGGGAGGTGAGAGGAGCAGTGAGCAGCAGCAGTGAGCAGCAGCAGTGGCCGCACTCGCGAATCATTTTGGTGATTTAACCCCCAATTCCAACCCTTGATGCTGAGTGCCAAGCATGGAGGTAATGGGTGCCATTTATATAGTCTTTGGTATGACTCGGCCGGGGTTTGAACTCACGACCTACTGATCTCAGGGCGGACACTCTAACCACAAGGCCACTGAGCAGGTTTTTTTAAAAGCACCTGTTCAATAAATGCCCCTTTTAGGCTTTCTGCAAACCGTATTCCGTGTCTTGGTGAAAATCATGTGCCACATATGGTGGAGAATGCGGGCAGCCTGATTCAGGCCAACCTCCTACTATGTCACACGCAGAAGCACTGAGTGCTTTGTTAAAAAGCCAAGCTGAACTTCAAAGTGCAGTGCAAGAGTTAGTAAAAAAGATTGCTAAACATGTGGCTATTACACGGGCCCCCGCTCAGGTCCTAACCAGATTGTCGATTGAGGATGATGTGGAAGCATACTTAAATTTATTCGAGCGCACTGCGGCCCGGGAGAAGCGGCCGGTAGCTGAATGGGGATCCATACTGGCATCTTTCCTCACTGGAGAAGCCCAACGTGTGCGTAGCGACCTGGCATTGGCGGATGCTCGAGTCTTCAACAAACTAAAGAAAGCTATTCTCGACAGCCAAGGTTACAATCTGCCTGCCAGGGCCCAACACTATCACAACTGGACCTTCCTGCCACTGTGGTCGCAGGTAGCCGCGCTGCTCCGCCTAATACACAGCTGTCTAACGAGTGAAGGAAACCCCCCACCCCCTCCGCAGACCGACTGGTGATAGACCGCTGTATCCGAGCCTTGCCGCCTGATGCCCGAAAATTTGCCTCACAAGTAAGCCCTTCAACTGTGGAGGAGTTGGCTGCCTTATTAGAGAACCACCAAGTGAGCGTGGAGATGCTGAGAGCCACCCGTATGGAAACGGCCAGAGCCACCGAGGAAGAGAGGCTAGGCCGCAACCGCCAGAGAGCGCCACCACCAGATCCGCCATTGAGAGGCCCAGCCGGGACCCCCCACAGCGGATATGTGACGTATGTGGACATCTGGACCCCATGTCTTCAAACTGGTGGGGTTTGGTACCTCCAACAAGGTTAAGAACCACTGACATAAATACACATATACACGTATATACATGTATACACAGATATACACGTATACACATACTGTATACGTGTATATACACGTTGTAGAGTGTCTCTAAGGGCCCGGGCTGACCGCAGTCCTATCGGAGGTAAGAGGTGTTCCCAGGTTCAGCCGAGCAGAGATGTGGCCCTAGGCAGAGTGGTTGAGGGGCGGTACCTACCTGCATTCCTCCTCAATCAGCTCGAGATGATGACTGCTGTGTCTAATCACCAATGGAGGACACCTGGGTTCTGATCAGCCTGGGCCATAAATGCAGCAGCTTGAACCTGGGCTCACTCTGCATCTGCATAGGATGCTGTCGGGCGGTAAGATGCACAGTCCACTTTCTGTCAAACATAACGCTCGATGTATAAACAGTATATATATATCGGGGGCGGCATGGCGTAGTGGGTAGAGCGCCCGTGTCAGAAACCTGAGGGTTGCAGGTTCGCTCCCCGCCTCTTACCATGCCGTTGTGTCCTTGGGCAGGACACTTCACCCTTGCCCCCGGTGCCGCTCACACCGGTGAATGAATGTTGAATGAATGATAGGTGGTGGTCGGAGGGGCCGTAGGCGCAAATTGGCAGCCACGCTTCCGTCAGTCTACCCCAGGGCAGCTGTGGCTATGAAAGTAGCTTACCACCACCAGGTGTGAATGAATGATGGGTTTTTAACATGTAAAGCGACTTTGAGTACTTAGAAAAGCGCTATATAAATCCCAGGTATTATTATTATCATTATTATTATTATTATATACTAATTGATGCTTTGTCTTTTGCCAGGCAACCAGTGTTGGACAAAGCTAAATTTGATGAAATGCAGGATGAAAAGTACTACATTTATTCCCCCTCCCTCCGCCTTTGTTAAATAAACCCATTTTCTTGAGAACTGAAGCCTTCTCAGCGTCTTGGTGTTGGGCAGCGTCTACAAGTGGTGGAGAACGTGGGTAGCTGATCAACGCCAAGCAACTCTACTGCAAACACAGGCCGACTTACAAGCGGCAGTGAAAGAACTTTGCAAGAAAGTGTAAAAGGACGCTACGCTAACATGCGCACCAAGCGAAGTGCTAAAAAAGCTGACCCAAGATGATTATGTGGAAGCCTATAATTATTCAACCAAATTGAAAGCAGCCATTCTTGCCCGACACGGCTACAGCCTGCCTGCCCATGCCCAACATTACCATACCTGGCAGCATGACCCAGCGCAGCCACCTCGACCACAAGTAGTTAAACTTGTGCGCTTCACACAAAGTTCGTTGACAACCAGCGAGGGTCCACCATGGACAGATGCATACGGGCTTTGCCACCCGACTCTAAAAAGTATGCGTCCCAGGTGAGCCTTAACTCATTAGATGAGCTAGTAGCCCTGCTTGAAAATGACCAAGTAAGTGCAAAAATGTTGAGGACACCCAAGTGTGAACCAGCCCCCCACCCGGTGGGGGAAGAGCGTAATGGCAAAGAGAGGAGAAGAGTAACTGCACCAGTAGCCCAGAGATTGCCTGCATCATATGTAATAGCACAGGTGCCACAGACCTGAATCCCACCCCGCCAAAGGTGTTATGTGTGTGGCCAAGAGGACCACCTGTCTTGGGACTGTCCAGACAGGGAGCGAGGTCGGGACGTCGGTATGGAGACTGCATCGGAAACCCCTCGCCAGAGCCTGTACGTCACATCCTGCCGGGCCCACGAACAAACAAGACGAGCCACCCTGCCGGTGAGAGTGGGAGGGGTAGATACGCATGCCCTATTAGATTCCGGCAGCTCCATCACACTGGTGCGGGAGGATCTGGCGACCACCGCTGAGGAAGAGATGGTTCCAGTGACCTGCGTTCACGGTGACGTCCAGCAGTACCCGATCACCTTCTTACATCTGCAGACACCGAGAGGTGCGACCACAGTCCTGGCTGGTGTGATCCCGAACCTCCCTTTTCCATTGCTAATTGGAACCGATTGCGCCCTATTTGAGATGTACTGGGCAGCAGGAGTCAGCAAGAGGAGGCCCCTGCGTCATGGACCTGGCCATCGTAGAGGGCAACTGCCAGTGTATCCAGCCTTTCACGCTAGCAGCGACGCACCTCGCTGTGACACCAGTAGTGTGGAACTTCCAGTGAGGATGAGAGGGCGGTCGTGAGAGAACCGGAGGCCCCGACCAGCCAGGAGAGTGAAGTATTCTCAGAATTTCCCCAGCTGGACATGGATAGAGCCGTCACACCAGGGGGGTTCGCCCAATGGAGTGATCCAAATCTAGAACATGCCATGAGGATAGTGATAGGCTCACTATTTTATTTAAGAACAAACTTGCAATAAGTAAATAAATGATAAATGATAAATGGGTTATACTTGTATAGCGCTTTTCTACCTTCAAGGTACTCAAAGCGCTTTGACAGTATTTCCACATTCACCCATTCACACACACATTCACACACTGATGGCGGGAGCTGCCATGCAAGGCGCTAACCAGCACCCATCAGGAGCAAGGGTGAAGTGTCTTGCCCAAGGACACAACAGACGTGACTAGGATGGTAGAAGGTGGGGATTAATATAAGAAACTATAAGATAAGAAACATATGTTTAATTTACCCTAAGATTTTTTGTTATAATAACCCTTTATTTAGAAAAGTACCGAAAAGTAGATTAATAATTAATTTTCTACCACTTGTCCTTAACAATGTTGACAAAATAATAGAATATAAATGACACAATATGTTACTGCATATGTCAGCAGTTAAATTAGGAGCATTTGTTTGTTTACTTACTAATAAAAGACAAGTTGTCTAGTATGTTCACTATTTTATTTAAGGACAAACTTGCAATAAGAAACATATGTTTACTGTACCCTAAAATGTTTTGTTATAATAAAGCCAATAATGCAATTTTTTGTGGTCCTCTTTATTTAGAAAAGTACAGAAAAGTATCGAAAAGTATCGAAATACATTTTGGTACCGTTACCGGTACACTGTACATCAAAATGGACAACACTAGTGCAATCCAAGTGAGTGCAGCCCTCAGGTAGCAGTTTCTGAAAGAAATAAATCTTAGTGAATCCATCCATCTGAATGTAGAAGCATTTAAGTCCCATCTTAAAACTCATTTGTATACTCTAGCCTTTAATAGACCCCCTTTTAGACCAGTTGATCTGCCGTCTCTTTTCTGCTCCTTTCGTGGAGAGGGGAGGCACAGATTAGGTGACCACAGATGAGGCGCTAGCTGTTCAAAGTCGGGACCCGGGGTGGACCACTCATCTGTGCATCAGTTGGGGACGTCTCTGCGCTGCTGACCTGTCTCCACTCAAGATGACCCCCTGCTGGCCCCACTATGGACTGGACTCTCACATTATTAACTAGATCCACTCAACGTCCATTGCACCGGTCCCCTCCAAGGTTTCTCATTGAGCCCATCGGGTTGAGTTTTTCCTTGCCCTGATGTGGGATCTGAGCCGAGGATGTCGTTGTGGCTTGTGCAGCCCTTTGAGACACTTGTGATTTAGGGCTATATAAATAAACATTGATTGATTGATTGATAGATTGAATGTCTAACGTATATTATTTAAGCACCGTCTAGCAACACATATCAAGTGCCTGTCGAACAAACTTAAATCATCGGGGTTTCTAATAGTTTATGAAGGAAAACAGCATTACAGCTTCTGAAGACAGCTTCAAGACAGCTTCTTTCCCAGAGCTGTCACCATCTTGAACTCTAACTTATAATAACTAATTCACCCCTATACAATATCCTACCCCAATACTCTACTGTGCAATATTACACTTCGAGTGCAATACATCTGACACTGATTGTAATTCATTACTCCTGTACTCTTGTCTTGCTCTGTATATTGTACAGTGTTTTGTATATTGTACAGGATTGCTTATTATTTTTATTGGATAGTAGTCTGTTTATTTCAATTCTTAGTTTTATCTTTATTACCTCTTGTGTAATTTATTTTTATCCCATATTTGTTCCCACTACTGCACCTTAAATTGGAGTCCTTAATCTCGTTATATGCACATATAATGACAATAAAGTCCATTCTATTCTATTTTATTCTAAGAAGAACCAGCGTTTTCACAACAAAGGGCTAGTATAGACTAGAGCAGGGGTCAGCAACGCGGTGCCCGCGGGCACCAGGTAGCCCGTAAGGACCAGATGAGTCGCCCGCTGGCCTGTTCTAAAAATAGCTCAATTAGCAGCACTTACCAGTGAGCTGCCTCTATTTTTTAAATTGTATTTATTTACTAGCGAGCTGGTCTCGCTTTGCCCGACATTTTTAATTCTAAGAGAGACAAAACTCAAATAGAATTTGAAAATCCAAGAAAATATTTTAGAGACTTGGTCTTCACTTGTTTAAATAAATTCATTAATTTTTTTACTTTGCTTCTTATAACTTTCAGAAAGACAATTTTAGAGAAAAAATACAACCTTAAAAATGATTTTAGGATTTTCAAACACATATACCTTTTTACCTTTTAAATTCCTTCCTCTTCTTTCCTGACAATTTAAATCAATGTTATAATAAATGATAAATGGGTTATACTTGTATAGCGCTTTTCTACCTTTCAAGGTACTCAAAGCGCTTTGACAGTATTTCCACATTCACCCATTCATCATCATCATCATCATCGGCAGTCACTCGTAGTCGAGTATGACTGTCCTCAGAATGGATGGATTCCCATTCGGGAGGACGCCTGCGCGTGACGTCTTTTAGCGTGGGGAGACTGATGCGCCTGCAGCCACCACACGGTCCTTGGCAGAGAGGGGCCTTGATCCAGTGGCATGGATCCATGACGACTGGAGACCACTCTCTGTTGCAGCCTTCATCCATACACACATTCACACACTGATGGCGGGAGCTGCCATGCAAGGCGCTAACCAGCAGCCATCAGGAGCAAGGGTGAAGTGTCTTGCCCAAGGACACAACGGACGTGACTAGGATGGTAAAAGGTGGGGATTGAACCCCAGTAACCAGCAACACTCCGATTGCTGGCACAGCCACTCTACCAAATTCGCCACGCCGTTCAAGTAAATTTATTGTTTTTATTGTAAAAAATAATAAATACATTTTAATTTAATTCTTCATTTTAGCTTCTGTTTTTTTGACGAAGAATATTTGTGAAATATTTCTTCAAACTTATGATTAAAATTCAAAAAAATTATTCTGGCAAATCTAGAAAATCTGTAGAATCAAATTTAAATCTTATTTCAAAGTCTTTTGAATTTATTTTAAAATTTTTGTTTTGGAAAATCTAGAAGAAATAATGATTTGTCTTTGTTAGAAATATAGCTTGGTCCAATGTTATATATTCTAACAAAGTGCAGATTGGATTTTAACCTATTTAAACATGTCATCAAAATTCTAAAATTAATCTTAATCAGGAAAAATTACTAAATTCTTTTTAAATTCTTTTTCAAAAAGATTCGAATTAGCTAGTTTTTCTCGTCTTTTTTTCGGTTGAATTTTAAAGAGTCGAAATTGAAGATAAACTATGTTTCAAAATTTAATTGTCAGTTTTTTTGTGTTTTCTCCTCTTTTAAACCATTCAATTAAGTGTAAATATCATTAATTATTAATAATAACAGAGTTAAAGGTAAATTGAGCAAATTGGCTATTTCTGGCAATTTATTTAAGTGTGTATGAAACTGGTAGCCCTTCGCATTAATCAGTACCCAAGAAGTAGCTCTTGGTTTCAAAAAGGTTGGTAACCCCTGGACTAGAGCATGCAGTTGGCAATCACAATTTAATCCTATCCAACAGTATTAATATCATGAAAAACAAGTCTAACCTACCCCTAAAAGTGGATGTTTGGCATAATGACGACTGGCGAGTGCAATATTGTCAACTTCTCATCCCATCTTTACCTTAATGATGCTTCATTCATTCAGCAGGTGTCATAATGAACGAGACAGCGATTCATTTTCCCTCGGCGACCGATGGGGGCGAAAGTGGCGCACTGCGTGACAAATCAGCGAGAGTAGCCGGAAGAAGAAGAGAGGGGCTTTGCAAAGACCAACCCCGCCCACACTGAGCCGCTGTGAGGTACTTTACCGTAATAACCCGCATATTACCCAAAAGTGCAGATTTCAACCATTGAAATACTTTCTATAGTTCAAGACTTACGGTAATTTGAAAACCACACTGTACATCAAAACGGCGGCTACAGATTCGATGTTATAGGTTTAACAAAATAATGTACTTTCTCAACTTCAAAAAATTAGATTTACATGACAAGACCAATGGAAACCTATTATTATATACAGTAACTATTATATTTACATTATTCCATATGACTGCAGTATTAGTCACAACAGCGACGCCAACCTTTGCTTTTGAGGTCAGACCTCAGGGATGTTTGCATGTGTGACACAAAAAGTGGGCGGGGCTTCAAGACAACTTATGTTTGTAACCACATGTTTTAATATTACAATACCTGGAATAGTGTCTCTTTAGAGTATTTGTATGGAGGCTCATTTGTGTCTTTATTACCAAAGATTTTTTGGGGGACACTGAATTTATGTAACTAAATATTTTGCATTTAAATTTTGAGAACTGATTTTTTTATTTCAAATTATGTTGACAATTTCACTGAATACAAGTTTGTTTGAAAATTCAGTTGATCAAAACAGTTTTTTGATATTCAGTGTGTAAAAACTCAGTGTAAACAAATCTGCGTATGAAACAAATCAATGTATAAAAATTCAGTGCAAGAAATTTGGCGCAGAACTAAAGTCAGTGCATAAAAATTCAGTGCAGAAAATTGCAGTACAGAAAAATTCGGTGTAAATGAATTCAGTGCAAATCAATTCACGGTAAAAAAAAATTCAGCGCAGAAAAATTCAATATATAAAATTCAGAGTAAAAAAATTCAGCGCGGAAAAATTATGTGTAAAATTCAGGGCAAAAAATTGCGCGCAGAAAATCTCAGTGTAAAAAAATTCAGTGCAGAAAATTGCGGATCAGAAAAAATTCTGTGTAAAATTCAGGGCAAAAAATTGGGCGCAGAAAATCACAGAGTAAAAAAATTCAGTGCAGAAAATTGCGGATCAGAAAAAATTATGTGCAAATAAATTGGCGTGGAAGAATTCAGTGTATAAAAATTCAGAGCAAAAAAATTTGTAGCAGAAAAATTCCGTTTATAAAATTCAGAGTAAAACAATTCAACGTATAAAATTCTGACTAAAAATTCAGAAAAATTCAGCGCAGAAAAATTTGGTGTAAAATTCAGTGCAAAAAATCAGGGTATAAAAATTCAGTGCAAAAAAATTCAGAGTAAACAAATTCAGTGCAAAAAATCAGCGTAAAAAATTTGCCGCACAAGAATTCAGTGTAAAAAAGTTTGTGGCACAAAAATTCAGTGTACTGATTGAAGCAATCGATCCTGTCTCAGAATCAGTCAATAATGTGTTAATTTACCAGAAGCAAGTCTTGAGGTTTGAAGCAACGAATATTTCTGCACTGATTATGTTTTTTTTACACAAAATTTTTTCAAACATTATTTTATCAAACGGATTTTTTAAACACACACATTTCATGAAATTGTAAAAAAAAATTCAGTTGCTTAAATTCAGCATCAAAAAAGAAAGATTTTGTCATAGACACAAATTAACCTCATATATTTGTATTATTTACTCATCGTTAGCATAAACGTTTTTATAACATGCTTTTCTTTGTTCACTTTGTCGTATACAAATGTCCTTACCGTAATCAGAGAATGAATATTTAAATGAAATAAAAACGATTTCACTGTCTCCTGCAATTTTATTGCAACACACACGTACAAAATGATCAGGCCTCCCAAAAAAGCCAGCCAGGTCCTGGGGGTAACTCGTACTGTACATTGCCGCCAATCTTCAATTATGCAAATTATGTATATTTTGTTGGATTTGTCGTGATTTTTGGGGTTTGGGTTGCAAAGAACACTAGTTAAAACAGACTAAATACAAAGTTATTGGGCAAGAAAGGCATCAAAACACTGTAACCTTTTGAAAATTCCAGCGGTCGTTTTTTTTTTTTCAACCACAAAAAAAAAAGCCAGTGAAATCCTGGAAGGACGATCCAGTAACGACCTCGGCAATGTCTGCACGATCGGCAGAAAGTACACGTCCGCTACACGCTGGATGTAGCAACAAGCTCTCTCATTGGTCCATTTGGTCCGACAGTTTGTGAGAGTCCACTAAAGTTTGGGTGATTGGTCGAGCTCGTGTTGCATGAGCTTTGGCACGACTACAGCCAGGAAGGGATTCATATGGCCCCACTCCTGGGTGCGTCTCGCGTGAGCGGAATATATTTTTTTTTTGCAATGCAGTCTGCTGAAAATGATGGAAAGCGCCGCTCGACAAAAGCAACTGACCCTGCGGTCAAAGTGATAATTCAACACTCTACCGACGTCTGGCGGCTAAATTGGAAAGTGCGCCCCCCGCAATTCGTCACGTTTCACGTGTCAGGTAAACCGCGGGCGAATGGGGCCGTGTGAGTACCCCTCCTGCTGTAGCTTGGGCAAAGGCCGCTAGAAGCGGAGTGTTCTAGCTGACGAAGCACTGGGAAGAGGAAGTAACGACATCGTAACATAAAAGGTGGACGATGAGGCGAGCAAGCGAAGCTCGTTCTCGTCCACTAGACGTTTTGCTAGTTCCGTCCGGCGCCTGACTGCGCCCTCAGGGAAGGACAGCGTTTGAACTTTCAGCTATGTCCATTTGTTCGCCCTCGTCCGCATTTGGCTCCACCCGTTCCGTCCTGGTCTTCGTAGCTATTTTCCACTCGTCACCGACTTGTTCCCCAATCATAATCCTGGTCTCTCTGCGCTCCTTCGTCACCTCCATCCTGTCGTCCTCGGTCTCTTTCCCTTCTTCCTCACTGTCCTCCTCCAGTGTCTTCACCTCGTCTTTGTCCTCACCGTCCTTTTTTGTCTCGTCACACTCAACCGTCTCCTCCCCTTTTTCTTTCGGCTCCTCCTCTTGCCCGCCGTCCTGTTCCTCTGCCGACGTCTCGTCATCTTCGGAGTCCTCGTTGTCCTCCATTCCGAGGTCCAAACCCCGTTCAGACGGCAGAAGAATGTCCTCCAGACTCTTGAGGAGATCATGCTGGTTCTCCTGGCGGTTCTGACCTTCCTCGACGTCGTCATTGGCGTGCTCCCGCTTGGGCAGGATGCCTGTGAGCTGGAAGGACTTCCTCCAGAGCTGGCGAAGGTCTTTCAGTTTTAACAAGGCTTCCACCACCCAGTCCAGCAAAATCCCAGTGACGTTGTCTTGCAGGTGGCACGGCGATGCCTCTTCCAGCTCTTTCGAGTTGCCGGCAATGAACTCGGTCCAACGACAGCGCAAGAACCGCTGCAGAGCCGGCTTGAGGCACAGCAGCACCGGCTGAAGGACGAAGGAACAGCCGGCAGGGATCACGGCCGGAAGAGTGCCTGATCCACTGATGTTGCCAAGAAAAACATCTCCTGTGTGTTCTTGGTGCTGGTCCAAAACCAACATGGACTTTTTGTGGTGAACTGGCCCAGAGAGATACTGAAGCCAAATCCTTTTAGTCCAGATCTTGAATGCCTCGCCAGCTGACGGGCTCTCCAAGTGTGTTTCTAGCAAAACAAAGTCCGTCAAAACCTTGTGGGCCGGCTTCCTGTTGCTCAGCACCAGGGCGGGCAACATGGTGCCGTCAGCCAGCAGGGTCAGGTACACCGTGACCACAGGCGAGGACCCGGTGAACTGCAGTGCCTCCGTGCGCTTGCTCAGTTCTGGGACGCCGGTGAAATCCAGAAAGAGGCAGAATTCATCCACCAAGGCTACAGAACCTTCTGAAAGTTCATGGACCCGGACGACTTTTTGCGTGAACGCCCTGAAAGATCGGATTTTGGCTTCCAAAGACGGCGGCAGCACCGACCTCCCGCCGGCGTCGGAAGGGCCGAGCTTATACCGAAGCATGAAGCGCACGGCCCAGTCGCACGAGATCTGGAAGCTGTCGCCGAACGCGCCGTTCTTCTTTAGCACCGACGCTTTACGGAAGAGGTTGCTCTCGCTGATGGGAATCTGCTGCTCTCGCTGGCTCAGCACCCAGGCCACCATGCACGCCTCGCCTTCGCCGTACGCGTCCTCCTTTCTCGGCTTCAGACGCTTCCTGGCCTCCTTCAGCCAGGAACGGATAAGCTGCGGCTCGGTGGAGAAGACGCACGAAGCTCGGCGAAGTCCGCCACACAAAGCCAGCAGGGCCACCTGCAGCTGCTGAGGCGAGAGGAAGTCCTGCTGCTCGTTGGGAATGGACGCAGCCGACTGCTTGCTGTCGTCTTCCGGACATGGAGATGGCGATGGAGAGGCGGGCTTTTCCTCCTTTATGGATGTGTTTTCCTCCAGCTCGTCCACTCCCTCGTCTTCAGAGAAGTCCTCTACAGGGGCCATGTGGTCCTGCACCTCAGCAGCCTCGACCTCTCCGCTGCAGCACAGAAACAACGTCAGAAAGTGTCAGCAGATACCAAGATGGCACACCAACCGTTGGACAAGCTTCAATTACCTTTGTGCGTTCTTGAGGAAACCCACTTTTGTTGAGCCTGTTGAGAATAAAAAGCTTTTAGCAGCAATTGGATCTTTAGATCAGTCCGATATCAGCAAAAAAGCAAGTGTCGGGTTATATGGGCTTGTTTTTTTTTTGGTCTCAAACTGAGCACCCCTATCCCTTAGGAACTTACCGTAAATTTCGGACTATAAGCCGCTACCTTTTTCCTACACTTTGAACCCCGGGGCTTGTAAAACGGTGTGGCTAATTTATGGATTTTTTTTCCACTAATGCCCATAATATTTTGAGTTCAAAAGTAGAGATGTCCGATAATGGCTTTTTTGCCGATATCCGATATTCCGATATTGTCCAACTCTAAATTACCGATTCCGATATCAACCGATACCGATATATACAGTCGCGGAATTAACACATTATTATGCCTAATTTTGTTGTGATGCCCCGCTGGATGCATTAAACAATGTAACAAGGTTTTCCAAAATAAATCTACTCAAGTTATGGAAAAAAAATGCCAACATGGCACTGCCATATTTATTATTGAAGTCACAAAGTGCATTATTTTTTTTAACATGCCTCAAAACAGCAGCTTGGAATTTGGGACATCCTCTTCCTGAGAGAGCATGAGGAGGTTGAGGTGGGTGGGATTGGGGGGGCGGGGTTGAGGTGGGGGTTAGGGGGTAGCGGGGGGTGTATATTGTAGTGTCCCGGAAGAGTTAGTGCTGCAAGGAGTTCTGGGTATTTGTTCTGTTGTGTTTATGTTGTGTTACGGTGCGGATGTTCTCCCGAAATGTGTTTGTCATTCTTGTTTGGTGTGGGTTCACAGTGCGGCGCATATTTGTAACAGTGTTAAAGTTGTTTATACGACCAACCCTCAGTGTGCCCTGTATGGCTGTTGACCAAGTATGCTTTGCATTCGCTTGTGTGTGTGAAAAGCCGTAGATATTATGTGATTGGGCTGGCACGCAATCATCATCATCAGCCGTTGTCAGTCCACTGCTGGACGAAAGCCTCAGCATGTTTCTGCCATAGTGAACGATCTCTTGGCGTACTCTTCATGCTGGTTACGCAAAGGCAGTGCCTTTAAGGTTTATTGGCGCTCTGCACTATTCCCTATGTCCGTGTACCACTCCGTACAGCGGCGTTTTAAAAAGTCATAAATTTTACTTTTTGAAACCGATATTGATAATTTCCGATATCACATTTTAAAGCATTTATCGGCCGATAATATTGGAAGTCCGATATTATCGGACATCTCTAGTCAAGAGTTTTCAGTAAACCCAAGCGGAGGACCGAAATAATGTGTCGTTGTTTGTGCTATGGCGCCATATTTCGGGTGAGTTCGCTTACTGCATGTGCTGCGGGTTGAAAATGTACTTCCTGTTTTAATGCCTTAAATCAGGAGTAAAGCCGTCCATAGCGGTCCAACTCAAAATAATTTCTTCATTAATCACTCCTAGCAACGTTTGTAAGTTTTACAATATAACTAAAACTATTCTTACTTACTAAACCGTCCCATGTGTGATGTCTGTAAGAGTGTTTTCATGCATATTTGTACGTGCTATCGCAATGTAATCAAGCTAGCGTTGTTAGCATTAGCTAATATGCTAACACTACTTGTGTGTGATATAATGTGCGATGCAAGCAGTGTTGCAGCGTGTTTACTTGTGTGTGAGATCATGTGCGATACAAGCAGTCCAGCAGCGTGTTTACTTGTGTGAGATCATGTGCGATACAAGCAGTCCTGCAGCGTGTTTACTTGTGTGTGACATGATGTGCGATACAAGCAGTGCTGCAGCGTGTTAACTTGTGTGTGAAACGATGCCCGATAAAAGCAGTCCTGCCGCGTGTTTACTTGTGTGTGAGATTATGTGCGATACAAGCAGTCCAGCAGCGTATTTACTTGTGTGAGATTATGTGCGATACAAGCAGTCCTGCAGCGTGTTTACTTGTGTGTGATATGATGTGCGATACAAGCAGTGCTGCAGCGTGTTAACTTGTGTGTGAAATCATGCCCGATAAAAGCAGTCCTGCCGCGTGTTTACTTGTGTGTGAGATTATGTGCGATACAAGCAGTCCTGCAGCGTGTTTACCTTTGTGTGATACAAGCAGTCCTGCAGCATGTTTACGTTTGTGTGATATCATGTGTGATACAAGCAGTCCTGCAGCGTGTTTACTTGTGTGTGATATGATGTGCGATACAAGCAGTGCTGCAGCGTGTTAACTTGTGTGTGAAATCATGCCTGATAAAAGCAGTCCTGCCGCGTGTTTACTTGTGTGTGAGATTATGTGCGATACAAGCAGTCCTGCAGCGTGTTTACCTTTGTGTGATACAAGCAGTCCTGCAGCATGTTTACGTTTGTGTGATATCATGTGTGATACAAGCAGTCCTGCAGCGTGTTTACTTGTGTGTGATATCATGTGCGATACAAGCACTGCTGCAGCGTGTTTACTTGTGTGTGATATAATATGCGATACAAGCAGTCCTGCAACTTGTTTTTAATTTGTGCAAAACTGGACAGCCAGTTAACATCTACATGTTCTCCTATAAGCACACAATTACTTCTATTTTAGTCAAGTCATTTGCAAAAAAGTAAACATGTTTGGCTATAGGCTATTAGGAGCTCGCAGCTACGCAACAGCTAGGCACACAATAGCACACAAGCTAGACATACAGGTAAAACTCCAATTTTTTATATCGTGCAAAGGTTTGTTTATTCCAGTAATTATATTTACAAGGCAAAACTAATATATGACAAACTTATAACATGCAACTCAAGAGATTTCAAGCCTTCTTTTTAGAGATTGATTGATTACCAGCAACGATGTTAGGCATTTTGACACGTATCGATAGTAGGGCTGCGCGATTTTGAGAAAGAAACCTAATCGGGATTTTTTTCGTCCAAAACGTTAGTCAATTTGCAATGTTTATACTATATATTTTATAGTTTATTTAATTTAATTGTATAAGCATACAAGTGTGAAAATCATGAGTGAGGGAAGACATGTTACTTTTAGACTGTCAATTAACATTCTTGTCTCAATGTGCCACACATTAGAAGAATATGCAATAATTGACTTTCAATAATATTTGTCTTTATGCAGACAGACTCAGAGCTTTTGTCTACATAATGCTCTTAAACTGAAGAAAACACCCATAAAAATTATTATTAATGATTATAATGTAATCATACTATATAATAGTAATGCGAGTAACCATTTAAAAGGATATAAACTTCTATTTCTCATTACTGTAGAATTGTTTACCATTCTACTGTAATTGGAAGGTGAAGAACGTTGTTAAACTAAATAATTAAACAAACAAAACAATAAAATGGACTCATTTCTGTAAGGAAAATTTTTACCAAAATGTTTTTTTCTTTTGCAATCACTTGATCACTGCACTTTTTGGGGGAATTTTGCCTATCATTCAGGATTATTATGAAAGACATGACGACAGATGTATTTTTTAAAAATGCATTCTAACTCGTAAATAAAGTCAATTTGCAGTGGAGCCAATGGGAGGTCCTTTATTTTGCTCATAAAATCCAATAAATAGCCATTCGAAGAGCGCCAACATTGCTAAATTTACATTTTGTGACTTGAATATTAACACGTATTAGTGATATTGTTATAATAATTGCTAACGCAGACAAACTATTCATAGCGGCGACGTGATCACTACCGTGTGTGCCTATGTTTACATCAGGGGTGTCAAACATACAGCCCCCGGGCCGTATCAGGTCCGCGAACATGTTTAATCCGGCCCACAAGATAAGTTTTCTAGGTATAAAAATGAGCTGCAACTTTTTGAATGAAAAAAACTGCTGTTCTAAATGTGTCCACTGTATGTTGCAATATCAATTCAAGTGTAACCCACGTCACACATGACACTGTTTAAGGATGACGTGTCAGCTGACTTTAAGCGCCCTCTGGATTGGCTGCCGCTTCTCCACTCAGCGCAGGTGCAAGCAATCAGCTGCTCCTAATGTGGCTGGCAGCAGATGGCGGCAGACTGATGCAGTAGCGACACACAATACCTTCTTTCATTGTAAATTATCCACTCAACCGATAAAATAACGAAACGGTAGGAGCCAAAGAATTAAGTCAACAATACTATCATCTTTCCGTGCAGCGCTCGCAATTGGTTGACGGCACAATGCGCATCTTGAACGCTGTTGTAAAAATGTATCTTTCTATATTTGTTGTTTGTTCTACTTTTTCATCCTTAAATCTACCATGTTCACATTGGATACGTTTGTAGTTATGTTACCTTGATTTCGGCTATGGTGTCATTTTGATTATTGTTTAGTTTATATTATAAATTCAAATATTTGAATGATGATAAATGAATGTGTAGTGGCAGTTGTGGATGTCACCATGCAATGCGGCAGTTTGACGAAACACGTTTTTACAGGTGAACTGCCAACATGAGAATGCTGAACAGGAAGCGCTTAAAGTTTAATGGCTTTTAAATACACTGAGACAAAGTCCAAGTTCATTGTGTTCTTCATGGAGTTTTTGAAATCGCACCAATTTTTATCTGAACTCAGAACTTGAGTTGTTTTCCCAAAAGGATTATTTGTAATGTGTACATTTTCAGAATGGGCTTGTTCTATTTTTGGCCAAAGTAAGACCAAGAAAACAATCTAAAATAATGTTTATTTTTAAGTTATTATGCCATGATTTTACCAGTCCGGCCTGCGTGGGAATAGATTTTCCTCCATGTGGCCCTTGAGCTAAAATGAATTTGACACCCCTGGTTTACATCATCGAGTAGTCTGCTGCTTTCCTCGCCTCCCTGCTCCTAGTAAGTTTATCGTAGATCATAAATAATGCCTCTCACCCGGATAGTAGATGGCTGAGAATGTAATCCAACAAGTTGGTACACTTTGACAGCCAATTTAAACCCGGAAATGACGAGAACAACACAAAAAGCAATTGGCTCCATCCCGTTTTCTTTGCGAGCATTATAAGACATTCTTTATCTAAACGGGAATATATGGACATCCTAGCAGTCGGCATCCTAATGACAACAGACTTTGTACAGTAAGTGATGTTTTATTATGTTTGTTGGCTATCATGAAGTCTACAGTGAGTAATAATGTGATGAAGGAAAAAAAAAGCAAAATGCATTTTTGAAATCAATGCTTAAAATTATCAAAATTCGTAAATATTAAATGCTATTATAAATGTTAATAAATTACATAAATACTTAAATCATGTATATAAAACCTCAATGGAGGTGTTTGGATGTTTTCTTAAGGGATTTATAGGCAGAATAGAGTGTTTCGCATTTATTTAATATTTAGAATCCATCCATCGTCATGTCTTTCATAATGATTGAGAACGATAGGCAAAATTACCCCAAAATGCAGTTCCCTTTAAGATGGCATTGAGGAGAGCAGAGTCTTACCTTTGTTGATTGGCGAAAGCCCGTGAAACTCCCAGAAGCATCGAGGCTGCTTGCACAGGTTGATCCGACACACCACGCAGCCATAGACGGTCTCGTGGCGAATGTTCTTTACGTTGCAGTTGCGGCACCTCTTTGAGGCAGAGCCGATCTTGGCCAGCCGGTGTCGCTGGATGGTCTTATCCGTGCCCTCTGCCTTGGGCAGATGCCAGCTCGCGGCCCCGGAGGACCCCCGCGCACACTCGGCGAGCTGGCAGCCGAGCTGCTTTCGGAAGTTGACTTGCATGAAAAGCCCGTTGTGCACCCAGGCCGGCGGGATCTCTTTGCGGCTCTCGCGCAACACAATAAACGCGTTGACCACGCTGAGGTTGACCAAGAACCAGAAGAGACTACGCCAGTGGCGGTCCTGCAGGATGCCACCGAGGGGATTGCAGGCAAGTAGCTGCTTGCAAATGTCCACCCCCCTCATGTTCTCTTGCAGGAGACAGAAGGCCATGGGTCGATTCATGGGCTCTAAGGCGCCCACTTTGGTCTGAGACCGTCTCCACACGGTGTCCGCTTTGCCCGCATCGGCATTGGTAGACAGGCAGCCCATTTCCTTGGTGTCCTTCCAGCGCGTGGCTAGCAAGGGGCCGAGACTCCTTTGCAAGAAGTCTCCCGGTTTGTCCAGATGGCCGTCCTCCCACAGCCCTTTGGGAAGGATGTGGCTGAGGGGCGGGAAAGAGCTGGATGTGTAGATGCCGCGCTCCAAAAGCTTCTGCACGAGCGGGACTGATGTGAGCGAGTTGGCCAAGTAGAGCTGATGGTGTTTGTCCTCCAGACCCTTGACCAGCTCCATCACCACGGTGAAGCCCGCTTCTTGTTTCAACTTCTCGCCCGTTTGGATGAAGAAGTGGTGGCAGTAGCCAGACTTAGAGTCACACAGCAGCCACACCTGAGGCTGGCTCTTGGAGTCCCCTGTGCCGAGGACTCCGTCTCCCTCCAGACGGGGCAACAGAGCCCTGTCAATGCTCAGGCAGCAATTTGGCCGGTAAGCATCCCACATGGACCCGCCTAAAACGTCCAGCATCGGCCTGAAGATGTGCAGCGAGTCGTTTCGGTTGCTGGTGCGGCGATGCTCGTCCGTAGTGAAGCTTCCCATTCGAATGTTGGACGCCAATTGCTTGAAGCGCGCGAGGGTCATCGTGTGTTGGAACGTGCGGCTGTTGTCGTGGTCATTGCACGACCAGTACTGCGCCAGCTCTGGAAGGTTCTGAACCCCCATGAGGATGCACAGACCAATGAATCCTTTTATCTCATGTGTGGTCGCCGGGATCCAGTCTGGGCATCCGGAGCCCAAGTACTGGCAAGTCTTTGCATGGGCGTTGGTCTCTGTGGCGATCAGTTCTACAAGGGCCGCGGGGAACATCAGGTTGAAGAAATCGATGGCATCGCTGTTCTGCTGCAGGGGGTGGTGAGGTCCACTGGCCTGTTTGAACGGGAGCACGCAGGACTTCCTGCTTGAGTTTTCTAAAGGCTGTTTCCAACAATCGACCGACTTCCAGTCCTCACTTTGGACAGGGTCCACCGCCTCAGCCGACTTTGGAGCCTCTTCATCTGAACACAGCTGAATATCCGATTCAATGTAGACTGGAAAGAAGAAGAACATTTCCTTTGAGAAATATGTGTTAGCAAAACAATAAATTAAATAACTGTTGGGGGCGTTCTTACACCAATTTATTACTAAACATGAACTGAAACAACGTAAAGAACGTAAACAAAGTGAACGTGTACACTAATGATCGACCAATTATCTGCGCCGATATTTGACATTTATCTGTATCAGCCTGTTTTTTTCTTTAACAACTACAGCAGCATACACAATATATACTAAAATTATACCAGTATTTACTATAAAAACTGAAATACTTAGGCAAGTAGATAATAATAACCACTGCTCAAGCACAGACCCGTTTCACCCTTTGATTAACGTTTCATCTATCTATCCAAATTGGATCAAACTAGAGTAAAATTTTTGCCCATCCGTATAGCATTTTTAAAATAAACCTAAACCATAACCAAATGGACAAGTGACTGAGGCGGAAGTATCACTGATCACTTACTGTACAGCTGTGTGTGTGTGTGTGTGTGTGTGTGTGTGTGTGTGTGTGTGTGTGTGTGTGTGTGTGTGTGTGTGTGTGTGTGTGTGTGTGTGTGTGTGTGTGTGTGTGTGTGTGCTTCCTTCCTGCGCCAAGTACAGAGGGGAGCGGGGCTGTAGCTGTGAGCCAAGTCTTCCAACACGGAAGAAAACAAGGTCTTATTCGGAGGAACTGGTCAGGAAATGACGTCTTTTTCACCACCATAAAACTTAACACGAACTGCAGCGCGCGCCAGTAACTACGATATTGAACAACAAATCAATGACTGAAGTGACAAACTAGCCATCCAAACAATACCCCGTTTGTTGAAAAGAGCATACAGCCATGGAAGCACATTCAGTCCATTTATTAAACAGTGGTACACAAACCAGTAAAAGATTCAAAAGAGCTGCCGGCCATTGTGCAGATAAAACAAGCAAGTACGCTTCTGTTATTGTTTATGCTACGGCACCATCTTTCGGACGCATTCGCTCACTGTCGGTGCCGCAGTGCTGCAGTGCCCTCCTGTTTAGACAGACATTTCAACCGAAAGTAGAAGTCCTGTTCCGTCTTCTAGTCGTTCTACTCGTATGGATTCCTCGTTCATCACTCCAAGCAACTAAAACCATTCTTACTTACTAAACCGTCCCAAAGTGTGATGTCTGCAGGGGTGTTTTCATGCATATTTGTACGTGCTATCCTAATGTAATGACACTAGCGTCGTTAGCTTTAGCTAATGTGATAACACATTTACGAGTGTCTGTGTTACAATGGCATTTTTTTTGTATTGTTTGTTTCACACATTCCTCTGTAAATTCACCAAAACGTCACAGTGGAGTTATTGAGTCGGTTAAGCTGATTGGAGAGCTAGCTTCCGCAGCTAGTGGGTCCATGACAATGACTTCTGTTTTGTTTGATCAGCCGTGTTATAGACACCTTTTGAAAACAATTAAGGTAAGTAAATAAACATTTACAAAATATTTTGGTGTAAATAACTCATTTCACAACATATATATCTTCGGCTTATAGTCAGTGCGGCTTAAATACGGAAAATATATATTTTTTCTTCCAACATTTAGTGGGTGCGGCTTATATACTGATGCGCTCCATCGTCCTGGAAAATACAGTAGATGAAGAGTTATTGTGAGGTAGAAAAATCCCATATTTTTTACTAATTTTCCCAGGAGATTTGCCATATTTGGAAACGCAAATGATGATGCTCCTCTTAGACACACATAATTCAGGTGTTTGTGTTTTGCCCCAAGTGGAGGAGTTCAAGTACCTCGGAGTCTTATTCACGAGTGAGGGAAGAGTGGATCGTGAGATCGACAGGCGGATCGGTGCGGCGTCTTCAGTAATGCGGAAGCTGCATCGATCCGTTGTGAAGAAGGAGCTGAGCCGGAAGGCAAACTCTCAATTTACCGGTCGATCTACGTTCCCATCCTCACCTATGGTCATGAGCTTTGGGTTATGACCGAAAAGACAAGATCACAAGTACAAGCGGCCGAAATGAGTTTCCTCCGCCGGGTGGCGGGGCTCTCCCTTAGAGATAGGGTGAGAAGCTCTGTCATCCGGGAGGAGCTCAAAGTAAAGCCGCTGCTCCTCCACATCGAGAGGAGCCAGATGAGGTGGTACGGGCATCTGGTCAGGATGCCACCCGGACGCCTCCCTAGGGAGGTGTTTAGGGCACGTCCGACCGGTAGGAGGCCACGGGGAAGACCCAGGACACGTTGGGAAGACTATGTCTCCCGGCTGGCCTGGGAACGCCTCGGGATCCCTCGGAGCTGGACGAAGTGGCTGGAAAGAGGGAAGTCTGGGCTTCCCTGCTTAAGCTGCTGCTCCCGCGACCCCACCTCGGATAAGCGGAAGAAGATGGATGGATGGTGTTTTTTTGCTGCTAAATAACCACAATGTTAGCACCGCATAAAACATTGTGCTGCTAATGGTCCCATGTTTCCTAAAAAATAATGTTAAATAAACAACTTAAAACTGTTTACTGACATATATACTGATGTTTAAAAAACATTTAATGCAAATTAATATCGGCTACAAATATCGCATATCGGCACCCTTGACTGCTAATAAGCTGTATCGACCCGGAAAAAAAACGCTCGATCGCTAGTGTACACTGTGAAGACACTTACTCCGGATTCGACAGGTGGCGCTGTGGTGCTCTGGGTTGATCACGAGGTGCTCGGCCATCTTGTCGGCAGACAGCGATGTGAAGTCGCACAGGGAACACCGCAGGGTAAAGGGACTGAAACACAACAACGGCGTGACATAATCAACGACGTCCTGAATCTCAGCGAGCAATTAGAGAAGGTGGAGTATTAACGATGCCCGATCCCATCATGGGGTCTCACCAAGGCGGGGGCAGCCGATGAAGAGGAAGCGCTTCCCCTTTGGTACGCGGGACGTGGTGGCTGCAATCAAGTGACAGGGTGAACGTAATGAAGACACACCTGTCCCTACCTGCACAGAGGGTACGGTCTTACTGGATCATGTGGGCGGCATACGCTCGAGAGCAGCAGCTGCTGTAGGCACACAGCACGCAGCGCACGTGCGTGGGAAAATGGGCGGGGAGATCCGAGGCCTCGCTTCCACACTCCAAGCACACCAACCTGTCAATGAGGCGCGGTTACGGCTTACGTTCAAGTTATTGTAAAAGTAGACCAGGGGTGTCCAAAACTACGGCCCGCGGGCCAAATGCGGCTCACCATCTTCTTCTATTTGGCCCGCAAGACGCCATGAATTCAAAATACCAGGTGGTTTCTGAATGCTACATATTTGCCACCGTCTTGTGGATAATGTGAGCATAACAGATCAATGTACTTTGAAAGAATAGCAAAGCATTTACATTTTTGACACGATCCAAACAATCTTTCTAGTCATGGTGCACACAACTAACAAACGTCAACACACATGGTCACACATTACACACCCTTGATATTTCTGATTGATTACAAAACTTTAAGGAGGTCGTCACAGATGTAAACAAGGTATGAGTCGAGCTTTCACATACTCTTAATATGCAATTATATTAATATATTATGTACACACACACACACGTGTGTGTGTATGTATATATATATATATATATATATATATATATATATATATATATATATATATATACCGTATTTCCTTGAATTGGCGCAGGGAATATAGTATTCGCACGTCTAGAATTACTGCCGGGTCAAACTCGTTTCTCAAAATAATTAACGCATGCTTGGCCTTATCGCCGGTTTATTATTGAAGCCGGATCAAATTCGTTTCGCAAAATATTAATTTTATTATTGCATGTCTATAATTTTCGCCGGGTCAAACTCGTTTCGCAAAATATTTAGCATATGTCTAGAACTTCCACCGGGTCAAATTCGTTACGTCACGAGTGACGCATCTGTCCTCATTTTCAAAATGGAGGAAGCTGCTTTCAGTAGTTTGCAATCGCACAAAGGAAAAAAGATAAAGAGCTATTCAGTAGGATTTAAGGTCCAAGCTATTGAATACCGGTACAGTATGTTAAAGAGAACAGTAAGCAGCTATGTTGTATTAATATACCGTAGCTGCGTGTGTGAAATACTGTATAAGTCATTAAATGACTCCCGCCTCCTGGTGGTAGAGGGCGCTGCCGCGCTAGTGATCCTTCTTGCGACTTCCGGTACTGCAGAAGAAGTGAACACACGCAGCGAGATTTTTTTTTTTTTTTTTTTTTTTTTTTTTTTTTTTTTTAAACAAGAATTACATACCGGTATCTAAAATAAAACAGTTTTCTAAACTGGACTTTCAATCGAAGCAGGAGGTAATAATTAAAGGAATATCTCCATCGAGACAGAGAGACTTTTAAAACTGAAGAAAGAAAATAAGGAAGACTTCTATAACCAAGTTATCGATGCTTTTGGTCAGAAGGAGCTGCAAATGGACTCCATTTATAAGTACAGGTAAGACCATAATAACGTTTTTTTTTAATTAAATGTGCTTTTCATGATGGTATGCTTACATCACACTCAAAACGCACGCCTAAATTTACCGGATTCCTTTTGGTAAACGCCGGAGTGACAAGAGGTTTTAAAATAATTACCGCATGCACGGCCATCCCGCCGGTTTCCGGTAAACGCCGGAGTGACAGGAGGTTTTAAATTAAATAGCGCCCCTGCGGCTATTCAAGGAAATACGGTATATACACACACATACATACACACACACACGTATATACGTTTCTGTTTACATATATATATAAACACATATATGTGTATATACAGTATATATACACACACACGTATGTGTATATACACATACACACATATATATACATATATATGTATACCGTATATATATACATATATATGCATATATATATATATATGTGTGTGTATATATATATATATATATATATATATATATATATATATATATATACACACACACATACACACACACACACGTGTATACATTTGTGTTTACATATATATATAAACACACGTATGTGTATATACACATACACACATATATATACATATATATGTATACCGTATATATATACATATATATGTATACCGTATATATATACATATATATGTGTATATATATATATATATATATATATATATATATATATATATATATATGTGTGTGTATATATATATATACACACATACTTACATATATGTATATATATATATATATATATACACATACATATACGCACATATCTATATACCAGTACACGCGCACATATATACACATATATATATATATATATAGACATAGGTTATGTTACACGTTCAAGTCGGGGCAGGGGGGATCACTCACCTGGTGCCATGGACACCGGTGGGCCTCACGGGGGGCGACCCTGGAGGCGTGGACAGGCTCCTGGGGGTCGAAAGGTTCTGCTGCTCTGTCTTAATCCTGATTGGCTGGATGAGAGAGGAGGGGTTCTGCAGGAGCTGGGCAGCGCCCCTCACCCACGACACGGGGGGCCTTTTCTTGCTGTACATCCGGATGGTCACCTGCAAACACAACAGTCACAGGCGACTCTCTGGGCATGGCCCCCTCCCGATGCGGCACAAAACCAAGCCGACCTTTGACCCCTGCGGCAGGCCTTCCAGTTTGGCGGGTCGGCGGACGCTGTGATGGTCCTCCAGCTTGTGCTGTGTCTTGTCCTTCAGGAAGACAAACTGCAGACGACACCTGTTGCAGTGGAAGGCTTGACTCACCTGCGGACACACGCAGGTTAGCGACCGCGATGCACGCGTCCTACCAGGTGCACGTGTACCTTGTGCCGCAGCACGTGCTGCTGGTAGTTTGCCACGTTCCTGGTCACTTTCAGGCAGAAGACGCAGAGCAGGCAGCGCAGGTCTCTGTGGAAGCTGGCGAAGTGCTGCAGGACGTCCGAGTAGAAGGACGAGCGATAGGAGCACACCTGAGGAGCGTCATATAATATTAACATACCTGCCAGCTTTTGAAACTCAAAATGCCGAGTAGCCAGGGTCCAGGGGCCACAGGCCCCAGTAGGTCCAGGACAAAGCCCTGGTGGGGGGTTTCGACCCCCGACGCAAAATGATCTTCAGCATTCAGACAGGTTAGATTGTGGCTAAAACCTCCACATTTGTCATAATCAGAGGCAACTTTTGACACACAAAAAGACTGCAAAAATCATAGAGTACAAACAATGCTTATAATTTCGCCACACCTAGTGTGTGTGTGTGACAACCATTGGTACTTTAACTTTAACTTCATTCTATTAGCTAACTTCCTTTATCTGAATAGCCATTTGTGATTAACAGCCTGAAATAACAAAGATATTGCAGTTACGTTGTTTATGTTTCAAAATTATTCAACTATTCAATGTCAAAATATATTAAACAGTAGAAATAATGAACAAAATGTCAGCTACTGTCTTGTTCTAAAACACCAATGAAAATTAAATGTAGCATTTAGACAGGCTATACTGTAGCAAAAGTCATCACGTCTGCCACAATCATGTGTGTTCTTAAATGTGTATTCCACGTCTTCCATGTCGAGAGCAGTTTTGATTTGGGCTTGCATGGTAAACAACAAAAATGAATGTTTTGGGCATTGTTTTATCCAGACGCATGCATTTGTCCAAATGTGGCCAAGTAGACGCATTGAGGGTTTCCTAGACGTCGTCTACATCGCTAAAAGAAAGATCTAAGGAAGATTAGAATCCCTCTGCCATCAGCTTATCTACTGAAGCCTACTGAACATTATTGTCAATGTCTTATTGTGCTAAAATTAAGAAGGACAATTTTGTTTGACTACTTGATTAGAAAAGTTCCTATATAACATGCCAATATGTTTACGAGTGTTATGGTTTACAGTGCAACACGATATGAATTTTTTCAGTTTCGTAATTGGAGAGCTAGTTTCCGTCGCTCGTTGGTCAATGACGATGACTTCGATTTTGGAAACATTTACAAAATATTTCGTACCGGTACATATCTGCGGCTTATAGTCCGGTGCGGCTAATATATGTATTGAAGAAAAAAATGTATTCTAAAATTTGTTGGATGCGACTTAAATATCTGTACGCCCTGTAGCCGGGAAATTATGGTAATTCAGTGTTAATATACAAGTGGGCCCCCGGCCCCTCTTTGGTGAAAAGGTTTTGCCCCGAGGCGAAAAATAACCCAAATAACTCAAATGAGGACATGGGTGTACCTTGCAGACGTAAGGCATCTCTCCTGGTTTGTGGTTGGACTTCATGTGGTTCAGGAAGGCCGACTCGTTATCAAAGGACCACTCGCAGATGCGACACGTGCCTGCGGAGAGACAAAGACAAGCGGTCGAGCAAACGCCAAAACACGTGAAGCCATTCGCTTTGCCCTACTCGGCGAAGGGGCGGGGCCATGCACCAGCTCCCGGTGGCTCTGCAGCTGAGCTGGAGAGGAAAACTGTCGGAAGCAGAAGGTGCACAGCTTCTTCACGTCGCCTCCTCGTACCAGCGGCGAGTGCTGCAGCGTGTGCTGCACCAACCTGCGCACAACCAACACGGGTGTTGCGTGTGTGAAGCCTCAGTCACACGGACCTTTAACAGCGGCTGCACCCCCCACCTCAGGTTGTTGTTGACAGGCTGGGAGCAGACTTGGCAGGTCAAGGTGGAGGCTTTGACCCCCAAAGGGTGTGGCCCTCTCCCACCTTGGCTCCCTTCCAGCGTTCCGTAGTAGAACTCGTCCACACTCAGGACCACCTTGCGGCGCGCCGGAGCTAATTCCCCACTTGGGAGGGACCCTTTCAAAGGGGAGGGGCCTGGCGCTGCTGGGTCATGTGAAACACAAACACAATCCCATACACTTTTGCTTCAACACTCGAGCGCGGCGTCACATGCAACGTAAACAATCGGAGAAGTACTCATGCTGCTGCACGGCGGCATTGCGTCGATCACGCCTGATGACTCCGAGGCTTTGGCCCCGCCCATCTGAGACATGTAAAGGCTCACTGGAAGAAAAGACATCCAATCAATTAGGGTTGGGCGATATGGCCTAAAATCTATATCACGAGAGATATATATACACATACCAGGATATGTATGTCTATAAACTGAATATACTGTGTGTATATACATATATATACTGTATATACAGGTACATATAGACACATATATATATACAAATACATGTATACACATATGTATGTATATATACTGTATATACACATATATATAGATACATATGTATATATATATATATATATATATATAATTACATGTATACACATATATACACAGCCCTAAAATATATATATATATACATATATAATAATACATTATACATAATAATTCTTCTGTTTGGATAAAAAAACATTAGTTTTGGCCAATAAATTTGGGTATGGATGCGATACCAAGTAGTTACAGAGACAGCATTGGTCATACCAATACTGTTACTCATACTTCAAATTTCCAAGAGCATAAATCAATTTTGATCAGACATTATATTTAAACAAAAACACAGGATGGCAACATAACGATATTAATCAAATATTCCTTTTTATTACATAAAATATTTTGAGTAAAGTCAATATTGAAACATCAGCAAAAACTCATGTCTCTAATTTAAATCATTTGATATATATTGAAATATAATGCATATATATATACATATATATATATATATATTCAATATTTAAAAATATTTAATAAAAACATATTTCAAAAAATATGGATAAAAAAATATTTAATTCCTTAATGTCCTCCTGTGTCCACTGACTTTTTCCTGAACTTGTAAACAATGACAGTAACAAAAACGACAAAAGAGATTTTGTTACAATTAAAAATATAAATGTAATCACTGTAGTATTGACCATATACCGATACTACACTTGGTATCGTTCCTGTCGATATTTGCATCGATCCGCGTAGCCCTGTTCATATTCAAGAGCTCTAGCTCAGCGGTTGGCATGGCTTACTGGATCCTCCTACGGTGTGTAACGTAGCATGTTGAGCTAGTCCCCATCCTCCAGTGATAATGCTACTTTTAGGAATACACCGTAGAGGCGAGAATTGGTGACTTGCACTGTAGAGGGACCTTTAGCAGCTAGCTTGCTAGCGAGGATGCTACATTGCGTTGACGCCGCCAATTTTGGAAGACACAGCTAGAATGTGTCATCAACATGCATCATCACCATATGAGATAATGTAAAAAGCTCTATTGTCGACCAAATTTATGTTATTTCTATCGTATATCGTCAACATCCGTGTTTTTTAACATAAAGGGCCGCCAAAAGTTTCAGTTGTAATACACTTTCCCACCACTGTGGCAGTAATGACAATATCAAACAAACAGAAGAAGTTTGAAGCTAGTCATAGAGAAGTTTCTTAAGCGCCAAAATCATGACTAAAGGGGTGAAGCTGTATTTTCATTTGCACTTTAATTTTATTGACAGTTTATTTAAAAAACGTATACATTTATCACAAATTTTGCGTAATTATACGTAAATAAAAATGTCAGCAGTATTCATGAGTCACTTTTTTGTTAATAAATTTGTTTAGTACCTGTTTTTGTAATCAGCCTGGCCTAAGCCTTGATAATAATCTTTGTAATCAACACATACTTTCATATCATTTAACAAGGTTGTAAACTGTATGTACCGTATTTTCCAGACTATAAGGCGCACTTAAAATCCTTTTTTCCCCTCAAAACTCGACAGTGCGCCTTATATCCCGGTGCGCCTAATGTAAGGAATAAGTTTGGTTGAGCTTACCCACATTGAAGCAATTTTATTTGGTACATGGTGTAATGATAAGTGTGACCAGTAGATGGCTGTCAAACATAAGAGGTAAGTGTAGGCTGCACCGTTTGATGTGCTTCAACATACGAGTATTATTATGGTGTGTGTATAAGGTAAGACATTATCTGGCATTTTGTTTTGCAATATTATGCAAAAGCAACTTTTCTTACCTTCTGGTACCTGATGATATGTATTTGGGATCTGCATAAATCCTGAAAAATTGCGCGCATCCGCCTTTGTAGTCCGTGGCGACACTGTAGTCGATAAGCTTCTTATTTTTCCTCTATCTTCTTATGTGGCATTCATCCTCCGCTGTTGCCATTTCTAACAAAGTAGTGTAAAGTTCTTACTTGTATCTAGGGCTGGGCGATATGGCCTTTTTTTAATATCACGATATTTTAAGGCCATATCGCGACACACGATATATATCTCGATATTTTGCCTTAGCCTTCAATGAACACTTGATACATATAATCACAACAGTATGATGATTCTATGTGTCTACATTGAAACATTCTTCTTCATACTGCATTAATATATGCTACTTTAAAACTTTCATGCAGAGAAGGAAATCACAACTAAAAAAAATCAGGTTTTTTTTCATACGATGTTGATCTGGAAATGTTTGCCTCTGCATTTTGATGGTGTGGGCGTGTGGCACCGAACGGAGATGTTGACATGCGGAGTAAGCACTCTTCATTTTCTAGCAGGTGACTTTCCAAATGATGCTACATATTAGCAGTAATGCTACTTTTTATAGCAACGCTTTTACCCCACACTTGACAAATTACGGTTGTCTGTTCGACATATTCCCACTTGAAGCCAAACCACCGCCAGACGATGGACCCCGTGCTGTTTTTCTTGTGAATTAATTCTTCCTTCATTTGTTACCAGATTCGCACCTTCTTTCTCTCGTATTACCACTCGCACCACAGCTAACGTTACATGCCGTTACCTCTCTGCTCCGCAAGGGCGTATACGTATTGGACGTATGTAAGAAGGTGCGCTTGTTTTATGTCTCTGTGAGGAGGGACGGTATAGCTCTGTTGGTAGAGTAGCCGTGCCAGCAACTTGAGGGTTGCAGGTTCGATCCCCGCTTCCGCCATCCTAGTCACTGCCGTTGTGTCCTTGGGCAAGACACTTTACCCACCTGCTCTCAGTGCCACCCACACTGGTTTAAATGTAACTTAGATAGTGGGTTTCTCAATGTAAAGCGCTTTGAGTCACTTGAGAAAAAGCGCTATATAAATGTAATTCACTTCACTTCACTTCACACAAGAACGAGTGAGAGTGTCATGCCCGCAGCTAAAAAAAACTGTGTGAGAAAGTATACTCGAATGTCACGATATAGTCATTTTCTATATCGCACAGAGACAAACCCGCGATATATCCCGTATGTCGATATATCGCCCAGCCCTACTTATATCTGTCAGTAAACTCGCCATGAAAGCGCTAAAACATACCGGTGTAGTGAGTTCCATTATTCACCCAAGGAACTTTAGTTATTAGAGTTCCGGTCGGACGTTTTTTCACGGGACAAAATCCGGTGTTGTTGTTTCCGGATGAGGAGATGCTGCTCCGTTATTGATCTGAGTAATGTCTGAATGTCATTAAAACAGTTAGCTCCATCTTTTGACACTTCTTCCACTCCCGCCCTTGCACGCTACACCGCTACAACAAAGATGGCGGAGAGAAGACGCTGCCGAAGGTGACCCACGTAAATAAGACCGCCCACAAAACGGCGCATTCGGAAGCGACTGTCAGAAAGCGGCTTGAAGATGATCTGTAGAACATAATCTATGCAACATTTTGACCAAAGAACCACCATTACAAGTTATGTGGACCACAAGTGTTTTACATTTAGAAAAAAATAAATAATAATATGACTCCTTTACTGCGCCCTATGATCCGGTGCACCTTATATATGAAAAAAGATCAAAAATAGACCATTCATCGGCAGTGCGAATTATAATATGGTGCGCCCTATGGTCTGGAAAATACGGTAGGTTAGATATATTTATTGAACATGATTAAAATCAGTGCTAATATTTGAGTGGGCCCGGACTGCTCTGTAGTGGAAAATCAATCAATGGACTGATAGTCTTAGGACCCCTCCCCTCACTGACCATGACCCGCCTTGCTGGGGTGGATGGTTAGCGCAGCGGGCAGATGCAGGGAGGCGGGCTCTGTGGGGACTCCTGTGAGCGCGGTCTGCGGGGGGGCGGAGGCCATGCCCACGACGGGTCGCACCAACCCACCAACCGGCGGGGCTGTGCGGACAAGAAGCGTCGTTAGTACGGAAGGTGAACAGACTTGCCCACGATCAAAAAGCCCGGCGCCACCTACTGTGAATGAGCGTGAGCGGGGTCACCGGCTGACCCGGCGGCAGGTTTAGGACCAGAGAAGAACCGGGCCTCGCGCCCTGCAGCGGGAAACCCTGCACGGGAATCACACACACACACGTCACCTGGCTCTGTCGGGTAGTCCGCACTACTTTTGTTTGAAGTACCTGAGCGGTTAGGAGGAGGGGCGTGGCCGTGCCAGGGGCGGCCGGGAGGAAGAACGCCCCCCTGTTTGTCTGCGTCAGGATGAGGGGAGTGGCCTGGGACACCAGGGGTGTGGCAGAGGAAGAGGGAGGAAGAGGAGGCGGCATCAGCGAGGATGGCGATGACGACGCTGAGGAAGAGAAAGAAAGGCGCAGTCAATTTGTTGTGACTCACTTCAACACCTGGGGGCAGGTGTGCGTGACGCACCATAGTCTACGTCGTCTTCGTCCACGCTGGCGTCCACCTGTTGCCATGGCTCCAGCTCCTCCTCCTCACACTCCATAAACAACTCGGTGTCCATGTTGCTACGGAAACCACAGGACGGCATCACGGCGTCAGACATTTTCGCAGTGCATTATGGGATACCACACGTTAAGAATATGCCTTCCAGAAGTGTTTGGATACACCATGTCCGGCAGGGGGCGCTGAGACACAACACTACCTTTTCTTCTACGGTCTGGCGGATAAAACCCGCGGGTGCCAAAAAAGGACCAGGTGGAGGGTCCAAGTAATCCTAACGGAACCGGGACACCGGTTCGCTCCTTGTCGCTGCGGCGCCTTGGAGTCCCTAAGCACCGCCCCTGCGATGCACCGAGCGCTCCCTAAATGCTCGGTGCGGCTCTGGTTGTGAAGCAGACCGAGCGGAGCCGAGCCTGGCCGTTCTTACCTGCGCGGGAATGTGAAGCCAGACAACGCGGACGAGGTGCAGCAGACGACAAAACCTAAGAGGCAGGACTTCCGGTTGCTTTTTGTGTCTCTTCCTGTTTGTTCACGTTCCGCTGACGTCACTTCCCTTTTAGGACGCCGTCGTTGTGACTGAGTTCATCTTTATTGTTCGTCAGTTGGAACGAGTTCGACTAAAGAGCCGGCGAAGAAAATGTGCAAGGACGCCGAAGAAAACGAACAAACGCAAAAGCACCGCGTGGGCCTGGCCGCCATGTTGGTTGCGTTGTTTTCGCTTCTGGGCGGAGCTACACGTTGTGACGTCACAACGAAAAAACGGACGGAATTGAAAAAATATATAACTATTTTTTTTTAAATAAATGTGTCAAGGTGAAGTATGTACTAGACTATTATGTATTTATGGTAGGGGTGGGTGATACTGCACATTTTGATGCCAAGCCTATACCAAGTGAAAACAGGATAATTGAATGATTCAGTAATTTTGACTTCTTAATGTGTATAATAATAATTATATGCAAACAAACAAAAATACATCCCCAAACGTATATGTATTAATAAATGTACAACAGTACAAGACAATAAATCACCAAAAACAAAGAATCATTCTTATACAGTATATTCTTAATCATCACGAATGTAAACGAAATCTTTTTTTTAAAACATTTAAAAGTTTTCAAAAAAATGAAATACATTTATTTTATTTTTTTTATTTGATAGGGAAATCATAATACAGGAACTGAGAAAACAGACCTTTTTTTTTGTCTCACCCTCCCCTCCAAAAAAAAACAAAAAAACTATTTCAAAAAAATCAAATACATTTAAAAAAAAAAAAGTAAATCAATTATTTGTATTTATTTCTTAATAGATTAAAAAATATACTTTTTTCAGGCCTCTATGTGCAACAAGAAGGAGCATTTCTAACCTGTAAGCCGTTTTGAAAACGTTTCATAATAATTGGTGTACAATAAAACAATTATTTCCTTTTAACACATACAGTTGTTACATAAACAAACATCTAAATAAAAAAGCAACTAGTATTGGCTAGAGGTGCTGAAAACATTTGTTTAAAAAAAAGTATTTTTCATTCAGACTGCATTAATTCCTATTTCCAATAATCGATTTTTGCAATACATTTTTAAAAATGTTTTTTTAGCCATTTCCGGGCTTTGCTCACTTTACGTATACATCATACAAAATAATATACTGCAAGAATCGTGTTGAATCGAGAATCAATTCTGAATTGAATTGGGAGTTGTTGTAAGATTCACAGTATTGGCTCTTAAAATCCCTTTGCTTTCTCTCCCGTGTCCAATGACTTTTTACCCGAGTTTCTATAGATCTACATATACTTTCTATATATGGATATATAATGTATATTTGACCAACACCACAATAAAACATGGATAATAATCCTTAAAAGGCACTGACAAATATAGATCTCATTACACTAGTATCGATCCGATACTGACACTTCTAGGGAGGATTACCGAATTTGGAACTTTTACAGGTACCGACCAAATTCCGTCTGTACTACCGGGTATCGGGGACGGCGTGGCGTCGTGGGGTGAGGGTTCCAGATTCACTTCCTGCCTCTTGCCATCCAAATCACGGGCAGGACACTTCACCCTTGCCCGCAGTGCCGCTCACACTGGTGAATGAATGATAGGCGGTGGTCGGAGGGGCCGTAGGCGCAAATTGGCAGCCACGCTGTGGCTACAAATGTAGCTTACAATAGTGGAGTGAATGATGATGGATTCTCACTTCTCTGTGAGTGCTTTGAGTATCTAGTTGATAGAAAAGTGCTATATAAATCTAATCCATTATTATTATTATTGATTCACGTAAAATCAAACGTTGCCATATTTCCATATTTTTGTTGCATGTGACTTCATGTCCAGTTGCAGACTAAACACCAGCTCACGCAAACAATCTCTCGGAGTAATGTTGCACCAACAAAGCATGCTCGCTAGAAAACGCTCCGACGTAAAGTAAGGCTCCACCCGTTCAAAACACACAAGCTTGATGCTAACTTACATTGGGTTTTCCATAGACAGGCTACTATTAGCATTAGCGATTTTGCATGGCGAATTCAACACCTTGACATTTGGTAATGAAGACTACCACAAAGACGAATGTTACAATCAAACAGCTGGTGTCTAATAAGCACATTACTTACAGTATAAACACTTTGTAGGGCGCAACATAACACAAGCAGCTACCATTTAATGTCTTGGAAGTGCAACTGCACTGCAAATGAGACAACGTATACGTCAACAAGATGAAACAACTGGACAGCACAGTTCTCATATTCAGCTCATTTTTAAATGTTATAATAAAAAAAAACTTTTTATCATCAAAGATTTAACATTTGTCAACACACACAAAATCGGTACCGTTGAGTACCGGTATCGGTTCAAATGTGGACGGTACCCATCCCTATAGACCAAGGCTACTCAACTACATAATATATGTACACACACACACACACAAAAAATACATATACAGTATATATACAAATCAGGTCTCCTTTCACATAAAAGGTTGACCGGATCAAGTCACATGACCGACACGACGGCTGCACCCGCCCTCTGACAGGAAGTTGTGGTCAAGTGTGTGCGTGCTTTTTAATCCCAAGTAATCAGGTTTAATCTGGCCCCGCCCCCTCCTTGTTCTGCCGCGGCTCGGCCACTCAGCGCACTTTGTGGACCTGCAACATGAGAGCCGAGACTGGCGCTGCTTTTCTGGTGCTGCCGTTGTCCGGCGGTTCGGAGGCGGCGGCAGCGGCTGCAGAGGAGGCGGAGGGTCGGGGGGGCACGCTGGTCCGTGGCGGGGCGCTACTGGGAGTACTCTTGATCTGTGAGATGACCTTTTCATGAGCAGGGTCTAATGTGGTCATTATCCGTCATCTTCTCACCAACGTGTGTGTGTGTGTTTGTGTGTGTGTGTGTACAGGTGTGGCGGTGCTGCGCAGGTGGATCGCAGGCGGAGTGTGTCGCAGCCGGCGGCGTCAGGACGGGAAGACAGTGTTGGTGACGGGCGCCAACACGGGCATCGGCAAGGAGACATGCCGAGAGTTGGCGCGCAGGGGTGAGTGGGCGGCCATCTTTGTCAGGGCAAAGCAGGAAGTGTCCATCTAAAGTGCCGCTTCTTGAAAAAGTACTCCAGAGAGTACTTAAAGGGGAACTGCACTTTTTTGGGGGAATCTTCACAATCATTATGAGAGACATGAAGACAAAATGTTTTGTTTTTTCGCTTTCTAACATGAAAAAGTCGTCTCGTTCTTGGTGGCTAGCAACGCAGCTAATGTTAGCAAATCAATTCTACCTCTAAATCACTTTAAAATTGCATTCAAAAACAGTTAACAATACTTAATTCATGTTCCATAACCTGTATAATAACCAAGCTGTAGCAACATTGTTATTGTAAGAGCGAACACTGAGGA
>NC_084750.1:26598337-26640837 GCF_033978785.1 Entelurus aequoreus | reverse complement strand
AAAAATGACAGTTCCATTGTCAAAACTTTGTCATTACATTTTTGATTGTAATTTTTTATTAAATTATTTTTATTTTTTTATTTTACAGCAAAATGTATGGTGGGTTTTACTAGCACTGCACAAAAAATCAATTCACAGCCGAATCGCGATTCTTATTCACGATTCAGAATCCATTTTTAAAAAATCTATTTAAAAAAAAAAAGTTTAAAAATGTTTCTTTTGTTAGTATCAATTAAAAAAGAATGTGTTAAGCCATCTCCAAAGTTTCATTATGATTATTATATTAAATAATCCCTTTTGAGAATGGGTTTAAATTGAGAATTGATTCTGAATGGAATCGTTACAGCAGGAATCGGATTGATTCGTTAGGTGCCCAAAGATTCACACCTGCAGTTTTTACACCATATTACTGTAAATTGACAAACTTTTTTTTTAGTACCACAATGCTCATTTATCACAGGTAAATAAAATATAATGGTAGTAGTTTTTTGTATTTTAGTAATTTTACAGTAAAAGTCTGCCAACTGAGCTTTTACTGTAAAATCAACATTTTTTTTTTTCCACATCGAGGTCAAAACTTTTGTCCATACTTTTTCAAGGACCCAAGGGCCACTTTGGTAAAAAAAATGTATATGAAAAATACTAAAGGCAATACAATGTAGGTCAACGTATGCTAACATTTGAACAAAAACATCTACATCTTACCTATGTGCTGGAGCTCAGGGTTTCTTAACCATAGGGCCGGAGCCCATTGTTGGGCTAGAGGGCCACCAAAAAATATGTGTTTCTCAGCTCTGGTTCGTAAGGGCCGCAGCGGTACCCGGTTGTAATACACTTTTCCACCACTTGTGGCAGTAATGACAATATCAAACAAACAGAAGAAGTCTGGCACTAAAGTCAAAGAAAAGTTTGTTCGGGGCAAAAATTATGACTAAAGGGGGAAGCTGTCTTTTCATTTGCACTTTAATTTTATTGACAGTTTATTTCAGAAACATATTTATTATTAATTTAGTTTATTTATTTTAGCAGTACATATTTTTTGTCAGTCCCTCCTTATGCAAAGTATTTATTTTTCTAATCAGCCTGATCTAAGCCTAAGGTTTGTTTATTAAATAAATAATACTTTTGTGATTAACACATATGACAAGGTTGTAAATGCCATCCATCCATCCATCTTCTTCCGCTTATCCGAGGTCGGGTCGCGGGGGCAGCAGCTTAAGCAGGGAAGCCCAGACTTCCCTCTCCCCAGCCAAATGATTGAATAATATTAAAATCAAGAGTAACATTAATAATTCAGCGTTAATATTTGAGTGGGTGTCCCGGGGCCGTCTGTAGTGGAAAAGTTGGGTCCCCAGGGCAAAAAGGGTAGAATACTTGTGATAGGGAACAAAATAAACGACTTGCAGTGCATCCAGAAAGTATTCACGATGCTTCACAATTCCACATTATGTCACAGTCTTACTCCAAAATGGAATAGTCATTTGTGTCCTCAAAATTCTACACACAATACCCCATAATGACAATGTGTTTGAGAAATTCATGATTATTTTCATAATTGTATTTTATTCATGTTAACTGTGTCGCCTTGTCTAATGTAACCGCTTTAAAGATATTGCAATTTGTTGTTATTATTATTACTATACATAATATTGACCAATATTGTTTAGCACACTGGAAGACGTATATTACGAGAAATGTGTACAGTTTTTCATCATATATAATATCAAATACAGTAAGATGCAGAGGTTGTCGGCCTTTTTGGTTTTAGGGTCCAGTTGAATTTTTCCATAGTTTTTTTAATGTATTTTTCAAGTTTGGGATGTGTTTATTTTGTCTTCAGAACAAAACAAAAAAATTTTGTGACACTGAAAGTTGGTGTCTCTCTGCCAGGTTCCGGAGTGTCCTCGTTCTGCCTGCACCCGGGTGTGATCCGGACCGAGCTGGGCCGCCACGTGGAGGGCTGGTTCCCCATGTTGGGGGCCGTGCTGAGGCTGCCCTCGCTCCTGTTCATGAAGACGCCGTGGCAGGGCTGCCAGACCAGCTTGTACTGCGCCGTGACGCCGGGCCTGGAGGCCCAATCGGGGAGCTACTTCAGGTAGGAGAGGGGCGGGGCTTGTCACTGGTGCTAATGAATAAAGGAGCACCCGCCTGTTCTTGCAGTGACTGCACCCTGAAGGAAGCGGCGCCAGAGGGGCGGGACGATGAGGCGGCGGGCAGGCTGTGGCGAGAGAGCATGCGATTGGTCGAATTAAAAGAAACCTGCTGAACTTTGACCTCCACAGTGGCATCGTAACAATGTACGCAAACTGGAATAAAATGGAGAGAAAAAAACAACCTGTGTGAAATTTATCATTGCAAATATTCAAATAACCCTACATTCCTTTTTACTTGTCTATTATCATTTTTATGTTGTTAATTTGTTATTATTCATAACCAGCCCCCCCACCTTGTGAAAATCTCCCCAAACTTGTCCTATTTGTTTGTGCTGCACATGTTTTGTCTATTACAGTTTTTGTTAACGTATTATAGTTTTAATCTTAACATTTTTCAGTTTTTATGTTAACATTGGTTTAGTTTTTTATGTTATTAATGTTCTATAGTTTTTATGTTAACGTTTTTTAGTTTTTATGTTAACATTTGTTTACGTTTGTATTATTAATGTTCTACAGTTTTCATGTTAACGTTTTAATGTTATTAACATGTTTTAGTTTTTTTTTTTTTTTAAATTTAGTTTGTATGTTATTAAAGTTCTATAGTTTTTATGTTAACGTCGTATAGTTTTTATGTAAAATGTTTTATTTTTTTTTAGTTTTAGTGTTCTATAGTTTTTATGTTAACATTTTTTAGTTTTTGTTATTACCGTTTTATAGTTGTTATGTTATTAACCTTTTATAGTTTGATTGTTAATGTGTTATAGTTTTTATGTTAACGTCTTTTAGTTTTTATGTTATATTTTTTTAGATTTTATGTTAAAGTTTTTTAGTTTATATGTTAGTTTTATAGTTTTTATGTTCATTTTTATAGTTTTTAGTTAGCGTTTTATAGTTTTTATGTTAATTTTATTATTTTTTTATGTTCCAATACCATTCTATTAATTTTTTAGTTTTTAACGTTTTGCTATTGTTAAAGTTTTTTAGTTTTTATGGTAAGTTTTTTAGTTTTTATGTTATTTACGTTTTTCAGTTTTCACATTAACATTTGTTTACTTTTTATGTTATTAATGTTCTATAGTGGGCAGCACGGTGTCACAGGGGTTAGTGCATGTGCCTCACAATACGAAGGTCTTGAGTAGTCCTGAGTTCAATCCCGGGCTCGGGATCTTTCTGTGTGGAGTTTGCATGTTCTCCCTGTGACTGTGTGGGTTCCCTCCGGGTACTCCGGCTTCCTCCCACCTCCAAAGACATGCACCTGGGGATAGGTTGATTGGCAACACTAAATCGGCCCTAGTGTGTGAATGTTGTCTGTCTATCTGTGTTGGCCCTGCGATGAGGTGGCGACTTGTCCAGGGTGTACCCCGCCTTCCGCCCGAATGCAGCTGAGATAGGCTCCAGCACCCCCAGTGACTCCAAAAGGGACAAGCGGTAGAAAATGGATGGATGGTCTATAGTTTTTATGTTAAGGTTTTTTAGTTTTCATGTTATTTACGTTTTTCAGTTTTTATATTAACGTTTTTTTTAGTTTTTATGTTAATATTTTATAGTTTTTATGTTAGTAACATTTTATAGATTTTATGTTAACGTTTTATAGATTTATGTTAACCTATAGTTTTTGTTAACGTTTTTTAGTTTTTGTGTTATTAACGTTTTTATGTTAACGTTTTATAGATTTATGTTAACGTATAGTTTTTGTTAATGTTTTTTAGTTTTTATGTTATTAACATTTTATAATTTTTATGTTAACGTTTTTTAGTCATTAATGTTTTTGAAAGGGACAGGCAGTAGAAAAATGGATGGATGTTTCATAGTTTTTATCTTACCGTTTTATAGTTTTCATGTTATTGTTTTTAGTTTTTATGTTAACGTTTTATAGTTGATGTTAACGTTTATTTAGTTTTGTTAACTTTCTATAGTTTTTTATGCTTACATTTTATAGTTTTGATGTTATTAATGTTCATCGTTTTGATGTTATTAATGTTTATCGTTTTTATGTTATTAGCATTTATGTATTACATGTTTAATTTAAATTTTTAAAAAAATTAAATTAAAACTATATATATATATATATATATATACATACAGTATATATACACAGTGTATGTATATATATACACAGTATATATACACAGTGTATATATATATATACACAGTATATATACACAGTGTGTATATATATATATACACATATATATATACTCATCATACTCATCTGGACTGTGGAATCATTGGCACACTTGTTTGTATGTCAGAAACTGACATTTTGGTTTTGTGTTTTTATTATTTTTATGTTTTATTGTTTTGTTTTTAATGTATTGTATTCTGTTTTTATATGTTTAAATGGATCTTAAGGTCTGCAATAAAGATTGACGATGATATATATATATATATATATATATATATATATATATATATATATATATATATATATATATATATATATATATATATATATATATATATATATATATATATATAAATATATACACACACATTTAACTGATTTGGGTCGATTTTAACATGACTGGGGACGAGTTATGAATATTAACACATTAATAACTTAAGAAACATAAAACGTTAATAACATAATAATTATAATAGTTAGACCAAAAATGTTTGCGGCACAACCGAATGGGACAAGTTTGGAGAGATGTTGACAATGTTTGGGGGCCAGGTATGAATAACAACATTTGTTAGTTACATAAACATTCAAACGAATGGTGATGTTATTTTATTATTTGCAATTATAAGGGGGGCATCTTCACATACATAGGTAAAAACTTAAAACCTGGGATGGTCGGTGGGCTCAAAGGTCAAAAGTTGGTTACCATGGCAACACACCGGCACAGCAACACATACGATCATTCATGAGTGAATAATCGAAGACTTTGATTGACAGCTCCATCTACTCACGTTCTGGCCACAGGCCGCCAGCAGGGGTCGCTGCAGGACTGCCGAGGAGCCGCCGAGCCAGCGGGAGGACGAGGAAAGGGGAAAGGGGGTGACGATGACGGCGGGGAGGTTCGGGTAACCGGACACCGACTGTTGGAGCGGCTGCTGTCCGCTCACAAGACACCGAGTCCGGCTGCAGAGACGCAGAGGACTTGAAGGAAGTCTTCGACACTCTATGGCGGACTTCTGGCCGCTTTAAAGCCGCCTCACTGCGGACACCTCACCGACTAATTAGCGGACTACAGCCGCCGCGATGAAGAAGAACCACTTACTGACTCCGGTGAGTGTTCGGTTGGACCGGTACCGACAAAAAACTGTTTGGCAACAAGGAGGAAGAGAGAGAAAGAAAGTAGGAGAGAAAGAAGGCCGACGAACAAAAGGTTTAAAGGATTAGTTGGCAGCCTTTCTTTTGAAATTGATGTCCTGCAACCAGCTTCCGCTTTTCAAAATAAGGCAAGTTTAATAATAAAACCAACATGAAGCCAATTAAGTGATTTGTGAGTGAATCTTTTCAAATTAGAAAGATTATCAGAAGTGTCAGTTAATGAATCGTTGCCATTTTATTGAGGTATGAATCAGAAATAATTTCATACTTTCACTTTTTACGGTTTTTAATTCTTATTTAGTTATCGATATTATTACTAATCCATCCATCCATTTTCTACCACTTGTCCCTCTATTCTTACCATTTTATTTTCCAAATATTAGATATGATATATTAGGGCTGTCAAATGATTAATTATTTTGATCAGATTAATTACATTTTAGAATTTGGACGGAAATTATAATATCTTCATACTTTTTACTCAACATTTTAAACTATTCTTAGGTTCTTATTTTTTAATGATACCATCACTAATATTCATACCATTGTATCTTTTATTTAAAAATATATATGTTAGGGTTTTCAAATCATTACTTGTAATCAGATTAATCACATTTTGAAATTTGGATGGAAATTATTTAATATTTTAATATTTATTACTAAACATTTTCAACTAATCTCAGGTGCTTAATTTTTATGCATTCACTAATATCCTTACTATTTTATCTTTTAAATTATTAGATATTGTGTATATTAGGGCTGTCAAATGATGCATTCTTTTAACCAGATTAATCACATTTTAGAATTTGGACGGAAATTATTTTATATTTTCTACTAGACATTTTAAACTCTTAAGTTTTTTTATTTTTATATATTGATTGATATTATTACTAATATTTTTACCATTTAATCTCCCATTTTTTAAATATTAGATATTATATTAGAAATGTCAAATGATTACTTTTTAACCAGATTAATCACATTTTAGAATTTGGACAGAAGTATAGGTTCATCCTGATTACTGAACATTTTAATTTTATTGATATTATTACGATGTCTTACTATTTTATTTGTAAGATATTAGATATGTATTAGGCCTGTCAAATGATTAATTATTTAATCAGATTAATCACATTCTGGAATTATGACGGAACTTAAAAATCTAATTTTCTGTTACGCTTGGGTCGCATCTTAATGCGCTGGTCGTTTCCCCAAGATGCAGACGGACCACCGGAAGCAGGGTGCAGGTAGAAAAATGATTTATTTTCCATAAATCAGTCAGGCAGGAACCCAAAACAGAACAAGCGTGCAGCTAGCACGGGAAGCTATGGCAAGCTAAAGGAAAAGCTTAGTATGGAACAAGAAAGCAATAATCACAGCAATAAGGCAGGAATAAATATCTCTCTGATTAGTGCCCGGGAGAAGGCGAGCGTTCCGAACACTGAACAGAGGCAGGTGAAAATAATCAGCACCCGTGGCAACCAAGAAGTACAAAACCAGGGGTGCTGAAACTGAACTAAGGGAGTCTTAAACTAAAAGAAAACAGATAATCACATGTTCATACTTTTTACTGAACATTTTAAACTCTTCTTGGGTTCTTAATTTTTTATTTATGTATTGATATTATTACTAATATTGTTACTATTCTATCTTTAAAATTATAGATTCATATTAGGGATAAATCCCACGATTGTCTACGTTCGCTCTATAAATAAAAAAAATATTACTATCTCGTCAAAGCAGAAGTGCTGACTAACACACAGTTGTGAACAATATTTAAAGGGGAACTGCACTTTCTTTTTGGAGTTTTGCCTTTTTAAAGTTAAAGTACCACTGATAGTCACACACACACTAGGTGTCGTGAAATTACTCTCTGCATTTGACCCATCCCCTTGTTCCAGCCCCTGGGAGGTGAGGGGAGCAGTGAGCAGCAGCAGTGGCCGCGCTTTATAGTATTTGGTATGACTCAGATCCATCGCTTCAGTTTTGAAGCAAGAAATATTTCTGCACCTAATTTTTTCCGCACTGAATTTCTATACAATGCTTTTTTTACACTGGATTTTCACACACTGAATTTCAAAAAGCTGTATTTTAACAGACATTAAAAAAAATTACGCACACATTTTGCTCCCACATTTGTATTCAATAAAATTGTTTGCATAATTTTACGTTAAAAAAAATAAATAAATTCAGTTCGCAAAATTTAAATGCAAAAAATTCAATGTGAAAGAAAATTCAGTGCAAAATCATTTTGGGTGAAACTCAGGGTAAAAAAATCAGTGTATAAAAATTAAATTAAAAAAAATTTTGGTACAGAAAATTCAGTTTATAAAAATTAAAGACATTTAAGTGCAAAAATAATTTGGGGGCAAAATTAGTGTTTAAAAATTCCATCCATCCATCCATCCATTTTCTACCGCTTGTCCCTTTCAGTTTGTTAAAATACAGTTTTTCGAAATTCAGTGTGTAGAAATTCAGTGTAAGAAAACAGTGTATAAAAATACAGTGTGAAAAAAAATTAGTGCTGAAAAATTGACTGTAAATAATTCAGTTTTTCAAAATTCAAGTACAGAAAAATTCAGCATGAAAATATTCAGGGCGAAAAAATGCTGTGTAAAAAAACGGCTTCAAAAAAATTGGTGCAAAAAATTTAAGTGTAAAGAAATTCAGGGCAGAAAAATGCAGTGTAAAAAAATAAGCGCTGTTAAAAATTGTCTTGGAGGTGAGGGGAGCAGTGAGCAGCAGCGGTGCCCGCGCTCGGGATTGCAATCCTTATGAGACATGTCTTTCTTTTTTATGCATTCTAAATTGTAAATAAACGCTAGCAAAAGTCAGCTAACAATTGAGCCAATAAGAGTACACTTTTCCGCTTATAAAGCCCTCTGAAAAACACCAACAATACTCCGTTTTAACCAAGTATCAGAGATATTATTATAAGCGCTAATGTCAAGGAACTACTTTTAGCAGCACTAACTAGCATATGCTGCTATATTGACATATCGAGTTGCCGCATCGTCTCTTGAGTTGGTGAAAGTTGATTCTAGATTATAAATCATGCCTCTCACCTGGATAGTAGAAGGTTGTGGATTTCATATTTTTTTACCTAATATTTTAAACTCTTCTCAGGTTCTTAATTTATACTTATTTATTGATATTATTACTGATTTCCTTACTTTTTTTAATCTTTTAAAATATTAGCTATTTAGGGCTGTCAAATGATTAATTATTTAATCAGATTAATCACATTTTGTAATTTGTATGGAAATGATTTGATACTTTTTACTAAACGTTTGAAACTCTACAGGTTATTTATGTATTGAAATAATTACTAATATCCTTACTATTTTGTCTTTTTAAGTATTCTACAATCAGATTAATCACAGGTGATTACTTGATGCATAATTTAAATTATCTGAAGAAAGGACCCCAATATTTGTAAACAACTGCAATTGTATTATGAGAATGTCACCCAGGAAGGTTTTTAAACATTTTAATGGACTGCAAGTCATTTATTTGCACAAAACCTGCTCAGTTTTATCTCAAGTTCTTTCAGGATGTAGTTTGGAGTGAAATTTGCCATCAGTTGGAGTCTCCTCACTCATTTTTGTGCCGATGTGTGCATTGATCTGATCACCAAGTAAAAATAAAATGCATTGCATGATTACTCCAAGAGTGGTCATGACTAATGTGATTAATCACACGAGTTAACTTATTCATTTTGACTGTCAATGTTGTAGTTGTGGCCATTTTTCTCAATTTTCAGTGTCATCTTTTGTTATTAGCAGTGTTTATTTTTCAAAAACCGTTTTAAGCGTTTAGTGCTGCGACTCTCCTGTGTACAAAAAGTGCTAAATGAATAAAGTTCGATGAATTCTTATTATTCTTTAATGTCCGACACTGACTGGGTGTTGCATTTCTTCCGTCAGCGTCCACACGAGCCGGAGTGGCAGCCCGGCCAACCTGACAAGGTGGGCTGGGTCAGGCGCTTTTGCGGCAGAGGGATCTTCCGGGAGATCTGGAAGAACCGCTTCATGGTCCTGAAGGGAGATCAGCTGACGCTCTGCGAGAAGGAGGTAAGTCTGAAGGGCGTGGTCAGCAGCTTGGTCATAAGCAGCACTCTTAAAGGCACAGGAGCCGTTTATTGTGCACCATGTGACCCTGGTCTTCACAGTCCTACATGTAGACAGTTGCAGAGTCACATTACACCCCCCCGCACAGCTCAGGTTTCACCGCTCACTTCCTCCAGAACTTAGAACCTTCATGTGGTCCCGCGAGAATCTTTGTGGCACTTCACGATTTGTGAGATCGTGGATAAATGCCACGAGTGTCTTAAGTTTTTGAAACGTTCGCTCTATAAATAAAAACTATTACTATCTCGTCAAAGCAGAAGTGCTGACTAACACACAGTTGGGAACAATATTTTAAAAAGGAGTTTTGCCTATTTGCAATCCTTATGAGACATGTCTTTCTTTTTTATGCATTCTAAATCGTAAATAAACACTAGCAAAAGTCAGCTAACAATTGAGCCAATAAGAGTACACTATTCCGCTTATAAAGCTGTCAGGTTCAAACACTGATGACATCTATTAAACAAGACAAGAAACAAGGAATCAAACCGAGACAGAATTAAATTTGGCTCAATGAGGAGAAACGCGTAGACACTGTACCCTTGCACAGTGTCGCCACACGTTCTGACGAAAGATTGTACGTCTCCTCTTTTATTTGGACTTTCCCTGATTACATGGCAACAGCTGTTTCTAAGGGGACGGGGTCGTAAACAGGTGCTGCCTTTGGCCACAAAACAGTTCAAAGAAAAGGTTGTAAAAAAGTTTTTTAAAAAAAGGTCACCTGGAGGGGAGTCTGGTCCTGCTTCCTCTCCGCTTTGTAGTTCTCGGGTCGAGACAAAATCTGTGGATTACGATACATCAAAGAAACAGAACACCTTCATGTTGCTTCCCATCCTACACAGTGGAGTTTTACAAGCCTTCTTGGTAGGATCACAGACAGCTTTTGTCTTCTCGCCGGGAACTCATGGCAACACAGTTTTGTGATAACTTAGATACAATTATTCTGACAAAGCCCTCTAAAAAAACACCAATAATGCTGCATTTTAACCAAGTATCAGTGATATTATTATAAGCGCTATTGTTGAGGAACTACTTTTAGCAGCGCTAACTAGCCTATGCTGCTATATTGACATATCGAGCTGCCGCATCGTCTCCGAGTTGGTGAAAGTTAGTTCTAGATTATAAATCATGCCTCTCACCTGGATAGTAGAAGGTTGTGGACATAAACCGACAAGTTGGTCAACTTTGACATCCAACTTAGATGGCGAGAAAGACACATTTTTTTAACCTTTTGTGAGGATTATGATACATTCTTCATGTCAATGGGAAGATATTAACATCCCTTTAGTCTTTATCCCAGTGAGAGCAGACATTGTACTGTAAGTGATTGTTTTATTATGTTTGTTGTCTCTCATTAGTAGTGTTGTTGTTGAAGGGATAAGTGAAAGTTGTGATGGGTCTGTGAAATTAGTACGTCGCCCTATGCTTAAAATGATCAAAATATGTAAATATTACATTTTATTATAAATGTTACTACATTACATATATACTTACAGTGCATATATAAAACCTTGATGTTGGTTATTTAGAGCACTTTATAGGCGGACTAGAACGACTCCTATTGGCTCCATAGTTAGCTGACTTTTGCTAACATTTATTTACGACTTAGAATGCATCAGAAAATAAAAACATATGTGTTCTTGTCTCGCATAAGAATTGTGAATGATGGGCAAAATATGCCCCCCAAAAAGTGCAGTTCCCCTTCAAAAGAAATATGTGTTTCGGGTAAATTAAAATTGTCTTATATCTTTGAGTTCAGCTCATGAAATGACGGAAGCAAAATCAAAAATGTTTGATTATACAATTGGCAACTCTTGATTTCCATTTTATCCATAAAATACATTTTTATGTGATAATTTGTAATTAAATAGAGGCATAAGGTTTTAATTGAACACTTATAAAAAAATAAGAGCTGAAACTCTTAATAATATTTCATGAGCTTCCTGTTGTATACTTTGTTTACACTAGCTGTACTCACAGAGCGCATATAAGAATATTATATAAAAGGAAGTGTGTCGGTTTAAAGTTGGTTAATAATTGATCAAATGTGTGTGTGTGTTCACATAATACTTTTTCACAATCATAATTTTAACCTTGAACCCTATAGGGAAAGGAAGTGGCTGATGAGGTTTTGGAGCTGAGTGACTACGAGCGCTGTGAGGAGATGAAGAACAACAAAAGTCGCAGTAAAAAGAACCACAGCAAGTTCCGACTTCAACGCTGCTGCTCGCCAGGGAACACGGTACACACACACATATTATTGTATTTCTTACATTCTTGAGACCTCCAAAAAATGCCTAAGACCACCCTTTCTAGATATATAAAGATTTGTAATTAATATATACATACTATGACAATATAAAATAAGCTGGTTGTGAAAAATGAGTTGGAATTTCACAAGACAAACTTAGAATTTTGGCAGTATTATAATAAAAAAGTCGTAATTTTACTCAACGCAAGTCAAAATTTAACAAGAAAAACGGAACATTTGTGCATTATAATAAAAGTTGGAATTTTACTCAAACAGTCGCAGTTTTACAAGAAAAGCTTAAAATGTTGGCATTTTTATGAAAAGAGTCGTAACTTTACTCGACAAGTCACAATTTTAGAAGAAAACTTTAAAATTTTGGCAATATTATAATAATCATCGGAATTTCACTTGGCAAAATTATGACAAAAGTCATACTTTTACTGTTAATGGCTACTATAGTCTTAGTACCATAATGTATTTGTTCATCCTATCATCACATCTGGGACGCGGGCTGTCTTACGTCAGCACCGGAAGTCGTAAAATCAGCTGTTCACCTGGCGGGTTTTTCCGGGGATGAATAGGGAAGTCCTTCTTTAGCTGCTGTCTTGTTTTATCATATATTGCTGCCTTTGCACCTCTCTATGCACATTAAATCAACCAAATTCCTGACTTTGGAGCAATGTTCACGGACTCTAGTATTTGGCTCTCTATTAGATGCAATGGTTTTCCATATTGAGACCATGATTTGGTCCTAACTTATTCACCGATCCTCATATGGAAGGTACACACACACACACACGCGCGCACAAACACACACACACACACACACACACACACACACACACACACACACACACACACACACACAGGTATGAGTGTCTCAGTGTGTGTGTGTGTGTTGCAGGTTTCTAACGTGATCTTCCTGGCAGTGAGTCCTGAAGACAAAGAGTCATGGATTAACGTTCTTAATGTCGCCATCACTCGAGCCAAGAACCGAGTCCTTGATGAGGTACACACACACACACACACAACCTAATATTTAGACATGTTTGTGAATGGACAAACTAATAATTATATATGTGTTTGTGAACTGACAAACTAATATTGAGATATGCTTGTGAATGGACAAACTAATATTTAGATATTTTTGGAAATAGGGAGGCTGAAAGCCGACTGTATGTAAAGTACCTAATATGTATGTATATAATTAATCATTAATATAATGATATTCGGAGTATGTGAAAGTTGGACTCCTACATTGTTTACTTCCTCGACAACCTTCTTAAAGTTTTGTACTCAGAAATATCAAGCAGCTAAAATGTGCCAAACATGGATACGTGTGGAGCGAGCGTTTTGCATTTTTCCCATCATGCATGGCAGTGGATTTAAATGGGTGTCATTTTGAATGATGTGCTGTGCTTGAACATGTCTTATTATATGCACAAAGTTCAGTGAGCAGGTTGTGTTATGTGTGACCATGAGTTTGCGGCATGAGTGGCAAAGGTTATTTGGCTTGGTTCCTATGAGTAAATGCTGTATTAATTTTAAATGTAAAATCTATGCTCATTGTTCTGATATACTCATTATGTCCACATGATGGCAACAAAATTGCAGAAATTAGGAAGTCCGCTAGTTTAAATGTAGCTATAGACTCACCGCAGGCCAGAGTCCTTATCAAGCTTGTTATATACCGCGGGCCGATCTGAAGACGCGGGTTGGGTGCACTTTGCTTGCAGGCTGTAGTTTGGACACCCCTGCATTAATCTGTCCCTCCATCTAAACACCACTGGTCAAGACAGACAGACGCACCACAGAGCCAGGGTTCTATTCAGGTTTCTTCCCTAGAGTTTTTCCTTGCCTCCGTCACCAAGTGCTTGCTCGTTTGTGGTTGAGTAGGTTATCCGTCAGGCCTGGGGAGTATGTTTTCTCAGCTGCTAATCAACTCGTGCGTTGCAGGTCACGGTAGAAGACGCTCACCTCTGTCACCTGACTCGAGACAGAGCCAGGATTTCTCACAACCGGCGTCTGCCGAGCAGAGGTCACCTGCTTGCCGTGGTCAGTCTCAAATTCCTGTCTTGTCTTTCATCTCCAGCTTTCAAAAGTGTCTGTCGCAGGATTCGACACCTTTGACCAAAGCCGGTCTTGTCTCCTGTCTTTTAGGCCTCGTCTTCAGACGGTATGATGACTCTGGATCTGATTCAGGAAGAGGACATTTCGGCACCGCCTGACAACCGCGACGGCTGTCGGGTCCACGTGGTTGAATCTCAGTCGCCCCCGGACTGTCGCAGGTCCGGAACCGATGGTGCCTTCTTCATCAGGACTGCCGAAACCTCTGGGAAGTCACAGAGTCTTCCTCGCGAGGGGGCAGTGGCTTGGGAGCAAATGGGTGCCAGCTGGACATCCGGGTCGGCAAAAGCCTTAAGGACAGCAAACAAGAACCGCTGCGCCTCCATGGACGAGATCCTGGGCCATTCGGAGAAGAACCGGACTACGTTTACACCTCGCACAGGTGCCTCGACTCCCATCAGCCACTTGCAGGAGCTTATCGGCCTCAAATTGGTACGGACAGAGCAGCTCCTGGAGGCCACGCGGGACCGACCCGAAGGGGAAGACGGGAATGTGGCGGAGGACATGAGACCAAAAGCGGAGAGACTACTAAAGGAGGCGGTGGAGGCCCTGGATCAGGCTCACAAGGTGCTGGAGGAGGTGAAGGAGCTCAGGGAACTGTACGGCCAATTGGACACTACTAGCACCGACCAGAGTCCAAGACCCAGAACCTGAAAAAGCAGCTTTTAAAAACTGAACCAGCCGCTTTCTTTGGACAAAATTACTCGGGTCCTAGCGGGTCAGCAGCTGGTCCGAACGCAATCAGCTTACCATGTTTGGTGTGGACATGGTCACCGGACTTGATCTCCTGTCAACCATAGTGCTGAGGTCATTAGAAGGTGCAATATTAGACTTGTGCTAATTAATGCTACTAAACCTGTGAACAAGCTAAACTTAGTGGTAACAGAGGTGGGAAGAGTAACCAAAAGTAACTTTACTGAAGAGTAATATGACTCAAGTAAAAGGTAACTGTAAGAAACTTCTGGTTAATTTAGTTGCTATTTAATGGTACTTGCACTACCTACTACAGCAGGGGTGTCCAAAGTGTGGCCCGGGGGCCATTTGCGATGCGCAACTTCTTTTATCACATTCTAAAGACAAAATAAAAGCATTGAGGTTACAACATTACACCGAAAAACTAAAATATGTACATTTGGGAGAAATTGTGTGTGAATGCAGTAATGTGCAAGCCACTGAAAGGCTCAAGCTGAACTTGAACGCTAACGTTAGCATGCTAACAGCATGCGTCAAGTACCAAGTCGTGACTAGGAAGCGTACACATGTAAAATTTGGTAAAAAAGTTAGCATGCTGACACTTAGCATGTATAAAGTACCAAGTTATGTTACTCTGAGGTGATCGGCTATAAGATTGGCTACAAAAATGTGCATTCTACAATGCTCTTGTTAACTTGCTAACAGTTCGCATGTGTCAAGTACCAAGTCAAATGACTGAGGTGTGCGGCAGCACAAGTAGCTTCAAGGGTTAGCATGGCAATGTTAGCATTCTAGCATGCTAACATTAGCTTGCCAACAGTTAGCCTGTATCAAGTACCAAGTTATATGGGTTTGAGGTGTTCACCTGTAAAATTGGCTACACAAGTCAGAATGCTAAAATGCTATTGTTCGCATGCTAACAGTTCACATGTGTCAAGTACCAATTCAGATAACTGACACGTTCGGCAGCAAAATTGGCCAAAAAAAAGTTAGCATGGTAATATTAGCATTCTAGCATGCTAACGTTTGCGTGCTAACAATTAGCATGTATCAGGTACCAAGTTGGGTCTGAGGTGTTCACCTGTAAAATTGGCTACAAAAATTAACATGCTAAAAGTTAGCATGTGTCAAGTAGCAAGTCAAATGACTGAGGTGTTTGGTTGCGAAATTGGCTAAAAAAGTTAGCATGTTAATGTTAACATTCTAGCATGCATCAAGCACCAAGTTATGTTACTCTGATGTGTTGGCTGCAAAATTGGCTATTCAAGTTACCAGGCTAGAACACAATTGTTAGCATGCTAACAGTTCACATGTCTCAAGTACCAAGACAGATGATTGAGATGTTCGGCAGCAAAATTGGCAAAAAAAAAGTTAGCATTCGAGCATGCTAACATTAGCTTGTTCGGCTGTAAAATTGGCTACACAAGTTAGAATACTAACAGTTCGCATCCGTCAAATAGCAAGTCAAATGACTGAGGTGTTCAGCAGAAAAATTGGCTAAAAATGTTAGCATGCTAATGCGCACATGCTAACAACCAACGTGTCAAGTCCCAAGTTATCAGACTTATTGGATATGACTGCAAAAATGGCTAAAAACGTAAGCATGCGTCAAGTACAAAGTTATACGACTGACGTTTTCACATGCTAGCATGCTAACATTAGCTTGCAAGCAGTTATCATAGGTCAAGCACGAAGTTATATGACTGTACGGCTTCAAAATTGGTTAAAAATGTTTGCATGCAAATGCTAGCACGCTAACAATAGTTGTTCCGAAATATCCAACATTTAGCGCCGCTATGTGGTCAGATTAGAAAAAAACAAAAATATATATTCTCTCAGATTTATTCGAAAAAGCAATTTCACATGGTCAAATGGTGGCGCCGTAAAATTAACATTTTTTTTAAAAAATGAACAGGGCGAAGTTTCAAAGTTCTATTTACAGACCAGGACCAGGACCCACACAGACCAGGACCAGCTGATCACTGTCCCTCTAAGTGGGCGGGGCTACCAAATGGTGGGCGTGTGGCGTCTGGTGCTCCTCGACTAGTCATCGTCATCGTCGCCGTCGTCATCGTCGTTGTTGTCCCTCTTCCTCTTCTCGCCTTGGACCGCCTCCTCATCTGACACAAAATGGTGGCTGGTTACAGACTTATCCTAATGCGTTCAGTGCACCTACCGATTGACAAAACTGGAGATCGGCCGATGTTTGGTATTTTGACACATATCAGCCAGGTATTTTTTTTTTTAAATTTTCAACTGCAACCGAACTACAGAGCATGTTAGAATGTAAGTATACAGAGCCTTTGCTCAGTACTTTGTTGATGCACCTTTGGCAGCAATTACAGCCTCAAGTCTTTTCGAATATGATGCCTCAAGCTTGGCACACCTATCTTTTGGACATGTTCCGTGACTGACGATATTATCGGCTGATAAATGCTTTAAAATGTAATATCAGAAATTATCGGTATTGGTTTCGAAAAGTAAAATTTCTGACCTTTTAAAACGCCGCTGTACGGAGTGGTACACGGACGTAGGGAGAAGTACAGAGCGCCAATAAACCTTAAAGGCACTGACTTTGCGTGCCGGCCCAATCACATATCTACGGCTTTTCACACACACACAAGTGAATGCAAGGCATACTTGGTCAACAGCCATACAGGTCACACTGAGGGTAGCCTTATAAACAACTTTAACACTGTTACAAATACGCGCCACACTGTGAACCCACACCAAACAAGAATGACAAACACATTCCGGGAGAACATCCGCACCGTAACACAACATAAACACAACAGAACAAATACCCAGAACCCCTTGCAGCACTAACTCTTCCGGGACGCTACAATATACACAAAACCCGCCTCCCAGCCCCGCCCACCTAAACCTCCTCATGCTCTCTCAGGGAGAGCATGTCCCAAATTCCAAGCTGCTGTTTTGAGGCATGTTAAAAAAAATAATGCACTTTGTGACTTCAATAATAAATATGGCAGTGCCAAGAGGCACTTTTTTTCCATAACTTGAGTTGATTTATTTTGGAAAACCTTGTTACATTGTTTAATGCATCCAGCGGGGCATCACAACAAAATTAGGCATAATAATGTGTTAATTCCACGACTGTATGTATCGGTATCGGTTGATATCGTAATCGGTAATTAGAGTGGGACAATATCGGAATATCGGCAAAAAAGCCATTATCGGACATCTCTAGTAACAACAATGTACAAACAGCAGTCGCAACTTTAGAGGTACCCTCTTTTAATATTGCTTATCGACCTCCTTGAGTACCGTATTTTTCGGACTATAAGTCGCAGTTTTTTTTCATAGTTTGGCCGGGGGTGCGACTTATACTCAGGAACGACTTATGTGTGAAATTAACACATTACCGTAAAATATCAAATCCTATTATTTAGCTCATTCACGTAAGAGACTAGACGTATAAGATTTCATGGGATTTAGCGATTAGGAGTGACAGATTGTTTGGTAAACGTATAGCATGTTCTATATGTTATAGTTATTTGAATGACTCTTACCATAATGTTACGTTAACATACCAGGCACATTCTCAGTTGGTTATTTATGCCTCATATAACGTATTCAGCCTGTTCTTCACTATTCTTTATGTATTTTAAATTGCCTTTCAAATGTCTATTCTTGGTGTTGGGTTTAATCAAATAAATTTCCCCAAAAAATGCGACTTATACTCCAGTGCGACTTATATGTTTTTTTCCTTCTTTATTATGCATTTTCGGCCGGTGCGACGTATACTCCGGAGCGACTTATACACCGAAAAATACGGTACTAATAATCGGCTCTGAAAAAAACAAATAGGTCGACCTCCAGACCAGTGATTCTCAAACTGTGGTACGCTACATAATCACTTGATTGAAGTACAATGTTTTGTTTTCCTATATTCAAACACAGTGTTACCGTTCAACCTGTGTGTAATGTTACAGTGACCAACACAATTAAATACACTTGTTAAATAAAACCTCTGCCTTGTTTTTAATGAATACATAGGCCTACTATGCTACTGTATTTTAATGTTGGTCTTTATGGTGGCACTTTTGAGAACCACTGGTGTAGAAAAAAAAAAAAACACTTTGCTGCTCCCCCCTTTTTTTAATACAAACCTCCATCTTCGTCCTCGTCGTCCTCCTCTTCCTCGACGTAGTCTCCGTCATCTTCCTCGTCCTGACCTCAGACATCAGGTGGGTCAAAGGTTGCGGTGCGTTTGTGTGGATGCCATGGAATGGGACTCACCTGGATTCCCTCCTTCATCAGGTAGGACAGCCCCACCTCTTCGCCGTCCTCGTCTTCTTCCGAGCCGTCATCCTCCTCGTCGTCTTCGTCGTCATCGTCGTCGTCGTCGTCCCCGTGCGGGCCGGCGCCGTCGTCCGGGTCTGGAACACAAAGTCAGGTCTCACATCCGCCGATGGCTAAAGCGCCGTCTGACGCGGGGCATAGGGGGAATACCGTCGTCAGAGTCGGGCGCCTCGTTGTCTTGCCGATCGTAGCCGTCCAAGTACGTGACGTTGGGCAGGAGGCGGAAGACGGTGTCCCTGTAGTCGTCCAGCGTGGTCACCTCGCAGCCGAACAAGTCCAAAGTCTTCAGGTACTTCAGGTTCTTCTGCGAGGACAACGTGTGGCCGCCGTGTTACGAGTCGCGACTTCAACTCCACTCGCTTTCGTTGCTGGATAACTTCGGACTCACCAGAGCCTCGACGGAGCTGAGCTCACGGATCTTGTTCCCGCTCAGGTTGATGGAGACCAGGTCGGGACACTTCTCCGCCAGCGTGTCCAAGCCGCCACAGATAGCGTTGTCGCTCACTTCCAGCTGCAAGGCAACAACGTGGAACATGGCAAGTGTGCTCACTCCCCCCCCCACGCCCTGGCAGCAGTGCATCATGGGAACAGGAAGTGAGGGCTCACCTTCTGTAGCTTAGGGAGTGACGGCAGTTTGGAGAGCGAGGTGAGGCCTACGTTGACCATCCTGAGCACCTCCAGACCCTTGAACTCCTCCGTCACCCCTTGGACCTCGCCGTCGCTGGAAAGACACTTGTCCACCGCTAGCATGGACACCTGCACCACAACAAATACACAACTGTTGACACTTGTCCACCGCTAGCATGGACACCTGCACCACAACAAATACACTACTGTTGACACTTGTCCACCGCTAGCATTGACACCTGCACCACAACACAATTGGTGACACGTGTTCACCATTATAATGTGGACCACAACAAATACACAATTGTTGACACTAGTCCACTATTAGCATTAGGGTTGGGTATCGTTTGAATTCGAACTATTCTGATTCCAATTCCGATTCTTTGTTTCGATTCCAATTCCTGACGATTCTCGATTCCGATTCTTTTAAGAGGCAGGGTCAAAAAAAAGTTTAGGATATTTTAAATGAGCTAGCTAACCTACAGTCTTTCTGAATGAAATAGTCTGACATTCTCCATCAATTTTAATTCTATTAACTTTTTATGAACTTTACTATAAATTCCTCACAGGGCTGTTTTCAACAAGAATATAAATATCAAATCTATGAACTTGAATATAAATATTATAAATTATGAATACATTTTCCCAGGGGTACACTTTCCTCAAGAGAGCTTTATTTTTGAAAACCTCATGAAAACACATTTACACATAAGTGTATGATGCTGCAGGAAACCTCATGAAAACACATTTACACACACAAGTGTATGATGCTGCAGGTACTTAAAAATGTTACCGTGCTCCCACTGATGGGCTAACCTGGTGCAGAAAAGCAAATAAACAATAAGAAACAACTTGCAAAACCCAGTCCAGATTAGCAGCAGGGACAGTATAAAATCAGAGACAGTTCTTGTTTAGGAAAATGACCATATCCGCCTTCTCAGGCAGGATGCGTGAGCGTTCTGGACAGATAGTGTCTCCTGCTGTGTAAAATACACGTTCACTGGGTGTGGAAGAAGCTTGAACGCATAAATAGGAGGAAGCGAGATATGACAGCAAAGGATAAGTCTTTTGTTGGTTCCACCACCGTGCAGCAGGGTCATCAGACATAAGTATCGGTGGAACGTCCTGGTACATCTGCAGCTCTCTCTCCACTCGTTTCTTGATGGACATGGAGCTCTGTTATTTCATTTTTTTTTGTAAAGTAAAGCCACACTTTCGACCGCCGACGCCCGCTATCCATGCTTGAGCTTGACTGACTCGCTCGGCGGACATATTTTTTTCCGGTCGGCGCACTGGTATCGAAAATAGGAATCGAAATTTAAACTTTTGAACGATTCCGGGAGAATCGGAACGTTAGTCCCGGTTCCAATCGATACTCGATACCCAACCCTAATTAGCATTGACACCTGCACGACAACACAATTGGTGACACGTGTCCACCATTATAATGTGGACCACAACAAATACACAACTGTTGACACTTGTCCACCATTATAATGTGCACAACAACAAATACACGACTGTTGACACTTGTCCACCGCTAGCATGGACACCTGCACCACAACAAATACACAATTATTGACACTCTAGCCCACTATTGGCATTGACACCTGCAAGACAACACAATTGTTGACATTGTCCACCATTATAATGTGCACAACAACAAATACACAATTGTTGACACTTGTATTAGCATGGACACATGCACGACAACAAACACACAACTGTTGACACTTGTCCACCGCTGGCATGGACATTTGCACCACAACAAATACACAATTATTGACACTCTAGTCCACTATTAGCATTGACACCTGCAAGACAACACAATTGTTGAAACTTGTCCACCATTATAATGTGCACAACAACAAATACACAATTGTTGACACTTGTCCACCATTATAATGTGCACAACAACAAATACACAACCGTAGACACTTGTCCACCACTGGCATGGACATTTGCACCACAACAAATACACAGTTATTGACACTCTAGTCCACTATTAGCATGGACACCTGCACGACAACAAATACACAATCGTTGACACTTGTCCACCACTGGCATGGACATTTGCACCACAACAAATACACAATTATTGACACTCTAGTCCACTATTAGCATGGACACCTGCACGACAACAAATACACAATCGTTGACACTTGTCCACCGCAAGCATAGAAACCTGCACGTTGACACCACAACAAATACATAATTATTGGCACTCTAGCCCACTATTGGCATTGACACCTGCAAGACAACAATTGTTGACACTTGTCCACCATTATAAGGTGCACAACAACAAATACACAATTGTTGACACTTGTATTAGCATGGACACATGCACGACAACAAACACACAACTGTTGACACTTGTCCACCGCTGGCATGGACACCTGCACCACAACAAATACACAATTATTGACACTCTAGCCCACTATTGGCATTGACACCTGCAAGACAACACAATTGTTGACACTTGTCCACCATTATATTGTGCACAACAACAAATACACAATTGTTGACACTTGTCCACCATTATAATGTGCACAATAACAAATACACAACTGTTGACACTTGTCCACCGCTAGCATGGACACCTGCACCACAACAAATACACAATTATTGGCACTCTAGCCCACTATTGGCATTGACACCTGCAAGACAACAATTGTTGACACTTGTCCACCATTATAAGGGGCACAACAACAAATACACAATTGTCGACACTTGTATTAGCATGGACACAAGCACGACAACAAACACACAACTGTTGACACTTGTCCACCGCTAGCATGGACACCTGCACCACAACAAATACACAATTATTGGCACTCTAGTCCACTATTAGCATTGACACCTGCAAGACAACACAATTGTTGACACTTGTCCACCATTATATTGTGCACAACAACAAATACACCATTTTTGACACTTGTCCACCATTATATAGTGCACAACGACAAATACACAATTGTTGACACTTGTCCACCGCTGGCATGGACACCTGCACCACAATAAATACACAATTATTGACACTCTTGCCCACCATTATAATGTGCACAATAACAAATACACAATTGTTGACACTTGTCCACCGCTGGCATGGACACCTGCACCACAATAAATACACAATTATTGACAGTCTTGTCCACCATTATAATGTGCACAACAACAAATGCACAATTGTTGACACTTGTATTAGCATGGACACATGCACATGCACGACAACACGCACACAATTGTTGACACGTGTCCACCATCATCATGAGAAAAAAACGACCCCAACTCGTGCACGCGCCTGTCGTGCACGTTGGCGCCACCGCGTTTGCGCGGCAAACAGCAGCAGGACGGCGATTCAAACAGGTGACGTCGACTGGAAGGCGCGAACATTAAGTGAACATAAAACGGGCGGAACTCGGGCGTCACAGACAACAAGGTTCCGGCCCAGAAGCGCATGTCGGAATTAAACATTTGAACTCGACTCCATGTTGACGTAAACTCCCTGAAAAAAAGCTTCGAGTGGGAACAAAAAGAGGAATTTGGCGAACGTGGCCATTACGCACCTCAGCCGGACTTCTGTCCCTCAGCTCCAAGCTCACTCTCTTTTTCATGTCCATGTTGTCCCGCGGGTGTTTCTTCCACAAGGTTTGCAAAAAAAACAAAACCAAAGGAATGGAAAGTGAGCTCTCGCTATGGTTCTCCTCTTACAGGCCAGGGAAGCACAACTAGACCGCCATGTTGGACACGAAGCACCGCCTTCTGCGTGAGATCACGCCTCCTTTTACGGGTGAACCAATCGTTTCGTGGCAAGCTTGTCTCCTATTGGTTGGAAGACTAAAGTAACCCCGCCCTCTTCCCGCGTGTGTCGCATTGACTGAGACCATATTTTAACAAAAGAAGGGGATTTAAGTGTGTTGTGTCCCGATCGCCGCAATGTTCGAGAGAAGGTTGCGTTGTAGAGCAACTTAAATGGTCCGTGGATGTTTTTGTCATCTTTTATCTTAACTGAAAACATTTTTTTATTTTAATGTCATTTTGAAATACTAAAAAACATTTAACATTACTAAAATAAAAAATAAAAATGGACGCGATATTCCGACACCGGAAACGGAAGTTGTATACTGCGTAAACATTTTTTTTTATAATGGCTAAATAAGTAGTTTTTTTTGTTAGTTTTTTTTTCATGGAAAAATAAGTGTTTTTTGTCTATAAACACAGAATAAAACACCACGATGTTTAATTCTAACAGGCTCGTCTGGGGTTTTGTCTTTAAAAATCTACTTCCAATCTTTTTTTTGTGTCAGTTTTTTCGTTTCTGCTGACTGCTGATTGTTTAGACACTAAAAAAAATATTGCTTTGTTTTGAATTGTATTTCAATTTTTATTTCAAAATAATTTTTAAATAAACATTTTAGCTTTCCAATTCCCATTTCGTAGAATGAAAATGTAATGACCAAAACATACACTGACCTGAAATGATGCTCACTTTGCTCAGCGGTAAAATGTTTTTGTTTTTAAAAGCACAAATAAGTCAAGCGTTTCCGATTAAAATCTTACCTCAAAATATGGCAATAATGTTGCATTCATAGACTGCTCGGGGATGGGAAATATTTCCTTTGGATCTTAAGGATTATAAAATGATGATCTATTAGTGTTTTGTGTCAGATATTATCTTTATTGCAGCCGCCATCATTTCAACAAATGCCTTATTGTAGTCATTTACATGTGATAAAACCTTTCGCTGGGGTCAACAGTTCAGGCCAATGGTCTAAATCACAGGTGTCAAACTCAAGGCCCGGGGCCCAGATATGGCCTGCCACATTATTTTATATGGCCTCTCTAACGCCTGGAAATAATATGCATCTATCAAATACCTTTTTTATTTTTATTTTTTTAACTAAACTTTTCACTTTGACATAAAAAAAAATAATGTACTGCATGAAATAGCATACATTTTAAATTGTGATATTAGTATTTCTAAGCATTTTTATTTTTTGTTAAAATAGAAATGCATACTTAAATATCTGTTATCCATCAAATTGTACACTGTAAAAATGACAATTGATGTTACAGTAGGTTTTACGCACACGTGTACGTCTACATGAAGCATACATGATGAGCATATGTAGACACGCCCTAATTCTCTGTATGTCTATGCATAAGAGTATAGAAATGTATTTTTCATTATAATTATTGTTATTGTTTTTGCTTTACAACATTTTTTTTTCTGTATGACATGCACTATAATTATTGTTTATTTCTGAAAAAAAAAAAAAACATTTAAAATGGGGGGTGGGGCAATGTTAAGGGAAAAGATGTGTATTTAAAAAAATTATTGCAATAAAGTACGGTGGGTTTTTACAACATTTGCATAGTATAATTGTTTTTACGGTAAAAAACTTACAACTGAAATGGTCGTAAAAAAACAATGGTACTGTTTTTCTATTTGCAATAATATGTTGTAAAAACTATATTTTACAGTAAAAATTCTAATGACTGATTTGCCTTTTTTTTTGCTGTAAAATCTAATTTTTTTCCTGTTTTACACTGTATGTAAAAATATGTATAATAATCGAACGCAAAGTAATTCATATATAATTCGCCTGTACAAGCGGCCCTTTGAGGGCAGCTATAGCTGCGAAAACGAGTGTGACACCCTAGTTTCTAAAGGGATGTTGACCTATTTCGGGGGTCAGCAACCCGCGACTCTAGAGCCGCATGCGGCTCTTTAGCGCCGCCCTAGTGGCTCTCTGGACCTCTTACAGAGATGTGTAAAAATGGAAAAATATAATTTTTCATTTAATATATGACACAAACATTCCTAATTGTTAGAAATCCCACTGTTTATATTAAACATGCTTCACAGATGAGAGTATTTGGAAAGCACTGTTTTGTCCTATTAATTTCAGAGATCATTGAACCCATCGTAGTTTGTTTACATGTACAACTTTCTCCGACGCTGCCACAGAAAGACGTATTTTATGCCACTCCTTTTTTGTCTCATTTTGTCCACCAAACGTTTTATGCTGTGCGTGAATGCACAAAAGGTGAGCTTTGTTGAGTTTATTGATTTGCTGGAGTGCTTATCAGGCATATTTGGTCTGCAAGCTAGTCGATGCCAACATGCTATTAAGGCCAGCTGTATGTACATATTGCATCATCATGCCTCGTTTGTAGGTATATTTGAGCTCATTTAATTTCCTTTACTGTGTGTTTAATTTATATTTGCATGTCTCATGACACCTTATCTGTATGTAATATTGGCTGCATTTTTCATAGTTGTTTGTGTGCCGTGTTGTTCCAGGCCACAGCAAACGTTAACCAGCTTGCAAACATTGTAATAAATCCATTAGAAGACGACAGCCTGCCGTTTCCTTTAACTTGGACACACACATCTATACCTTTGGCCATTCGGAGCCAGTCATTTCCAGGAGTTCTGTGAGAAGCCTCCATTTTACTAATGATTTCCAATGTTGCAAAAATGTGTAGAACAACAATTAAAATACAACATTTCTGTCAACAAAGATTTGCGTCAGCCTTTGATAGTAGGCTACAGCTAATATAGACACTTACATCATGTGTTGCCTTCATTATTGTCAGAGTTTGTTGGTGACGAACCCCAAGATGCAGAGATGATGGCAGGCATTATGCGAGAAAACATGATTTAATTAAAATACTATGGCAAAAAACAAACAAAAGGGTACAAACAAAAGGCGCGCACACGGCGGAGAACAAACTTGGCTATGAACTAAAAAGCACAAAGGCTAACTGTCGACAAACAAAAACACTTACTGTGACACGAAGGAACTAGGACTAGAGCGGAGTGAACAAAAGTAGACAGAGCTACAACGAAGTATCGTGACAGGTAGTAGTGACATTGACCAGTAGACACTATAATCCAGCCGTGACTGGAGGGCAGGACAGGTCTAAATAGGCAGCTGGCTGACTGGCACCAGGTGTGGCCATGTGCCAATCAGCCACAGCTGAGGAGACAAAGCACTCAGGGAAATGAAGACAAAATAAAAGCACTGACAGGAAACTAAGAACAGGAAACCAAGACAAACGCAGAGGAAAACTAAAACTTGACCAAACTGTCAGGGACAACCCTGACAGTAGCCCCCCTTCCCATAACGGATATCAGACGTATCAAAAAATCCCCCCCACCCAAAAAAAAAAAAACAGTCCAAAGTCAAGGGAGGGTGGAGGGAGGACAAGGAGGTGGGCCGCCAGGCCAAGTGTCCCCGCAACCAGCGGGGAAGAGTCAGGTGGCGACGGCGTGTTGAACGCCACCGCAATTGGCGAGGCGGCTCGACCGCCGGCATGGGAGGACCCACCGGAGACGATGGCGGCGGCGCCCTCTGCTGGCCCACCGGAGACGATGGCGGCGGCGCCCTCTGCTGGCCCACCGGAGACGGTGGCGGCGGCGCCCTCTGCTGGCCCACCGGAGAGGGTGGTGGTGGAGACTCCTGCTGGTCCACCGGAGAGGGTGGTGGTGGAGACCCCTGCTGGTCCACCGGATAGGGTGGTGGTGGAGACCCCTGCTGGTCCGCCGGAGAGGGTGGTGGTGGAGACCCCTGCTGGTCCGCCGGAGAGGGTGGTGGTGGAGACCCCTGCTGGTCCTCCGGAGAGGGTGGTGGTGGAGACCCCTGCTGGTCCGCCGGAGAGGGTGGTGGAGACCCCTGCTGGTCCGCCGGAGAGGGTGGTGGAGACCCCTGCTGGTCCACCAGAGAGGATGGGCCGTCTGTTGCAGACCCCTCGGAGATGATGGCGCCGTCTCTTGCAGACCCACTGGGGTGAGTAGCTGTGCCTCCCCAGCTGCACAGCTACTCATAACCCCCCCCCCCCCCAGATAGGCCCACAGACGACAGGGGTGGGTGGAAGAGGGCTTGAGAAGCGGCCGAACTTTTCTTTAAATTAGCCATTAGTTCTAAAGCCTTGTTAAGCCTCTCTGCCATGGACATCTCTGCGAGGTTTGTGTTAGGCTGGATTATTCTGTCAAAGTTTTTTGGTGACGAACCCCAAGGTGCAGAGATGATGGCAGGCATTATGCGAGAAAACATGATTTAATTAAAATACTATGGCAAAAAACAAACAAAAGGGTACAAACAAAAGACGGAGAACAAACTTGGCTATGAACTAAAATAGCACAAAGGCTAACTGTCGACAAAAAACAAAAACACTTACTGTGACACGAAGTAACTATGACTTGAGCGGAGTGGACAAAAGTAGACAGAGCTACAACGAAGTATCGTGACAGGTAGTAGTGACATTGACCAGTAGACACTACAATAATCCAGCCGTGACTGGAGGGCAGGATAGGTCTAAATAGGCAGCTGGCTGACTGGCACCAGGTGTGGCCACGTGCCAATCAGCCGCAGCTGAGGAGACAAAGCACTCAGGGAAATGAAGACAAAATAAAAGCACTGACAGGAAACTAAGAACAGGAAACCAAGACAAACGCAGAGGAAAATTAAACTTGACCAAACTGTCAGGGACAACCCTGACAATTATAACACTTATATAAGACTTTTAAAGTCATTTTGATAGTAGGCTAATATAGCTCATTTAGACACATCATGTGTTGCCTTCATTATAACACTTATATAAGACTTTTTAAAGTCATTTTGATAGTAGGCTAATATAGACACTTACATCATGTGTTGCCTTCATTATAACACTTATATAAGACTTTTAAAGTCATTTTGATAGTAGGCTAATATAGCTAATATAGACACTTACATCATGTAATGCCTTCATTATAACACTTATATGAGACTTTTAAAGTCATTTTGATAGTAGGCTAATATAGACACTTACATCATGTGTTGCCTTCATTATAACACTTATATAAGACTTTTAAAGTCATTTTGATAGTAGGCTAATATAGCTAATATAGACACTTACATCATGTAATGCCTTCATTATAACACTTATATAAGACTTTTAAAGTCATTTTGATAGTAGGCTAATATAGCTAATATAGACACTTACATCATGTAATGCCTTCATTATAACACTTATATAAGACTTTTAAAGTCATTTTGATAGTAGGCTAATATAGACACTTACATCATGTGTTGCCTTCATTATAACACTTATACAAGACTTTTAAAGTAATTTTGATAGTAGGCTAATATAGCTAATATAGACACTTACATCATGTGTTGCCTTCATTATAACACTTATATAAGAATTAAAGTCATTTTGATAGTAGGCTAATATAGCTAATATAGACACTTACATCATTACCAAAGTATATACAGTTTATTAAATGCCCGACCAGAGAGGAGAACACGCTGGATCACTGCTACATTACACTGAGCAAGGCTTTTCATACAGTCCCGCGCGCTGCTCTTGGACTATCAGATCACGTGATGGTGCACTTAATCCCTTCATACAGACAGAGACTGAAACTGGCTAAACCTGTTATGAGGAACATTAAGTGTTTCACCGCCGAGTCTGTGGACGAGTTGCGTGCTTGCTGGGAAACGACAGACTGGGAGGCAATTGGAGCGGCCACGAACAATCTGGACGAGTGTACGGACACTGTGACCTCATACATACAGTTCAATGAGGCGCGCATCATTCCAACGCGCACCAGGATTTGTTATAACAACGACAAGCCCTGGTTCACACCCAAGCTCCGACAGCTGCGCAAGAAGAAGGAGGCTGCGTGGAGAAGCGGGGACCGAAGTACATACAGAGAAGCGAAGTACCACTTCACCAGGGAAGTGGAGAAAGCTAAATCTGTGTACTCTAACCGTCTACAGGAACAGTTCCGCTCCAATGATTCTGCGGCAGTTTGGAGAGGTCTAAGGGCCCTTACGAACTATAAGCCCAAAACCCCCCAGGCCCTGAATGACCGGACTCTCGCTCAGGGCCTCAACACACATTACTGTCGTCATGAACGGCCTTCAGCTCATCAAAGCCATGCTCCCCCCACCATCACCCTCCCCACCAATGCCAGCACATCATTAAAGGAGTTAAAGGACTCAAAGGACTCCAATGACATCACAGGACTCCAAAAACATCATAAGACTGTAAAGACCCTCTCCATCAAAGAAGAGGATGTACGCCGGCAGTTCTTGAAGCTGAATACGCGGAAGGCCCCCGGGCCGGATGGTGTCTCCCCCTCCACTCTCAGACACTGTGCGGACCAGCTGGCTCCTGTCTTCACTGACATTTTTAACACCTCTCTGGAGCTATGCCGCGTGCCGTCCTGCTTTAAGACCTCTACCATTGTCCCTGTCCCCAAGAAAGCACGGATCACAGGACTAAATGACTACAGGCCGGTCGCGCTGATGTCTGTGGTCATGAAGTCCTTTGAGCGCTTGGTCCTGCCCCACCTCAAGGACATCACCGCCCCCCTCCTGGACCCACGGCAGTTCACCTACAGAGCCAACAGGTCTGTGGATGATGCAGTGAACCTGGCCCTCCACTTCATCCTGGAGCATCTGGACTCCCCAGGAACCTACGCTAGGATCCTGTTTGTGGACTTCAGCTCTGCCTTCAACACCATCCTCCCTGGACTGCTACGAGACAAGCTCTACCAGCTCAGCGTGCCCGACTCCCTCTGCAGTTGGATTAATGACTTCCTGACAGACAGAAGACAGCACGTACGGCTGGGGAAGATTGTCTCGGACAGTCGAACCACAAACACTGGTACTCCTCAGGGCTGTGTACTATCCCCCTGGCTCTTCTCCCTGTATACAAACTGCTGCACCTCCAGTCACCAATCCGTAAAACTGCTCAAGTTTGCGGATGACACCACCCTCATCGGGCTCATCTCGAATGGCGATGAGTCCGCCTACAGGAGAGAGGTGGACCGGCTGACGTCCTGGTGCAGCCTCAACAACCTGGAGCTGAACGCCCAGAAAACAGTGGAGATGATCATGGACTTCAGGAAAGTCACAGCCCCACCATCCCCCCTCACCCTGATTGACTCTCCCACCCCCGTCCCCATTGTGGACTCCTTCCGTTTCTTGGGCACCACCATCACCCAGGACCTCAAGTGGGAGCTGACCATCAGCTCCCTCATCAAGAAGGCCCAGCAGAGGATGTACTTCCTGCGGCAGCTGAGGAAACTTAGGTGCCGACCGAGATGCTGGTGCAGTTTTACTCAGCCATCATAGAGTCCATCCTGACCTCCTCCATCACAGTGTGGTTCCCCGGCGCCACAGTCCAGCATAAGAATAGACTGCAGCGCATCGTACGTGCTTCTGAGAAGGTGATTGGCTGCAAGCTCCCATCCCTCCAGGACTTGTTCTCCTCCAGGACCAGGAGGCGTGTGGGTCGGATCACAGCTGACTCTTCTCAACCTGGACACACACTATTCTCCCCTCTCCCCCAGGCAGGAGACTACGCTCCATCCAGACCCACACCTCCCGCCACCTGAACAGTTTTTTCCCCTCGGCCATCAGGCAAATGAACAATAACTCCTAACAGCAGCTCCTTGAATTTCTTGAATTCCTTATAAGTCTATCTGATAGCTCAGTCACAGCTCTTTTTATACCAAATATGTGTTATATGTGTTTTATGTTGCACGATTGCACCAAGAAAAATTCCTAGTTTGTGAACCCGTTCTCAAACAATGGCAATAAAACGATTCTGATTCTGATTCTGATTCTGATGTAATGCCTTCATTATAACACTTATATAAGACTTTTAAAGTCATTTTGATAGTAGGCTAATATAGCTAATATAGACACTTACATCATGTGTTGTCTTCATTATAACACTTATACAAGACTTTTAAAGTCATTTTGATAGTAGGCTAACATAGCTAATATAGACACTTACATCATGTGTTGTCTTCATTATAACACTTATATAAGACTTTTTAAAGTCATTTTGATTGTAGGCTAATATAGACACTTACATCATGTGTTGCCTTCATTATAACACTTATATAAGACTTTTAAAGTAGTTTTGATAGTAGGCTAATATAGCTAATATAGATACTTACATCATGTGTTGCCTTCATTATAACACTTATATAATACTTTTAAAGCCATTTTGATAGTAGGCCAATATAGCTAATATAGACACTTACATCATGTAATCAATCAATCAATCAATCAATGTTTATTTATATAGCCCTAAATCACAAGTGTCTCAAAGGGCTGTACAAGCCACAACGACATCCTCGGTACAGAGCCCACATAGCTAATATAGCTGATATAGAGTCTATATTAGCTATATTAGCCTACTATCAAAATGGCTTTAAAAGTATTATATAAGTGTTATAATGAAGCCATTTTGATAGTAGGCTAATATAGCTAATATAGAGTCTATATTAGCTGTATTAGCCTACTATCAAAATGGCTTTAAAAGTATTATATAAGTGTTATAATGAAGGCAACACATAATGTAAGTGTCTACATTAGCTATATTAGCCTACTATCAAAATTACTTTAAAAATCTTATATAAGTGTTATAATGAAGGCATTACATGATGTAAGTGTCTATATTAGCTATATAAGCCTACTATCAAAATGGCTTTAAAAGTCTTATATAAGTGTTATAATGAAGGCAACACATGCTGTAAGTATCTATATTAGCTATATTAGCCTACTATCAAAATGACTTTAAAAGTCTTATATAAGTGTTATAATGAAGGCAACACATGATGTAAGTGTCTATATTAGCTATATTAGCCTACTATCAAAATGACTTTAAAAGTCTTGTATAAGTGTTATAATGAAGACAACACATGATGTAAGTGTCTATATTAGCTATATTAGCCTACTATCAAAATGACTTTAAAAGTCTTATATAAGTGTTATAATGAAGGCATTACATGATGTATGTGTCTATATTAGCTATATTAGCCTACTATCAAAATGACTTTAATTCTTATATAAGTGTTATAATGAAGGCAACACATGATGTAAGTGTCTATATTAGCTATATTAGCCTACTATCAAAATGACTTTAAAAGTCTTATATAAGTGTTATAATGAAGGCAACACATGATGTAAGTGTCTATATTAGCCTACTATCAAAATGACTTTAAAAGTCTTATATAAGTGTTATAATGAAGGCATTACATGATGTAAGTGTCTATATTAGCTATATTAGCCTACTATCAAAATGACTAATTCTTATATAAGTGTTATAATGAAGGCAACACATGATGTAAGTGTCTATATTAGCTATATTAGCCTACTATCAAAATGACTTTAAAAGTCTTATATAAGTGTTATAATGAAGGCAACACATGATGTAAGTGTCTATATTAGCCTACTATCGAAATGACTTTAAAAGTCTTATATAAGTGTTATTATGAAGGCATTACATGATGTAAGTGTCTATATTAGCTATATTAGCCTACTATCAAAATGACTTTAAAAGTCTTGTATAAGTGTTATAATGAAGGCAACACATGATGTGTCTATATTAGCTATATTAGCCTACTATCAAAATGACTTTAAAAGTCTTATATAAGTGTTATAATGAAGGCATTACATGATGTAAGTGTCTATATTAGCTATATTAGCCTACTATCAAAATTACTTTAATTCTTATATAAGTGTTATAATGAAGGCAACACATGATGTAAGTGTCTATATTAGCTATATTAACCTACTATCAAAATGACTTCAAAAGTCTTATATAAGTGTTATAATGAAGGCAACACATGATGTAAGTGTCTATATTAGCCTACTATCAAAATGACTTTAAAAGCCTTATATAAGTGTTATAATGAAGGCATTACATGATGTAAGTGTCTATATTATAGACACTTACATCATGTAATGCCTTCATTATAACACTTATATAAGGCTTTTAATTTTTTGAGGCTCCAGACAGATATTGTTTTTTGTATTATTGGTCCAATATGGCTTTTTTCAACATTTTGCGTTGCCGACCCCTGACCTCGTTCTACAGGAAAACCTCCTCACACGGCGTCCTGTGTGAGCGAAATCAATACAGCAATGTGTCATTCTCTCATCCTGACAGCAGGGGTCAGCAGCACCAAAAAAAAAGAGGAAAAAAAAGAAAAAAAAAGACCTCTGTTTTCCCTAAGAATTCCTCAAGCAGCAGGGGAAGGGGGAGGTGGGGGCGGAGCCTCACCTGTCCACACCTGTAGAGACTGGAGACCACTGCTCGAAACCTGCACTGACTTTACGGGCAGAACCTGAGATTAACTCATGTGGATTCAAATGTACAGGAGAGGATTTGTCTGATGTGCTTTCTTGTGGATCGCCTTCGACTTTCAACGTCCACCTGAAGGCGGAAGTGAGAGGAGCAAACATGGTGAGTCACTCCCTCATCCCGATCCTGGCTGTTAAGGCTCTCACCTCGGTTCCTAGTTTTGGTGTGGACCTTCTGGTCCCGGTCTCTGGTTCTGGTGGTGACAGTCAGGACACAAGTTTGTTGTCAGGATAAAGAAAGCTGCAGTAGAACAAACAGAAAACATCAACATAAAAAGTTATGCTAGCTCTTGATGTTAGCGCCAATGCTGTGACACGCGCATGCGCAGTGTGCAAAGTTCCATGTCCACCAACATGACCCAACAGGACTTTGAAATGCTGGGAATTTTTAGGAGGAGACACGCCTCTGGAATTGTTGACATTCATTGTGAAGATACAGTATTATGAGGACATTATATGGGGCGGTATAGCTCGGTTGGTAGAGTGGCCGTGCCAGCAACTTGAGGGTTCCAGGTTCCATCCCCGCTTCCGCCATCCTAGTCACTGCCGTTGTGTCCTTGGGCAAGACACTTTACTCACCTGCTCCCAGTGCCACCCACACTGGTTTAAATGTAACCTTAGATATTGGGTTTCACTATGTAAAAGCGCTTTGAGTCACTAGAGAAAAGCGCTATATAAATATAATTCACTTCACTTATGAAGACATTATGGCAGGGGTGTCAAACTCATTTTAGCTCAGTTCAGTTCAGTTTTAGTTTATTTCCAACATGCACACGATACAATGTAATGCATCACACAAATTCCAGTTGTTTCATTACAGCACGTCCGAAAAGGAGTAGGAAGAAGCAGAGCTTTTTTAATCCTATACTCCTTTTCATACCGTAGCCATTTAATTCAATTTCCTTGTTCTCTGTAACAGAACAGTGAACAAATAAATAATAAACCATAGTAAGCATACAAATATTAAATACCGGTACATAAATAATCTTTGTCGCAATAAAAAAAAAGGGTTCAATATGTTCATCATAATTCTTGTTCTGTGTACTTTGTGAACACTTGTAGTTTGAACAGTCTCTTAAACTGAATCATATTGGTGCTTTGTTTGATTTTTTTGGTTAATCCGTTCCATAACTTCAATCAATCAATCAATCAATGTTTATTTATATAGCCCTAAATCACAAGTGTCTCAAAGGGCTGCACAAGCCACAACGACATCGTCGGTTCAGATCTCACATAAGGGCAAGGAAAAACTCACAACCCAGTGGGATGTCAATATGAATGACTATGAGAAACCTTGGAGAGGACTGCAGATGTGGGTGACCCCCCCTCTAGGGGAGACCGCAGTGTTTCCCACACATTCATTTGTTTGTGGCGGCCCGCCACGAAAGAATTAAGGCCGCCACAAAATTTATTTATTTATTTTTTTTTTTGTCCTGTCCAGCTTCTCAGGCAAATCATATAGTTGATGTAGATGCCCATATCGGCTGTTCAGATTTACTTTACAAAAGAGAAGTGTAGGATCAAGATTTTTGGAGCTCTTTGTTCAGTGGATCAGATGTTTGATGAAGCTTTGTGTCTATCTACCAGCACTACTGTTTTCTGTTTATTTGTTACTGACTGTGGCAGGACACCTCTGCCTCGGTTTCACTTTATGTTGCTGGTAAATATTATGGTTGTAGTAGTTGGCTAAAGTTAAATTATTTAGTATGCACTAATTAAAGGGGCAGAGCTTTAAGAGACATTTTAGCTTTTATATTTTTATAAGATATATTTTTTGTAAGAACCACAATTAATAAATATATTTCAGTGAATAATTTATTGTTCAAATTTGTATATAAATATGTACATAAAGTGTTGTAATTATATTGTAAAATGGATGGATGGATGGACGTTTAAAACAAAACTGTTGTTATTAATTAGTTAGTATACATTTTTTGAGCCTTTTGAGAGAAAATCATATCATTGTAGTAAATTATGCAAATTACTCGATGATGTCACGGTGACCCCGCCCATAGCCACGCCCATAGCCACGCCCCCACCGCCACAGGTATCTTGGCAGTTTATGGGAAACACTGGACCGGATGCAATGGATGTCGAGTGGGTCTAGCATAATATTGTGAAAGTCCAGTCCATAGTGGATCTAACATAATAGTGAGAGTCCAGTCCATAGTGGATCTAACATAATAATGAGAGTCCAGTCCATAGTGGGGCCAGCAGGAGACCATCCCGAGCGGAGACGGGTCAGCAGCGCAGAGATGTCCCCAACCGAGTTCTTTGAACGCAGATTTCTTGCCGTGACATATGGTACAATTAAATCGGCAAGATAGGATGGAGCTAGACGGTGTAGTATTTTATACGTTAGTAGTAAAACCTTAAAATCACATCTTAAGTGCACAGGAAGCCAGTGCAGGTGAGCCAGTATAGGCGTAATATGATCAAACTTTCTTGTTCTTGTCAAAAGTCTATAACTTAATTCTACATACTGATATGATAAAGGGGGCAGCACGGTGGAACATGGGTTAGTGCATGTGCCTCACAATACGAAGGTCCTGAGTAGTCCTGAGTTCAATCCCGGGCTCGGGATCTTTCTGTGTATAGTTTGCATGTTCTCCCCGTGACTGCGTGGAATCCCTCCGGGTACTCCGGCTTCCTCCCACCTCCAAAAACATGCACCTGGGGATAGGTTGATTGGCAACACTAAATTGGCCCTAGTGTGTGAATGTGAGTGTGAATGTTGTCTGTCGATCTGTGTTGGCCCTGCAATGAGGTGGCGACTTGTCCAGGGTGTACCCCGCCTTCCGCCCGAATGCAGCTGAGATAGGGTCCAGCACCCCCCGCGACCCCAAAAGGGACAAGTGGTAGAAAATGGATGGATGGATATGATAAAGGTTTGAAGTGTTGTACGAGCATACAAATGTTTTAAATGAGATTTTCCTCCAATGTTATATTTCTCCTCTTTTGTTGAGAAGAATTGTACATTCTTGGCTAGCAGGTTATAATTGGCTTTGTACAGAATATTAGCTGTTTGCAAATGCACCCAATCGTTGAATTTCAATAATTGTGATTTAATAAATAAAGGGTTTGTGTGTTCTCTATATGCAACATTATGTATTATTCTAATTGATCTTTTTTGTAACACAGTTAGTGAATGAAGCGCCCGTTTGTAGTCGTTTCCCCATATTTCTACACAATAACTCAGATATCGTAACACTACTGAGCAGTAGAGAATATGAAGTGATTTTTGATCTAGAACATGTCTTGCTTTATTCAGCTCAGGGGCCGCATGGAGGAAAATCTGGGCACACGCGGGGCCGGACGATTAAAACTAAAAACTTCAGATTGTTTTCTTTGTCTTACTTTGGCCGAAAATAGAACAAACACATTCTGAAAATATTACAATAAAAATATAGAAAAAAATACCTGGCAGCAGTAAAATTAAGATGCATGAAGGAAAGTGAATGAATGTTTATAACTGAATAAATTTACATATGCATAAAAATGTGTTTTCTCTCCTATTATTATTTTTTAAATGAATTAAGTAACATTTATGACAACCTGTTTCCAAAACACAATATAGAATGTGAGTTATAACAGGATAATGCATACATTTATCATTTGTTTACAAAAGGGTTACAAAAAAGTGGCATCCCAAAAATTTACTGTGGGACTCCGTTTTTATGACTTGATGGCCAGGGACCCCATTTTGAAAATTCCTAGCACCAAAACTGATGAATTATTGGTGCGTGCAAAACATCAGCAGGCGACTGTGGCCTGCGGGCCAGTTCTAATACTAATCAAATATCATCCCGGGGGCCATAGATAATTCATTCGCGGGGGCCTTGACTTTAACACAACTGCATTATGGTGACCTTTAAGAGGACATTATGGCAGGGGCGTCAAACTCATTTTAGCTCAGGGGCCGCATGAAGGAAAATCTGTGCACACACGGGGCCAGACGCTTAAAATCATGGCATTAAAACTAAAAACTTCAGATTGTTTTCTTTGTCTTACTTTGGCCAAAAATAGAACAAACAAATTCTGAAAATATTACAATAAAAATATATTTTAAAAAAATACCCGGCAGCAGTAAAATTAAAATGCACGAAGGAATTAATGTTTATAACTGAATAAATTTACATATGCATAAAAATTTGTTTCCTCTCCTATTATTATTTTTTAAATGAATTAAGTAACGTTTATGACAACCTGTTTCCAAAACACAATATAGAATGTGAGTTATAACAGGATAATGCATACATTTATCATTTGTTTTCAAAAGGGTTACAAAAAAGTGGCACCCCAAAAATTTACTGTGGGACCCTATTTTTATGACTTGATGGGGTCCCCGGGGCCCCATTTAGAAAATTCCTAGAGCCAACACTGATGGAGTATTTGTGCGTGCTAAACATCAGCCGGCGGCTGTGGCCTGCGGGCCGGTTCTAATACTAATCAAATATCATCCCGGGGGCCATAGATAATTCATATGACATAAAACCTCTTAGACACCTGCTTTGATCTTTTGAACTTTATCCTCGGTTTCAAGTCCTGGCGAGCAAAAATTGTCCTCACGGTGCCACGGCCTGAATGGGTGTCTCCGAAGGATTGTTAATACAGACTCATTCCAAAGACTATAAAAATGGGACCCATTACCTCCCTGTTTGGCACTCTGCATCAAGGGTTGGAATTGGGGGTTAAATCGCCAAAATGATTTCCGAGCTGCTCACTGCTCCCCTCACCTCCCAGGGGGTGGAATAAGGGGATGGGTCAAATGCAGAGAATAATTTCACCACGCCTAGTGTGCGTGTGACTATCAGTGGTACTTTAACTTTAACGTTTTAACTTTAATGACGTGCGTAATCATGTCCTCTAAAATAGCGAATGTGCTTGCCCCGCCCACACAGGGCAGTAAGGAGCAATATCATTGGCTGGCCCAGAACGTGAAGGTGAGCGGCGTGGATGACATGGTGCTCCTGTCCAAAATCAATGAAGACGCCATCACGGACAACCTGAAGAAGAGATACATGGACGATTACATTTTTGTATCCTGACACACAAACAAACACACATACACACACACACACACACACACACACACACACACACACACACAGACCCCACATTAATGGTTCGATATGAAAGTATTTTTGTAGCAAAACTACTTGATTTGTGTGTGCATGTATTCATTTGTGTGTGCGTTAAAAAAAATCAGCTTGTGCGAATTTTGATGTGTTTTTGTTTTTAAAAAAAGTGTGTGTCTGTATCTCTGTGTGTGTGTAATCAGATCTGTGTGTGCGTGTTGTTTGTGTGTCTGTATTTTGATTTGTGTGTGTAAAAAAGGTCTGCCCGTCTGAATTTCAATCCGTGTGTGTAAAAATACGTGTGTCTGTGTCTCAATTTGTGTGTGCGTGTTTTAATTTGTATGTTTGTATTTCAATTTATGTGTAAAAAAAATCAGTCAGTTTGAATTTCAATCTTTGTGTGTGTACAAAAAAATGTGTGTGTCTGTATCTCAATCTGTGTGTGTAATCAGATTTGTGTGTTTGTGTTTTGATCTGTGTGTCGTATTTCGATTTGTATGTGTATAAAAAATCTGTCCGTCAAAATTTAAATCCGTGTGTGTAAAAAAATGTGTGTGTCTGTATCTCAATCTGTGTGTGTAATCAGATCTGTGTATGCGTGTTTTGATTTGTGTGTCCGTTTTTTGATTTGTGTGTGAAAAAAAATGTGTCCGTCCGAATTTCAATCTGTGTGTGTAAAAATATGTGTTTGTCTGTATCTCAATCTGTGTGCATGTATTTCGATTTGTGTGTGAAAAATAATCAGTCCGTTCGAATTTCGATCTTTGTTTGTGTAAAAAAAAAAAAATGTGTGTGTCTGTATCTCAATCTGTGTGTGCGTGTGTATGTGTGTGTGGGTGTGTATAATCCGATCTGTGTGTTTTTTTTAATTTGTGTGGTCGTATTTTAATGTGTGTAAAAAATAAATCTGTCCGTCCGAATTTTGATATGTGTGTTTGTAAATAAAATGTGTGTCCCCGCTTCCGCCATCCTAGTCACTGCCGTTGTGTCCTTGGGCAAGACACTTTACCCACCTGCTCTCAGTGCCACCCACACTGGTTTAAATGTACTTTAGATATTGGGTTTCACTATGTAAAAGCGCTTTGAGTCACGAGAGAAAAGCGCTATATAAATATAATTCACTTCACTGTATCTCAATCTGTGTGTATGTAATCAGTTCTGTGTATGCGTGTTTTATTTGTTGGTCTGTTTTTCGATTTGTGTGTTTTAACAAAAAAAAATCAGTCTGTCTGAATTTCAATCTGTGTATGTGTGTCTGTATCTCAATCTGTGTGTCTCATCAGATTTGTGTGTGCGTGTTTTAATTTGTGTGTCCGTATTTGGATGTGTGTGTGTGTGTGTGTGTGTGTGTGTGTGTGTGTGTGTGTGTGTGTGTGTGTGTGTGTGTGTGTGTGTGTGTGTGTGTGTGTGTGTGTGTGTGTGTGTGTGTGTAAAGAAAATCTGTCTGTCCAAATTTCTGTGTTTAAAAAAAAATGTCTGTATCTCAAGCTGTGTGTGTAATTAAATTTGTGTAGGCGTGTTTTAATTTGTGTGTCCGTATTTCGATGTGTGTGTAAAAAAATATTTATTTCTGTCCGAATTTCATGTGTATAAAGTGAGTGTGTCTGTATCTCAATCTGTGTGTGTGTGTAAATAGATTTGTGTGAGCGTCTTTTAATTTGTGTTCGTCTTTCGATCTGTGTGTGTGTGTGTTTCCATGCAGCGATCTGAACGTGTATAAAGATGTGTCTGTCTGCAACGTCACCTTTGCTTTCCCCATACTCACCACTAGTCGGCGCCTTGCACCCACTCGTGTTATTCTGTGGCAAGGTCAACCACAATAGAGTCTCAGTGACACACGCTGAGAAAAACTAACGTGTTCACAGACACACATTTTCTTTTACACGCACACACACGTCGAAATTCGGACGGACAGATTTTTTTTTTACACACACACTCACACAAATTAAAACATGCACACAAGGATCTGATTACTCACAGATTGAGATACAGACACACAAAGGTTACACGGCAGAAGTGTCACAAAAGTCACGTGTAAAAAGACAGCCAATCAGGGTTCCTGCTATACAAATCTGAATACACGGACACACACATTTTTTTACACACACACATTTCAAAATACACGCACACAAATGGCAATTCGGACACAAATTAAAACACGCACACTCGAATCTGATTACACGCACACAGATTGATATACAGAAACACAAAGTACACGGACACGTGAATCTGAGTACAAACACACACACAGATTGATATACAGACACACAATATATTACACGGACACATGAATCTGAGTACACACACATACAGATTGATATACAGACACACAATACAGTACATGGACACATGAATCTGAGTACACACACAGATTAATATACAGACACACAATACAGTACATGGACACTTAAATCTGAGTACACACACACACACACACACACACATTGATATACAGACACACAATACAGTACACGGACACTTGAATCTGATTACACACACAGATTGATATACAGACACACAATACAGTACACGGACACATGAATCTGAGTACACACACACACAGATTGATATACAGACACACAATACAACACACGGACACGCAAATCTGAGTACACACACAGACAGATTGATATACAGACACACAATACAACACACGGACACGCAAATCTGAGTACACACACAGACAGATTGATATACAGACACACAATACAGTACACAGACAAGTGAATCTGAGTACACACACACACACAGATTGATATACAAACACACAATACAGTACAGGGACACGTGAATCTGATTACACACACAAACCGACTGATATACAGACACACAATACAGTACACGGACACCTGAATGTGAGTACACACAGATTGATATACAAACACATAATACAGTATATGGACACCTGAATCTGAATACACACACACACAGATTGATATACAGACACACAATACAGTATACGGACACGTGAATCTGAGTACACACACACAGATTGATATACAGACACACAATAAAGTACACGGACACCTGCATCTGATTACACACACACACAGATTGATATACAGACACACAATACAGTACACGGACACGCAAATCTGAATACACGCACACACACAGATTGATATACAGACACACAATACAGTATATGGACACGTGAATCTGAGTACACACACACACACACGGATTGATATACAGACACGCAATACAGTACACGGACACCTGAATCTTGAGTACACACACACAAATTGAGATACGCATTGTTTTGCTACAATAATACTTCCGTAGTTCTACTTCTTCTCCTTCCACCTTAACTGGCTTTTTTCAGACCTACATTGGACCCGTTCTGATCTCCGTCAACCCATTTAAACAGCTTCCATATTTTACTGAACGAGAAGTGGAACTCTACCAGGGAGCGGTACCACACACACACACACACACGTGCACGCACACACACACATGTTGTGTAATATTTTGCTTGGTCGACCCCCTCGCTCCCACCAAGGCCCAGTATGAGAACCCGCCTCACATCTACGCTCTGGCTGACAACGTGTACCGCAACATGATGATTGACTGCGAGAACCAGTGTGTCATCATCAGGTGGGCGGGGCTTTAACCGAAGTGTCCCGAAAGAGGGATACAAAAAAATAATAATATAGTGGTACACTTGGGTTCCTGAAGCATACTC
>NC_084750.1:26568337-26593337 GCF_033978785.1 Entelurus aequoreus | reverse complement strand
GAGCGCTGTTTCCTGAGAACCTGGAGGCCGAGAAGAGGGGACGTCCCTCCACGGCCAGCAGCAAGATCAAGGTGAGCGTGTGACCAACGGGCAGAAGTTATTCACTGGGGGACCTCATTACCAGGTGACTTTCTCATCCTCTTCCCTGGTCAGAAACAAGCCAACACTCTGGTCAAGACCCTGATGAAGTGTACGCCTCACTACATCCGCTGCATTAAACCCAACGAGACCAAACGTCCACACGACTGGGAGGAGAACCGAGTCCATCACCAGGTGGAGTACCTAGGCCTCCGGGAGAACATCCGGGTCCGCCGAGCGGGATACGCATACCGCCGCGTTTTCAATAAGTTCCTGCAAAGGTCAGAGCCGAATCGAGCGAGGGCCGGTAGAGGGTCGAATTACCGATTGACATCTAACGATTCGCCACTCAGGTACGCCATCCTCACCAGGGAGAGCTGGCCTGCCTGGAAAGGTGAGGAGCGCCAGGGTGTCCTTCACCTTCTCAGCTCCGTCAACATGGACCAGGACCAATTCCAGCTGGGAAAGAAAAAAGTCTTCATCAAAGCTCCGGAATCGGTATGAAGACGTGTCTGGGAAGTCCAGTTTGAGATGTGAATCAAATGCAGAGTAAACGTTTGGTGTTGAGTCTTTCTTCTTCCCTGCAGCTCTTCCTGTTGGAGGAGATGAGGGAGAGGAAGTACAATGGTTACGCCCGAGTCATCCAGAAGGCGTGGCGCAAACATGTTGCCGTCCGCAAGTACGTCAAGATGAGGGAGGAAGGTGAGTCCTCATCGCCCCTTGCCGAGTTGGTCTTAGACCTTCTCAGCATACTTGCCAACCTTGAGACCTCCAATATCGGGAGGTGGGGGGTAGGGGGCGGGGGGCGTGGTTATTTACAGCTAGAATTCACCAACTCGAGTATTTCATATATATTTCATATACATATATGTATGAAATACTTGACTTTCAGTGAATTCTAGCTATATATATATATATATATATATATATATATATATATATATATATATATATATATATATATATTTTTTTTTTTTATTTTTTATTTTTTTATTTTTTTTTTTTTTATTTACATATAAATAAAAGAAATACTTGAATTTCAGTGTTCCGGTGGCTATCCGTTAGATGGCAGTATTGTCCTGTTTAACTTCTCCGTTCATGATGAGTATATCATTTCGGCCACCGTGTTCAATGGAGAAGTCTGTTCTACAAAATTTACAGGCAACATACACCTTCCCCTTCGAACTGTCCTGGATGAACTGAAATTCTCTTTTCCATTCGTTTTGGAACTTGCAAGCGTATTTCTTCATCTTGCTCGTCGACGGCATCGCCATGTCTGTAATTTCCTCGTTCTTCTGCTTCGTCTCCTTGTTGTGTGCGCAGTTGTGCACTCTACTCTCTAAAAGCCCTAGATGTTATGACGTCATTGGGCAGGCAAGCTGTTTATATTGTGGGAAAGCAGACGTGAGAACAGGCTGTCCCCACTCAGTCTCAGGTCCGCATTGAGCTGGAGGGGGCGTGGCCTCCAGCTCCGGCTGAATACCGGGAGTTTGTCGGGAGAAAATCTCTGCCGGGAGGTTGTCGGGAGAGGCGCTGAATACCGGGATTCTCCCGCTAAAAACGGGAGGGTTGGCAAGTATGCTTCTCAGATACCACTTTTTCCTCCAGCGTCCGACATCCTGCTGAACAAGAAGGAGCGCCGCAAGAACAGCCTGAACAGGAACTTTGTGGGAGACTACATCGGCACCGACATTCACCCGGAGATCCGTCAATTTGTCGGCCGCAGAGAAAGGATTGACTTTGCCGACACGGTGGTGAAATTTGATCGCAGGTTCAGGGTGAGAACCGATGAAACCGTTTTGGCTCCAGAACACTTCCATTTTCATCTGTTTGTCTTCACCAGACGGTCAAGCGCGATCTCATCCTGTCCCCCAAGTTCTTGTACCTGATTGGTCGAGAGAAGGTGAAGCAGGGACCAGACAAAGGTCAAATTCAGGAGGTTCTCAAGAGGAAGATGGAACTCAACAGTATACAATCAGTTTCCTTGAGGTACAGGTCCAGCCTTAAAATCAGAACTTCAGGCTGGCAACTAAAACCAGACTTGAAGTGGTAGTACTAGACATGACTCACAACTAAAAGTAGAATAAACATAAATTGGCAGAACTAGAAAAGAACCACTACAAAACCTGAAACTGAACCAAATCGGAAGATAGGCACCTAAACCAAGTCTGGCAAGGGTTCTAAAAACAGAATATTTGTTATTGTAAATTTGTTTTGAAGATTTTCGTGCTTGCTTGTGTGCACCTGTAGCACACTCCAGGACGACATCTTCATCATCCATCAAGAGGAATATGACAGCGTTCTCCAAAGTGTCTTCAAGACCGAATTCCTCAGTCTGCTAATCAAACGTCATCAAGAGAAAACTCAGAGGAATCTTCCGCTCAAGTTCAACAACCTGTAAGTACTCCAACATTCTTTGTCACTCTTTGGTTCATTTACCTGTGTCGAGTTACCTTAATTTACTCACCTGTCTCTGGTTATCTTGATGTACTCACTTGTCAATCAATTATCAATCAAAGTTTACTTATATAGTCCTTAATCACAAATGTCTCAAAGGGCTGCACAAGCCACAGCGACATGCTCGGCTCAAATCCCAAATCAGGGCAAGAAAAAACTCAACCCAATGGAAACAGCGAGAAAACCTTGGAAGGGACCACAGATGTATCCCCCCGAGTGGATACGGTTAACAATGTGAAAGTCCAGTCCATAGTGGGGCCAGCAGGGGATCCTCTTGCATGTAGACTAGTCGGGGCTCTGAGATATCCCCGACTGATGCATAAGGAATGGTCCATCCCGGGTCTCGACTTCATAATGTGAAAGACCAGTCCATTGGAGGCCAGCAGGGGATCCTCTTGGAACAGCTAGTGCCTCCTCCGTGGAGGCTGATCCATGGTCACCTGATAACCTCTCCACGCAGTAGAGGGAGGCAGAGCAGAAAAGAGACGACAGATCTACTGGTCTAAAAAGGGGGTTTATTTAAAGGCTGGGGTATACAAATTAGTTTTAAGATGGGACTTAAATGCTTCTACTGAGGTAGCATCTCTAACTGTTACCGGTAGGGCATTCCAGAGTACTGGAGTCTGAATAGAAAACGCTCTATAGCCCGCAGACTTTTTTTGGGCTCTGGGAATCACTAATAAGCCAGAGTTCTTTGAACGCCAGGACATATGGTACAATACAATCAGCAAGATAGGATGGAGCTAGACCGTTTAGTATTTTATACGTAAGTAGTAAAACCTTAAAGTCACATCTTAAGTGCACAGGAAGCCAGTGCAGGTGAGCCAGTATATGTATAGGTATATAAAGTATGTACAGTATAGGCGTAATATGATCAAACTTTCTTGGTCTTGTCAAAAGTCTAGCAGTCGCATTTTGTACCAACTGTAATCTTTTAAATGCTTGACATAGGGACACACAAAAATAATATGTTAGAGTAATCGAGACGAGACTTAAGGAACACATGAATAATGATTTCAGCATAGTGGTGGACAAAATGGGAGCGATAAAATTTGAGCGATATTAAGGAGATGAAAGATGGCCGTTTTAGTAACACTCTTAATGTGTGACTCAAATGAGAGAGTTGGGTCAAGATAATACCCAGATTCTTTACAGAGTCGCTTTGTGTAATTGTTTCATTGTCAAATGTTAAGGTGGTTTTATTAAATAGGTGTCGGTGTCTGGCAGGACCAATAATAAACAAATCCGTTGTCTTAGCGTTAAGTTGCAAAAAGTTGCTGGACATCCATTGTTTAATTTCATTAAGACACGCCTCCAGCTGGCTACAATCTGGCATGTTGGTCAGCTTTAGGTTGTATGTAGAGTTGGGTGTCATCAGCATAACAGTGAAAGCTAACACCGTATTTGCGTATGATGTCACCTAGCGGCAGCATGTAGATGCTAAAGGACGCAGGGCCAAGAACCGAACCCTGTGGAACTCCTCACATAACCTAGCACACTCCGAGGTCACATTGTTACGGGAGACACACTGCATCCTGTCAGTAAGATAGGATTTAAACCAAGAAAAGGCTAAGTCTGACATACCAGTTTGTGTCTGGTTACCTGGATTTAGTCACCTGTGTGTGGTTACCTTGATTTATTCACCTGTGTCTGGTTACCTCGATTTAGTCACCTGTGTAGTTGGTTACCTCGATTTAGTCACCTGTGTCTGGTTACGTTGAATTTAACTCAACTGTGTTTGTTTACCTTGATGCACTCACCTGTGTCGGATTACCTCGATGTGCTACACTGTGTCTGGTTACCTTAATTCATCTACCTGTGTCTGATCACCTTCATTTACTCACCTTCGCTGGTTACCTCAATTTACACAACTTGATTTACTCACCTGTGTCCAGTTACTTTGAGTCACTCACCTGTGTATGGTTACCTTCCATCACTCACCTTTGTCTAGTTACTTCGATTTAGTTACCTGTGTCTGGTTACCTTGAGTCTCTCACCTGAGTGTAATTACCTTAAGTCACTCGGCTTTGTGTGGTTACCTTGATTGACTCACCTGTGTCGGGCTACCTTGATTGACTATGGTGTGCCTGGTTGGTTGAAGTGTAATAAAATAGTGTATTTGTGACGGGAACAATGCATAATAATATATATATATATATATATACATATATTTTTTTTGTTTATGTAGATATGTTGATATCATTGGGGGTCTAAGCCCTGGTGGAACATAGGGAGGATTGGACCAGGCATGTTCTACTCTTGTCACATGTGTTGTGTCCAAAGAAAGTGAGGGAACGACAAGTTTTCTTACAATGATTCCAATCCGCAGATGTTTTGTAACGTGACACTATCTGCAAACTTTCTCCTCAACAACACCCTCGAATCGCTTTTCATTCCGTTCTTTCAGCCTGGAGTTCAAAGTGAAGAAGGGCGGCTGGGGTCCGTTCAGCTCGTCAGGGTCCAGACAGATCCAGTTCCAGGTGGGCCAGGGGGACGAGGCAGTGCTGAAACCCAGCTCGAAGGTTCTGCACGTCTCCATTGGAACGGGTCTGCCCAAAAACTCGCGTAAGCTCTGAGCGGCCTGGTGAGTACACCTTAGCCTGAGAGTTTCCCCTGACTCCCTGCTGGTTCCAGGACCCACCAGGAGGGACAACCGCAAGAGTCTCTGCAGGAAGACTGGAGCTCCACCAAGCAACCACAACGACCTGGGTATGGACACACACACACACACACAGTCGATAACAATACCCCGATGGTGTGATCCGTGGTTTCCCCAGGTCATCGCCACCCAGGCCCGGTGACAAGCCAAGGAGGATCCTCCAGACGCTCCTTGACAAGGCAGCAGTCCAGCATGGAGCAGCCAAGTCTACCCCGCCTCCAGAGCCAGCACAGAACCGAGAGCAAGGACTCTCGGCACGTGGACATGGGCTTCATGGGCGTCCCAGAACAGGGCGCCGCAGGGTGAGAACTCTCAGCCTGAAGTACCCATGCTAACGGCAAAATCACCTGTAAAAATGTTTAAAAAACTGGCAGCTCAGTATAATGTATACAGTTTTTTCCAGTTAGGGTAATGACTGTACATTTTATGGTAACAAAGCCAAAAAATAGCCCGTCGGCATGATATCAACATAAAAATAAAAATTTAGTAGTGCGTCTCAACTATTTTCTGTTACATCCCCTAGGAAGTAGAAAATATTTCACGCTCCGCACCGCAACTACTAATAGTGTCAGTTGAAATTGTTACAAGTACACCTCTGCATAATGTCGTATCCTTATTAACGTTAAAGAAAACAACACAACGGCGAATTAAAGGCCTACTGAAACCCACTACTACAGACCACGCAGTCTGATAGTTTATATATCAATGATGAAATCTTAACATTATAACACATGCCAATACGGCCGGGTTAACTTATAAAGTGACATTTTAAATTTGCCGCTAAACTTCCGGTTCGAAACGCCTCTGAGGATGACGTATGCGCGTGACGTATGCGCGTGACGTAGACCGGGGAACACGGGTATGCCTTCCACATTGAAGCCAATACGAAAAAGCTCTGTTTTCATTTCATAATTCCACAGTATTCTGGACATCTGTGTTCGTGAATCTGTTGCAATCATGTTCATTGCATTATGGAGAAGGAAGCTGAGCAAGCAAAGAAGAAAGTTGTCGGTGCGAAATGGACGTATTTTTCGAACGTAGTCAGCAACAACAGTACACAGCCGGCGCTTCTTTGTTTACATTCCCGAAAGATGCAGTCAAGATGGAAGAACTCGGATAACAGAGACTCTAACCAGGAGGACTTTTGACTTCGATACACAGACGCCTGTAGAGAACTGGGACAACACAGACTCTTACCAGGATTACTTTGATTTGGATGACAAAGACGCAGACGTGCTACTGTGAGTATGCAGCTTTGGCTTCTAAACATTTGATCGCTTGACCGTATGTGCGCAACTTTTTTTTGCGTATGTACGTAACTTTTTTAAAATATATAAGCTTTATGAACCTTGGGTTAGGTGAACGGTCTTTTGGGCTGAGTGATTGTGTGTGTTGATCAGGTGTTTGAATTGTATTGGCGTGTTCTATGGAGCTAGGAGCTAGCATAGGAGCTAGGAGCTAGCATAACAAACACGCAGGTGTTTTTATGCAAGATTAATTTGTGGCATATTAAATATAAGCCTGGTTGTGTTGTGGCTAATAGAGTAAATATATGTCTTGTGTTTATTTACTGTTTTAGTCATTCCCAGCTGAATACCAGGTACCGTGAGTATGCAGCCTTGGCTGCTAAACATTTGATAGCTTGACCGTGCGCGTCACGTACGTAACTTTTTAAAAATATATAAGCTTTATGAACCTTGGGTTAGGTGAACAGTCTTTTGGGCTGAGTGATTGTGTGTGTTGATCAGGTGTTTGAATTGTATTGGCGTCTTCTACGGAGCTAGGAGCTAGCATAGGAGCTAGGAGCTAGCATAACAAACACGCAGGTGTTTTTATGCAGGATTAATTTGTGGCATATTAAATATAAGCCTGGTTGTGTTGTGGCTAATAGAGTATATATATGTCTTGTGTTTATTTACTGTTGTAGTCATTCCCAGCTGAATATCAGGTACCGTGAGTATGCAGCCTTGGCTGCTAAACATTTGATAGCTTGACCGTATGTGCGCGTCACGTACGTAACTTTTTAAAAATATATAAGCTTTATGAACCTTGGGTTAGGTGAACGGTCTTTTGGGCTGAGTGATTGTGTGTGTTGATCAGGTGTTTGAATTGTATTGGCGTGTTCTATGGAGCTAGGAGCTAGCAGAGGAGCTAGGAGCTAGCATAACAAACACGCAGGTGTTTTTATGCAGGATTAATTTGTGGCATATTAAATATAAGCCTGGTTGTGTTGTGGCTAATAGAGTATATATATGTCTTGTGTTTATTTACTGTTGTAGTCATTCCCAGCTGAATATCAGGTCACCCCCGGCTCTCACAGCATCTTCCCTATCTGAATAGCTTCAACTCCCCACCAGTCCTTCACTTGCACTTTACTCATCCACAAATCTTTCATCCTCGCTCAAATTAATGGGGAAATTGTCGCTTTCTCGGTCCGAATCTCTCTCACTTCATGCGGCCATCATTGTAAACAATAGGGAACTTTGCATATATGTTCAACTGACTACGTCACGCTACTTCCGGTTGGGGCAAGCCTTTTTTTTATCAGATACCAAAAGTTGCAATCTTTATCGTCGTTGTTCTATACTAAATCCTTTCAGCAAAAATATGGCAATATCGCGAAATGATCAAGTATGACACATAGAATAGATCTGCTATCCCCGTTTAAATAAAAAAAATTCATTTCGGTAGGCCTTTAAAGCCAAGCCCTACATTCGCTTCGTCATGTTGTAGTCTGACAAAAATTAATTTAACAAGGATCGATTCAAAGTAATGCACTTTAATAAAAAATAACTATGCAAAAACTGGCAGCTCAGTGGTAGCGTTTTTTCATTTACAGTAATGCACTGTAAAAACAACGAGCATAGATTTTATGGCAAAAACCGGCGGCTCAGGGACCATAATTTTACAGTAAATATAACAGTGGTAGGGTTTTTCTGTTTACAGTAATCCACTTTTTAAAAAGTCGGCAGATTTTACGTAAAAACTGGCAGCTCAGTCGCCAGAATTTTTGCGAAAATATAACAGTGGTACAGTTTTGCTAGTTACAATAATGCACTATAAAAAATGTATGGTTAAAAAAAAAATATATATATATATATATATTAACAGCATAAAAATAACATAAAAATAACAGTGGCAATGTTTTTTCTATTTAAAGTAATGCGCTTTAAAACAAAGTCAGTAGATTTTACATGGTCCAGATTTCCATTTACAGTAATACACTCTAAAAACTTTACTTTATGGTAAAAAAAAGGCAGCTCAAACGCCAACATGTTACAGTAAGAATGACATTGGTAAAGTTTTTCTATTTACAGTAATGCACTTTTTAAGTCTGTAGATTTTAGGTAAAACTTGTTGCTCAGTCACAAGAATTTTGCTGTAAAAATAACAGTGGTATTGTTTTTTCCATTTATAGTAGTGCAGCGTAAAAACAATGATCGTAGATTTTACAGTAAAAAAAAAAAAAAGGCAGCTCAGTCACCAGAATTTTACCGTAAAAATAACAATGGTTCAGTTTTTCCATTTGAAGTAATGCCCTATAAAAATGACTTTTGATTAATTTATGGTGGAAAAAAAACAAAAAACTGTCAGCTTGGCCGGCATTATATTACTATTAAAATAACAGTGGTACCGTTCTTGTTTGTCTGAAGTAATGCACTTGTTTTGTTTTTAAGTCTGTAGATTTTACGTAAAATCTGACAGCTCAGGTGCCAGAATTTGAGCGGAAAAAAATCAGTAGTATAATTTTTTAAATTGACAGTAAAGGACAGTAAAAGCTACACCTGTATATTTTATGGTAAACACGGGCAGCTCAGTTGCCAGAATTTTACAATAAAAATAACAATGGTGCAGTTTTTCTATTTACAGTAATACACCGTAAAAACAATGACTGTAGATTTTACGGCAAAAAAAAGGCAGCTCAGTCACCAGAATTTTTCCGTAAAAATAAAGGTGGTTCAGGTTTTCCATTTCCATTAATGCGCTGTAAAAACGAGCGTAGATTTTATGTAGAAACCGTCAGCTCAGTCACCAGTATTTTACTGTAAATATAACAGTGGTAAAGTTTTGCTAGTTACAGTAATGAACTATAAAAACGATTTTATGGTATAAAAAAAACTACCATAAAAATGACAGAGGTAAAAAAAAATTATATTTAAAGTAATGCACTTTAAATTAAACTCCTTTCTGAGCTGCCACCTTATCGTGGTAGAGGAGGCAACGTGGGTCCCCCATCCAATGGGCTCACCACTCATAGGAGGGGCCATAGAGGTCGGGTGCAGTGTGAGCTGGGCGGCAGCCGAAGGCAGGGCACTTGGGGGTCCGATCCTCGGCTACATAAGCTAGCTCTTGGGACGTGGAACCTCACCTGGGTGGGGGTTAAGGAGCTTGAGCTGGCACGCGAGGTGGAGAAGTTCCGGCTAGATATAGTCGGACTTACTTCGATGCACAGCAAGGGCTTTGGAACCAGTTCAATCGAGAGGGGCTGGACTCTCTTCCACGCTGGCGTTGCACGCAGTGAGAGGCGACGGGCTGTGGTGGCAATTCTTGTTGCCCCCTGGCCTCAAAGCCTGTATGTTGGACTTTAACCCAGTAGACGAGAGGGTAGCTTCCCTCCGCCTTCGGGTTGGGGGCAGGTCCAGATTGTTGTTTGTGCTTACGCACCCGTAAGCACACACCAGGAGGAGCCGGACGAAGTGGCTGGGGAGAGAAAAGTCTTGGCTTCTCTGCTTAGGCTGCTGCCCCCGCAACCCAACCCCGGATAAGCGGAGGAAAATCGATGGATGGATAAACTTTAAATTAAATAGTCAGTAGATTTTGCGTAACAACTGGCAGCTCAGTAACCACACATTTAGCGTAAAAAATAACATTGGTACTGTCCTTCTATTTACAATAGTGGAATTTTTAAAAAGGTCTGTAGATTTTACGTAAAAACTGTCAGCTCGGTCGCCAGAATTTTCGCGTAAAAATCCAATCCAATCCACTTCATTGACATAGCACCATTAAAAAAACATAAAACGTTCACAAAGTTCCGCACAGTAGTTTGAGTACACATTTAAAAGCAGTCTTGTGTAAGAAGAACATTTAAATGAAAAAGAAAACAAAGATGAAAAAAAATACATAGAGAAATTAAAAGCTCATGCAACTTTCATGCTGGTTTAGCAGCAAATGGGTAAAAATATGTTTTAAAACGTGATTTAAAACTCTTTAAAGATTGAAATCGTTCCAAAGTTGAGGTCTGAAATGTATTATATCTAGGGATGATGTTTGATAAGAAATTATCGAGTTTGAGTCTATTATCGAATCCTCTTATCGAACCGATTCCTTATCGATTCTCTTATCGAGTCCAGATAGGTTGTTGTATATGGAAAAAAACACACAATATTTGGTTTAACAAAAGCTCACTTTTATTATATAAGAAAACAATTTAATCTAAAAAATAAATAAATATTGACTGTTTCCCCCCTAAAAAAATAAAACAAATAAATATTGACTGTTGTTACCCAAAGTATATTAAGTGGGATTTTTCAGAAAAACAAATATATAAGGTAACACAAAAACAACCTGTCTCTGTGATCACTATATGTGTATAAATAATACTAGTGTTGAATAAAATCAGTCCCTTGGGCACAAAACTGGAAATAATACAGCTCTCCAAAAAGTGCAATTCTGCTGCTATTTGACATAACTGTTTATGATGCTTTGACATTTTTGCACTTTATTTCTTTATTGAAAGAAAATTCTATGAAGGGAAAAGTTGTTTGCAAATGTGGATACAATGCTAAAAAATGAAAAGTTAAAGCTAAAAAAAGAAATACACTTTATTGAGTTAACATTATTTCTTTATAGGGGGAAAGATGTTATGAGCTAGGGAATATAACAACTACACTACCCAGCATGCAACGGGAGTGACGAGCATGCGCGGTAGCCCCAAAAAGTGTTGTTGCATGTCGTCACCCGTGAAAGTAAACGTCAAGAACTCAGCCCACACGCCTCGTCTGCATTATTTATAAATAGACAGACAACACATATACAGTGTGATTTTGTTTTGTTTACAAGGAAAGAAAAACAAAAGTTGAAAAAGGGAGATCATGTCATACATGTATGTGCTGCGGTTGCTATAAGAACGTTGCGACAGCTGCCGTAAAGGAGGTGCGTTGCTAGCCTGGTTGCTATGTTTCCGGTGGGTCGTAGAAGTGTTCTTCATGTGTTTGTACCCTGCTCAAATCTCTCAGTAAAGTTATTCATTGGATTATACCTTTTGTTTTGAACTTTATTACACCTTGGAGCACTTTTTCCCGTCCATTTTTTTCCTGCTTTCGCTATCTGCGCCTAATGACTGAGCTACGTGACTGATTTCTTGTGATGTCACACGGAGCATTTCTTGTCGGGACGGGATTCGTTCCGAGGGGTTCGAATAAAGAACCAACTCTTTTTCTTTACTATAGTGGTCTCGATAACGGGTACCGGTTCTCAAAAAGGGATTCGAGTCCGAGGACTCGGTTATTTTCTTATCGAACAACCGGGAAAACCGGTTTCGAGTTTCGAGTATCATCCCTAATTATATCCCTTGAAGTAGCAGTAGAGTGGCCTCAATATTGAAGCTATTATTATATATATATGATTTATGATGACACCAAAAAACTTCCAAAGTTTGCTGATAAATGAATATGATCAAAATAGTATCAATCACACGGAGATTCCCGAGCCATTTTGAGAGTTAATGAGCAAGCCAGTCACGTGACCTGGGAGATAGAGGAGGAGCCACAGACCCTTTCCCCATCAACAACAATGCTAATCAAGCAGACTTTGTGTGAGCCAACAACAATTACTTTGGGATAAATTATGATCCAGAACCTTATATTTTTGAGAAGCACCCTCACAGCACAAATCGGGGTCTTGTAGTGCCTCAAATCACCTCCAGGGTGCAACTGACAAGGTTGCAGACAGAACGCGAAATTGTCAAACGAAAGCTGAGGCCATTGGTCACGTCTAACAAAGCTGTCGGCCCGCAGACTGCAGCGGCGGCGCTCCAAGGAGGTGAAGCCGGTCCCTGGCGCGGGCCGACCCAAACCAGCTCCCAAGCCCAAGCCCCGGACCCCGCAGTGCCGCGCCTTGTTCGCCTACGACGCCCAGGACACGGACGAACTAAGCTTCAACGCCGACGACGTCATCGAGATACTGACCGAAGGTAACGTCCGCCCTCTGCGGCTGCGACTCAAACGGTGTTGGCGCTAACTAGTGGGGCGGTTCCACAGATCCGTCCGGATGGTGGTTTGGACGCCTGCGCGGTCGGGAGGGGATGTTCCCCGGGAACTACGTGGAGAGGATCTAGCAAAGGTCAGAAGTCATCTCTCCTTTGCTTTGCTCCGCTGGAACCAGGAGGCTATTGACGTGCTGAAAGCCACTTTAGTGTTGATTGTTCATTTCTTCATTCTCTACTTTTGAAATGTGACTGAAAATGTCAAAACAAAATTCACCTCAGTGTAATAAAATAATTTCTTACAATCTGACATGATTTTGTGTTCATGAAGTTCTGCTACAAGATATAACTGTTCCGCTATTAAAGTATTATACACTTTTTTTTTTTTTTACTATATTTTTTATTTAGATTTTTGTATACTATTAGCACATATTTTTACATTTTGAATAAGGTAAACTCGTAAAAAATTGATTCACAAATAAGCAAGTTATGATTTATTTTGACTAATGGCAAAGGAGCCCTGACCAAGATGGCCGGCATGCAGCTTAAAGGGGCCTGTCCCATCTACCTAATCATAGCCTATATGTATATGGCCTCAAAAATAGCATTTAAAGGTGCAAAGCGACACTAACACATACACTTGACAAGAAGCTTACATGTCCACGTGAAATTGTGTTTCAAATAGTCCGAGGGTTGTTTTTTTCTGTTATTAATATTTCTGGTTCCTACATTATATATCAATATATATCAATACAGTCTGCAGGGATACAGTCCGTATGCACACATGATTGTATTTTTTTATGACAATTTAGGGAACACAACAACAGATTGCATATAATCTATAAACAAAATTACATTTTTAAAAAACAAACATATGCTTTGGTCCGTTTTTCAGTTTCTGTTTTATGTGCGTTGAAGTTTGTTGTGGATGTATTTCCTTGTTGTGCCATGTTTAAAAAAAAATTCATGTAGGGTTCCTAATGCATTTTTAGTCGGAGTCACAACAGTCACACGGGGACCGAAGTAAATATCCCCGCTTTTACTTTGAAATTTAAAATTTCCGGTGACTGCAAATGAACAAACATCCGTTTGGGTCTGTTTTTGTTTACTGGTAGTATATTAGTCTATTTCGAACATGCATACAATTACATAACGCTACGTCACATATTTCCAGTGGGGATTTGTCGTTATATGAAATATAAAATGAAAATCAAATCGTTTTTGTTTTTTTAAATGTAGTTAGTGCTCTTCGGCACCAAAAAAAAAGAGAACGAAAATTCAATGACCAAATCTTACACTGACTGGTCCGTGAAGGCAACGTGACCTTTCACACACACACACACACACACGCACGCGCGCACTGCTCACTTGACCGGAACCGTCAACGGCTTTGCAGCTAGCACTTAGCAGCTAGCACTTAGCAGCTAGCAGGGTTAGCGAGCATGGAGGAGTTTCTGTCGAGTTGCCACGCAGCAGTCAAGGTAAAATACACGCACACGCACACGCAGACACACGCGCACGCATAAACACACACCCTTGTGATCTCTCAAAAAGAAAAGTGTCGTTGTTCGAGCAGAAATGTGTACTACTCATATTTGCCACTAGATGTCAGTGATGCGTCAACTAAAGTAAGTGGCAAGATGTCTGCGTGTGTCAGGGAAACTTCAAATCTTGCTTTATCATTCTTTTGTTGCCACAGATAGGGAAAGTACTTTGTTTGGATTTTAAAAAGTCACTCATTGTACCAGGTTTAGAATTAAAACTTTAATAATAATTACAATTTATTTTATTCATGTTGGGTTTTTAAACTACTTTGTTTGGATTTAAAAAGTCACTCATTGTACCAGGTTTAAAATTAAAACTTTAATAATAATTACAATTTATTTTATTCATGTTAGGTTTTTAAACTACTTTTGTTTGGATTTAAAAAGTCACTCATTGTACCAGGTTTAAAATTAAAACTTTAATGATAATTACAATTTATTTTATTCATGTTAGGTTTTTAAACTACTTTGTTTGGATTTTAAAAAAGTCACTCATTGTACCAGGTTTAAAATTAAAACTTTAATATTAATTACATTTAATTTTATTCATGTTAGGTTTTTAAACTACTTTGTTTGGATTTAAAAAGTCACTCATTGTACCAGGTTTAAAATTAAAACTTTAATAATAAATACACTTTATTTTATTCATGTTAGGTTTTTAATGTTAGGCTCTAGTTGCCAGCTAGCAGCAAGTGGTGCCACAAAGTACCAATTAGAAGATTTAAAGAACAATTTTATACAAGATATAGAAGTTGATCTGTTTATTTTTCTCATTTAAAAAGAGCTTGACAGATAGGAAACAGATGTAACAAAATAAGAGCACAAAACCGGAACTAATAGTAAACAGCAAACCTTCCCTATGGATAATTTGCGTTCTGCTCTTATTCTTCAAGGCAAACACGGATGCATCGGGACAGGAGTTCCATGTGGTTCTGGGAAACGAGGCCTGTGACCTGGATTCCATGGTGTCAACCCTCGCGTATGCCTACTTCCTGTCCAAGGTGAGGCGCCGTCCGATCAGCCATCAGCGCCCACTCGTCCCTGTAACGCCCGCACGGCATCTCTTAACAGACGGGCGGGGGCGAGACGCTCAGCGTCCCGCTGCTCAACATCTGCCAGGCCGACCTGGTTCTTCGTCCGGACAATGTGTTCTTGCTGACTCAGGCCGGATTGTCTCCGGACCTCTTGCTCTTCCGGGACCAGCTGGACTTGGGAGCTCTCCGGAGAGCTGGGCGGCTCCTCCTCACCTTGGTGGACCACAACATCCTTCCCAGGTAAACTGTAGATGAAGTGGATTAGGAGGTTGAGCAGCCTCTTTTGCGTCTCCAGTTCAGACAGTGACCTGGAGGGGGCGGTGGTGGAGGTGATAGACCATCACCTGCTGGAGAGAGAGCCCCGCCCCTCCTGCCCCGTCACCGTGGAGATGGTGGGCTCCTGCGCAACCTTAGTGACAGAACGCCTCATCCAGAAAGCTCCGGAGATCCTCGACCGGCAGCTCGCCGAGCTTCTCTACGGTAGCCACCCCGATAGGCCCCTCCCACATTCCCCGAGTGCGGCAATGTGCTTGACGAGCGCCGGTTTGTTGCTTTAGCTACGATCCTGACAGACTGCGTCAACATGGCGCCGGCGGCGGGCAAGGTGACGCCCAAAGACAGTCAGTACGCGGCGGCGTTGGAGGCGCGATTCCCCTCCATGCCACCACGGAGCGCTCTCTTCAAGGCTCTGCACAGCGCCAAGTTTGACGTGTCAGGTGAGGCCGCCGACGACAAGGTGATGTTTTGTGAAGTCGACGCTAACGACGTCGTGGTCTTCAGGTCTCAACACGGAACAAATGTTGTTGAAGGACATGAAGAGTCTCTCTGGAAGTTTCTCTCTCGCCGTGTCGGTCCTCTACCTGCCACTAGAGGTCAGTACTGACACGTGTCATGCAGAGCCGAGTACAGAGAGAGTATGGCCAACTAGTTAGTACCAAACATGGTGTACTGTAGTCACGTGAGGGGATTTTGAACAATCCGAGAGAATGGCCAGGGCGCCTTGTTTTCTACCTGCTTTGGAACCGAGTTCGCCATTCTCTCTCCATGCACGGCTCTAGTGTGTTGCAGAGCCATGTATGGAGAGACTACGAACAACTCGGTTTTAAAGTTGGCCTCAAAATGGCTCCGAGTAGTCACGTTTTGACCAATCAGAGAGAGTATGGCCAGAGGGTTTCCTAAATGATTGGTCCAAAGCCCCTCATGTGACCACTCGGCGCCATTTTGAGGCCAACTTTAAAACCGAGTTGTCCATACTCTCTCCGTACACGTCTCTGGTGTGATGCAGAGCCGTGTACGGAGTGTATGGACAACTTGGTTTCGGAGTTGGCCTCAAATGGCTCAGAGTAGTCACGTTTTGACCAATCAGAGAGAGTATGGCCAGATGATTTCCTAAATGATTGGTCCAAAGGCCCGAACGTGACCACTCAGCGCCATTTTGAAGCCAACTTTGAAAATGAGTTGTCCGTACTCTCTCCGGAGTGTATGGACAACTTGGTTTCAGAGTTGGCATCCTGTAGTAACATGAGGAGCTTTGGACCAATCAGAGAGATTTTGGCCAGACGATCTCCTAATTGTTGGTCAAAAGCCCCTCATGTGACTACAGGGCGCCATGTTTGCTACCAGAGAGAGTATGGCCAGAGGATCTCCTAATTGATTGGTCAAAAGACCCTCATGTGACTACAGGGCGCCATGTTTGCTATAGTTGATTGGTCAAAAGCCCCTCATGTGACTACAGGGCGCCACGTTTGCTACCAGAGAGAGTATGACCAGACGATCTCCCAATTGATTGGTCAAAAGCCGCTCATGTGACTACAGGGCGCCATGTTTGCTACCAGAGAGAGTATGGTCAGACGATCTCCTAATTGATTGGGCAAAAACCCCTCATGTGATTACAGGGCGCCATGTTTGCTACCAGAGAGAGTATGGTCAGACGATCTCCTAATTGATTGGGCAAAACCCCCTCATGTGACTACAGGGTGCCATGTTTGCTACTAGAGAGAGTATGGCCAGATGATCTCCTAATTGATTGATCAAAAGCCCCTCATGTGACTATGGGGCGCCATGTTTGCTACCAGAGCGAGTATGGCCAGACGATCTCCTAATTGATTGGTCAAAAGCCCCTTATGTGACTACGGGGCGCCATGTTTGCTACCAGAGAGAGTATGGACAGATGATCTCTTAATTGATTGGGCAAAAGCCCCTCATGTGACTACGGGGCGCCATGTTTGCTACCAGAGAGAGTATGGCCAGACGATCTCCTAATTGATTGGTCAAAAGCCCCTCATGTGACTACGGGGCGCCATGTTTGCTACCAGAGAGAGTATGCCGATTGGTCAAAAGCCTCTCATGTGACTGCTGGGCGCCATGTTTGCTACCAGAGTGAGTATGGCCAGACGATCTCCTAATTGATTGGTCAAAAGCCCCTCATGTGACTACGGGGCGCCATGTTTGCTACCAGAGAGAGTATGCCGATTGGTCAAAAGCCTCTCATGTGACTGCTGGGCGCCATGTTTGCTACTAGAGTGAGTATGGCGAATGGTTAAAAGCCCCTCGTGTGACTACAGGGCGCCATATTTGCTACCAGAGAGAGTATGGCGATTGGTCAAAAGCCCCTCATGTGACTACAGGGCGCCAAAGCCCCCATGTGACTACAGGGCGCCATGTTTGCTACCAGAGAGAGTATGGCGATTGGTCAAAAGCCCCTCATGTGACTATGGGGCGCCATGTTTGCTACCAGAGAGAATATGGCCAGATGATCTCCTAATTGATTGGTCAAAAGCCCCTCATGTGACTACGGGGCGCCATGTTTGCTACCAGAGAGAATATGGCCAGATGATCTCCTAATTGATTGGTCAAAAGCCCCTCATGTGACTACGGGGCGCCATGTTTGCGACCAGAGAGAGTATGCCGATTGGTCAAAAGCCTCTCATGTGACTGCTGGGCGCCATGTTTGCTACCAGAGTGAGTATGGCGAATGGTTAAAAGCCCCTCGTGTGACTACAGGGCGCCATATTTGCTACCAGAGAGAGTATGGCGATTGGTCAAAAGCCCCTCATGTGACTACAGGGCGCCAAAGCCCCCATGTGACTACAGGGCGCCATGTTTGCTACCAGAGAGAGTATGGCGATTGGTCAAAAGCCCCTCGTGTGACTACAGGGCGCCATGTTTGCTACCAGAGAGAATATGGCCAGATGATCTCCTAATTGATTGGTCAAAAGCCCCTCATGTGACTACGGGGCGCCATGTTTGCTACCAGCTTCGAAACCGAGTTGACCATACTTCTGTATACGCGGCTTTTGATTGCTTGATTGAGAAGTTTATTGACATCTTAAAGAATTGAATCCATGTAGCTTTAAAAAGGCAAATGGATGGCACAAAAAGCCAAAAGGCTTGTTTCCATTGTGGTCCATTAAATAATCATCACATTTGATACATTCAATAATAAAATATATATAACCTGTAACATGTATATAAGAAGTTATGTTTAAAAAATGGATAAATTATGTACATATACACAGTTTACATGTCAGGTGATTTGAGGTGTAGTATATACACGATGTGATGTGATGTGATGACACTCACCTGGTTGCTAAAAAGTGTGTTTGTCAGGTGTTCTTGCAAAGGGCGGAGCTGGAGGCGGAGCTCTCACAATTCTGTCACAAGTTTGGTTTTGAGCTGCTCGTCATGATGAGCATCTCCTTCACCGAGGGCAACGAGCCAATCAGAGAACTCGCCCTCTTCAGCCACAGCACCCCCTACAGGGAACAGGTACAGCTGTAACCATGGCAATTACTCCACCTGCCGCGTCACGACAACCCCCCCCCGCCCCCTGCGCTTCCTTCCAGGTGTGCCAGTACCTGGAGCAGACGGGAAACCCCGCCCTCGACCTCTGTCCAATCAGCAGCCCTCATCCTCGCATCACGGCGTATCACCAAGGTAACGCGGCGCCGGCCGCGCTGTGACCCGCTTTCTCGCTCACACCGCTTTTGTGTCCCCAAGGAAACGCCTTGGCGTCCCGCAAGAAGCTGCTACCCCTCGTTAAAGACTTCCTGAGGGCGCGCGAAGACGAGGAGTCTCGGGTGCCGCCCACGCCCACAAACAGCCTGGTGGACGGCTGCCCTCTGGACCACGGCCTGCCCTCCATCAGCGAGAGTGCTCTGGAGGAGAAGTTCAGCAAGATGGCCGACAGAGGAGGGTCTTGACCTGTCCGTCGTCCTAAAAACATTTGTCCTCTGCTGGAATTCAAGTCCACATTTGTCATTCCATCAAGAATAAAATGTGACAATATTTGACTTTTCACCTCAAATATGTCAGCGATGATTAGAGATTAAATCTATGGACGACTTCAAAGGTGCTGCTTGTGTGGGTTCTTACACTGTCTTCTAGCGGCAGCTGGGGTAGGCTCCTGCTCACCTCTCGCCCTTTAACACAAACACAAACCTTGACAAGTCATGGAGGAGGTGAGTTTGGACCAATCAGAGAGCAGCCGTCCTCTGTAATGCAGACAAACCTGTCCACACACACGGCAACAGGAAACACACACACACACGGTCGCATACTCGTCGGAATCATCTCTAACATCATGAACACTGACAAGTACGTGTATGTGTGTGTGTGTGTGTGTGTGTGTGTGTGTGTGTGTGTGTGTGTGTCTGACCTTTCTTGCACACTGTTGATGTTGTGTGTGTGGTCACAGGACATCGCTTCATGACAACAACGATGACATCGTCAACTTGGAGCTGCGACAAGAAGGTGACAACTTCCCCAGGTACGCAACAACGCAAGTGCTACACAACCTGTCTACACAGCACATGTCTACATTATGCTTAGTTACATTACTTCATAACACTGCTTAGTTACACTGCTTACTTGGATTACTTAATGATACTGCTGAGTTACACTACTTAGATTACTTAGTTACACTGCTTAGTTACACTGCTTACTTTATTTACCTAATTACACTGCTTACTTAGATTACTTAATTACACTTCTTAGTTACACTACTTAGATTACTTAGTTACACTGCTTACTTAGATTACTCAATTACACGGTTTAGTTACACTACTTAAATACACTGCTTACTTGGATTACTTATTTACACTGCTTAGTTACACTACTTACTTAGTTACACTGTTTACTTAGATTACTTAATTACGCTGCTTAGTTACACTACTTAGATTGCTTAGTTATACTGCTTACTTAGATTACTTAATTACGCTGCTTAGTTACACTACTTAGTTAGATTGCTTGATTACAATAATTAGTTACACTACTTAGACTACTTAATTAAAGTGCTTAGTTACATTACTTAGATGATCTAAATACACTGCTTAGTTACCCTACATACTTGGATAACTTATTTACACTACAGTTACACAACTTACTTTGATGACTTAATTACTCAGATTACTCAATTACAATACATAGTTACAGTACTTAATTACAATGCTTGGATACACTACTTACTTAGATTACTTAATTACACTGCTTAGTTACATTGCTTACTTGGATTACCTAATTACACTGCTTACTTAGATTACTTAATTATACACTTCTTAGTTACACTACTTACTTAGATAACTTAGTTACACTGCTTACTTATATTACTCAATTACGCATTTTAGTTACACTACTTAAATACACTGCTTACTTGGATTACTTCTTTACACTGCTTAGTCACACTACTTAGATTACTTAGTTACAGTGCTTACTTAGATTACTTAATTACGCTGCTTAGTTACATTACTTAGATTGCTTAGTTACGCTGCTTACTTAGATTACTTAATTACACTGCTTAGTTACACTACTTAGTTAGATTGCGCAATTACACTAATTAGTTACACTACTTGGACTACTTAATTACAGTGCTTAGTTACATTACTTAGATGATCTAAATACACTGCTTAGTTACCCTACATACTTGGATAACTTATTTACACTACAGTTACACTACTTACTTAGATTACTTAATTACACTAATTACTCAGATTACTCAATTACAATACATAGTTACACTACTTAATTACAATGCTTGGATACACTACTTACTTAGATTACTTAATTACACTGCTTAGTTACACTGCTTACTTGGATTACCTAATTACACTGCTTACTTAGATTACTTAATTACACTTCTTAGTTACAATACTTACTTAGATTACTTAGTTACACTGCTTACTTATATTACTCAATTACGCGGTTTAGTTACACTACTTAAATACACTGCTTACTTGGATTACTTCTTTAAACTGCTTAGTCACACTACTTAGATTACTTAGTTACAGTGCTTACTTAGATTACTTAATTACGCTGCTTAGTTACATTACTTAGATTGCTTAGTTACGCTGCTTACTTAGATTACTTAATTACACTGCTTAGTTACACTACTTAGTTAGATTGCTTAATTACAATAATTAGTTACACTACTTAAGACTACTTAATTACAGTGCTTAGTTACATTACTTAGATGACCTAAATACACTGCTTAGTTACCCTACATACTTGGATAACTTATTTACACTACAGTTACACTACTTACTTAGATGACTTAATTACACTAATTACTCAGATTACTCAATTACAATACATAGTTACACTACTTAATTACTATGCTTAGATACACTACTTAGATTACTTACTTACACTACTACATACACTACTTAGTTACACTACTCAGATGACTTACTTACAATATTAAGTTACACTAGTACTTACTCGGATTACCTAATTACAATACTAAATTACAACTTACTTAGATTACCTAATTACACCGCTTACTTTTCACTACCTAGTTTGAATGCTTACTTTTCATTACTTATTTACACTACTCAATAACACTGCTTAGTTACACTGATTACTCAGACTAACTATTTACACCGCTTAGTTACACTACTTGGTTACACTATTTACTCACATTGCTTAGTTACACTGCTTGTCACTACTTGGTTACACTACTTAGTTACGATGTTTAGTTACACTACTTACTTATACTACTTAGTAACACTACTTTCTTAGTTACAATACTTTGTTACATTACTTAGTTACACAACTTGTCACACTACTTCGTTACAATGCTTGGATACACTACTTACTCACACAGCTTAGTTACACTACTTACTTATACTACTAAGTAACACTACTTTTTTTCACTACTTAGTTACTTTGCTTAGTTGCAATGCTTGGTTAAACTACTTAGTTACACAGCTTGTTACACCGCGTAGTTACACTACTTAGTTACACAGCTTGTCACACTACTTAGTTACACTGCTTTCGTCAAAGACTTCAAAGATTATTGTAAAACTACAGTACTTACAATACTTAGTTGCGCTTCTTACTTTTCACTACTTAGTTACACTACTTAGTTACACAGCTTGTCACACTACTTAGTTACACTGCTTTCGTCAAAGACTTCAAAGATTATTGTAAAACTACAGTACTTACAATACTTAGTTGCGCTTCTTACTTTTCACTACTTAGTTACACTACTTAGTTACACAGCTTGTCACACTACTTAGTTACACTGCTTTCTTCAAAGACTTCAAAGATTATTGTAAAACTACAGTACTTACAATACTTAGTTGCACTGCTTACCTTTCACTACTTAGTTGCACTACTTAGTTACAATGCTTAGTAACACTACTTAGTTACAATGCTAGGTTACACTACTTAGTAACACTACTTAGTTACAATGCTTACTTACAATACCTAGTTACAGTACTTACTTTTCAATACTTAGTTACATTGCTTGGTTGCACTACCTAGCCACACAGCTTAGTCACGCTGCTTAGTTACACTACTTAGTTACACTCTTTAGTTACAATGCTTGGTTACACTACTTAATTACACTGCTTTCTTCAAAGACTTCAAAGATTATTGTCAAGTTTTCCATACACGCAAGACATATACACTACTTAGTTACACTACTTAGTTACAATGCTTGGTTACACTACTTAGTAACACTACTTAGTTACAATGCTAGGTTACACTACTTAGTAACACTACTTAGTTACAATGCTTACTTACAATGCCTAGTTACAGTACTTACTTTTCAATACTTAGTTACATTGCTTGGTTGCACTACCTAGCCACACAGCTTAGTCACGCTGCTTAGTTACACTACTTAGTTACACTCTTTAGTTACAATGCTTGGTTACACTACTTAATTACACTGCTTTCTTCAAAGACTTCAAAGATTATTGTCAAGTTTTCCATACACGCAAGACATATACACTACTTAGTTGCACTACTTAGTTACACTACTTAGTTACATAGCTTGCGAGTTTGTGTGAGTTGTGTTGTGTATATATATCGTGTGTGTGTGTGTGTGTGTGTGTGTGTGTGTGTGTGTGTGTGTGTGTGTGTGTGTGTGTACGCAGACCTCCTCCAGGGGATTCTGGAAGACTTGATGAGGAAGACGTGGGTCCACCAGGAGGTGATTGTTTTTTCTTCTTGCAGTCTTTGAACTTTGTCAAAATTCTATGGTGATGGTGGCCCCGCCCCCTCCCTCTACACAGTCTCAGGTGGGGGCGGAGCCAAGAAACGTCTGGCAGCTCCGACTCTCAGCCTGACGCTGAGCCACGCCGACTCTCACGAGCAAAGTCCCGACGGCGTCTCGGCCGCGGCGCTCTCGTCCACGCTGTCGCTCGACATCAACCTGGAAGCGCTGGAGACGCCGTCCGACAGCGAGGCGGAGCCTGACGGCGCGCACGACCTGGACTGGGAGGGTGAGATGGACGCGCGAACACGGGCGGGCGTTTCACGATCTCCAGCTGACCTGTGACCTTTGACCCAGACGAATTCCCTCGGACGAAGAGGGAGGGGGCGAGGGCGAGGGGCGCGGCCTGGGGCCAGGGGGAGCCGAGCGGCACGGGCCTGATGGACCTGGACCAGGTGGACGGCGAAGGGCGCCGCTGGAGGAAGTTCTGCCCGTCCGGCCAGGAATACAACGTCAACATGAGCGTCCTGGAGCCGTACCTCCAGGTGCTTTCACACGGAGGTCAGAGGTCACGCACCCCCCCCCCCACCCCCCACCACCACCACCAACACATTCAGAAGCTAAATGTCACCGTGCCTTGATGCTCTACCAGGTTACTATGGAGACGGGATGAACGCCATCATCCTCTTCACGTCGTGCTACCTTCCAGAAAACACGGTTGACGACTACGACTACGTGATGGAGCACCTGTTCAGGTGAGCCCGAGATCCCCGGAACCGCGGCCCGGCGCTTGTGACCGAGCGTGTGTACGCCGCCAGGTACATGGTGGGCACCTTGGACCTGATGGTGTCCGAGAACTACGTGCTGGTCTTCCTGTGCGCGATGGCGCCCAGAAACAAGTTCCCGTCCATCCGATGGCTGCGCCAGTGCTACACCTCCATCGACAGGAGGTGCGTTGGTTTCTCGCCGACCGGTTTCCGTGACAACGCCACCCACCGCCTTTGTCGCCCATCTTCAGGTTGAAGAAGGACCTCAAGGGGCTACTGGTGGTGCATCCCAGCTGGTACTTCAAAGCCCTGCTCACTGTGGTCAAGCCTTTCATCAGGTGAGGTCACCGTAGCAACGCGGCCGGCGCCCAAACCCCCGTTGACCTTTGACCTGTGTTCCGCAGTGACAAGTTCAGCAAGAAGATTCGTTTCATCCAAAATCTTGACCAGCTCTCCCACGTCATCCCCACAGACCGACTGATGATCCCGGACGCCATCGCTCAGTAACGCTTCCTGTTTATTGACTTCACTTTCTGGTTTGGGAACTTCAGCTAATTTTACTTCCTGTCGCAGGTTTGACCAGCAGTTAAACAGATGACGAGAGTCACGCCCACGGCCTGGACACTTCCTGGAGACCAGTGATTCCACAGTGACAGGACGTGACCGGTTTGGGGGGGAGTGAAGAAAGAAACAATAGGCCCGTTTTTTTTCCACCAAAAGTTGCAGGATTTTTAAGTTCCTGGAACTTTAGGTTCCAGGGACCAAATGTCCCGGAAACAAATATTCCAGGGATTAGGTTCCAGTGACTAAAGATTTCAGGGAC
>NC_084750.1:26495837-26565837 GCF_033978785.1 Entelurus aequoreus | reverse complement strand
TGCGGCCGGGGGGCCATTTACTACCCATAGCTAATTTTTTGACGGCCCGCGATGCATTTGTTAGCACTTTAATATTTAGTAACAATTTTTTCGGGCAAATTTTGCAGGTATATACCCCAGTGTCAAATATTTTGTTAATTGACGAATGCTACCTGTTAGCATGTTAATAGGCTAGCTTTTTTTTAGCTAATTTATAGGTATACACCAGTCATATTTTGGTACTTGATGTTTGCTAACGTTACCATGCTACCATTTTTATTTATTGTATTTTCGTAATTGACGCTTGTTATAGTTAGCATTTTAGCATGCTAGCTTTTTTTAAGCTAATTTAGCAGGTATACATATCAGTGCCATATGTTTTGATTTTTCACTAATGCAGTTATCTGCCTAGCGTGCTAAATGTTGGCATTTCTGTTAGGCTTTGGCTCGTCAGCCTTCACACAAAATATTATTTATATAAACAGATCATAAATAAAATCCCCTGACGAGCAGGGAAACCTGCGAAACAGGCTTGTAGGGATGATATAGCCCCTGTGTTTTTTCCTGACCTAACGTATATGTATGTATGTATATATATATATGTGGGTGTATATGTATGTGTGGGAAAAAAATCACAAGACTATTTCATCTCTACAGGCCTGTTTCATGAGGGGTTTCCTCAATCCTCTCCTGAGGATTGAGGAAACCCCTCATGAAACAGGCCTGTAGAGATGAAATAGTCTTGTGATTTTTTTCCCACACATACATATTACGCTCTACCACGGTATTGAGCACTATTTTTTGGATAATCTAATTAAGACATATATGTGGGTGTATATGTATGTATACATGTGTGTGTGTATATATACAGTATATACACTGCATAAACTGAAATCTAAGTAAGATGAAATATCTCAAATAAGGGTGATATTTGCTTATTTTCTGTCTGATAAGATAATTCTTCTCACTAAGCAGATTTTATGTTAGTGTTTTACTTGTTTTAAGGGTTTAGGTCCTAAATTATCTCAGTAGGATATTACAGACCTATGTTGAGTAAAACATGCTTGAAACTAGAATATCAACTGATGCAAAGCTGTGTCATCAACACTCACAAGTGTAAAACTACTTTTAAGTAATAATTTCTTACTTCAAGCATAAAAAAAAAAATCATGATGCCGAGCGCATATCATTATGTCAAGACAATGGCACTAGCATTTACTTAATTTAGGAATATTTTTCAACATATTGAGCAAAAAGGTCTCCTTTTTTTTCTACCAAGAAAAGTGCACTTGTTATTAGTGAGAATATACTTATTTTAAGGTATTTTGGGGTTCATTGAGGTTGGCTAATTTTACTTGTTTTGGAAAGTCTTGACAAGCCAAATGTTCTTGTTCTATTGGCAGATAATTTTGCTTAGTTCAAATAAAATATCCCTAATTTTTGTAATTTATTTTCTTGTTTTTGAACATTGACTTTTTGCAGTGTAGGGATGATATAAATATATATTATATATATGTTACGTTACATGCAGTTGGCTTTTGGCGACAGGCCAATTTTTTTAGCCCAATGCGGCCCCCAAGTCAGAAAGTTTGGACACCCCTGATTTAGTGCCTGTCTTCATTAAAATGCAGAATATATGCTAATCATCGGAACCCCCACAATACTGTGTGGAAAATATGCAAATACCATCACTCGGCAGGCGCAACGTGATTTATCAAGACCTGTACTGCTTTGTGGACGCTATTTGGCCTCTGTATTGGGAACGTCTAAAACGTACGTGCAAACTGACGCAAGGAGACAAGACGATGGACAGAAAATCCTCCGTCCTGTGTCAAAATATATGGACTGTCAGGAAAAAAAAAAAAAATCAATTCAGCAATATAATTTTACGATATCATAGCTGCTGGATGATTTAAAGGGCTGATTGAAACATATTGAATTTATGCATTTTCGAGTCTACTGGCATTTGTTTTTATCATATGGAAAATGATATAATTGCAATATATAGATCTCATATGAAAAACTGTCTTTCAATATGTATTTTACACCAAATAATCACTTGATTAACTGATTAGAGTGTTCCTATATCTAAACACAGTGTTGCTGTTCAAACTGTGTGTAATGTCACAGTGGCCAAAAATATGAAATATACTTGTTAAATAAAACCTGCCTTGTTTTAATGAATACTTAGCCCTACTACGCTACTGTATTTGAATGTTTTTCATTGTGGTGGCACTGAAACGAGCCCGCTAATAGCACACGCAATGTTATAGTTAGCACATAATGTTTAGCTTGTTATTTGGATCTTAGTAGAGATACCAGGACAGAAATCGTCAAAGTTTCCATTAATTTTTTTTTACTCCACTTAGGTAAAAAGTCACAAAGTGTACAACAATCAAAACTATAAAAAAACATCCCTTTGAAAAACGTTTAAAATCTTGACTTAAAATTGACAATCGCCATTAAACCCACAAGGCCACAAACATTTCAGTAAACTGCCTCCTCCATGTTGTCGTCACTATCCCCGCCAAAGTCCTCGCCGTTGTCAAAGTAGGACATTATGTAGTCCGTCTCCTAAAACAAACACCTTGTTAGCACCTTGCCAAAAAACTCAACCGTTTCAATGTCGCCTTCTCACCTCCTCCAGCTCCTCCTCGTCATACTCTTCCTCCGGCTCCTGATCCTCCTCTTTCTTCTCCTGCTGCTCCTCATCCTCCGAGCTCTGCTGCTCCTCGCCCTGCAGCGTCTAAACAACAACAACACCCGTTGGAAAGAAAATCAAGCAGCAAATGAAGGATATAAACTTGGAAATGAAATAAATAATGGTGGAAATGAAGGAAATAAAGGTGGCAATGAAGGAAATAATGGTGGACATGAAGGAAATAGAGGTGGAAAATAAGGACATAATGGTGGAAATGAAGGAAATAATGGTGGAAAAGAAGGAAATAGAGGTGAAAATGAAGGAAATAATTGTGAAAATGAAGGAAACAAAGGTGGAAAATAAGGACATAATGGTGGAAATTATGGAAATAATAGTGGAAATTAAGGAAATAAAGGTGGAAATTAAGGAAATAATGGTGGAAATGAAGACAATAATGGGGGAAATGAAAAAAATAGTGGTTGAAATTAAGGAAATAATGGTAGAAATTAAGAAAATAAGGGTGGAAATGAAGAAAATAAAGGTGGGAATTAAGAAAATAAAGGTGGAAATTAAGAAAATAATGGTGGAAATGAAGGAAATAGAGGTGGAAAGGAAGGACATAATAGTGGAAATTAAGGAAATAGAGGTAGAAAGGAAGGAAATAATGGTGGGAATGAAGGAAATAGAGGTGTAAATGAAGGAAATAATTGTGAAAATGAAGGAAACAAAGGTGGAAAATAAGGAAATAATGGTGGAAAGACAATAATAGGGGAAATGAAAAAAATAGTGGTTGAAATTAAGGAAATAATGGTAGAAATGAAGAAAATAAAGGTGGGAGTGAAGAAAAAAGTGGAAATGAAGAAACATTTGGAAATTAAAAAAATAAAGGTGGAAATTAAGAAAATAAAGGTGGAAATGAAGAAAATAATGGTGGAAATTAAGAAAAAGGTGGAAATTAAGAAAATAAAGGTGAAAAACTAGGGAAATGAAAGTGGAAATAAAATAAATAAAGATGGAAATGAATGAAATGAAGGTGTGAATAAATGTGGAAATGAAAAAAAAGGTGGGAATAAAGATGGAAATGAAGAAAACAAAGGTGGAAATGAATGAAATGAGGGTGTAATAAAGAAAAAAATATGGAAATGTAGAAAATAAAAGGGTAGAAAAATGTGTGGAAAGTATGGAATAAAAGGTGGAAATTAATGAAATAAAAGGTTGAAATTAATCAAATAAAAGTGGAAATTAAGAAAATAATGCGGAAATGAAGGAAACGAAGGTGGAAATTATGGAAATGAAGGTGCAAATGAATGAAATGAAGGTGAAAATGAAGGAAATAAAAGTGGAAATAGATATGGAATGATAGGAACAAAGGTGGATATTAATTAAATGAAGGTGGAAATAAAAAGAAAATAAATGTGGAAATGAAGAAAATATAGGTGTACATGAAGAACATAAATGTGGAGATGAAATAAATGTGGAAATGAAGAAAATAAAGGTGGAAATGCAGGAAACAAAGGTGGAGATGATTAATATAAAGGTGGAAATTATTTAAATGATGGTGGAAAAGACTGAAATGAAGGTGTAATAAAGGGGAAAAAAGGTGGAAATTAAGAAAATAAATGTGGGAATGAAGGAAAAAAAAGTGGAAATAAAGGAAATAAATGTGGAGATAAAGGTGGAATGAAGGAAACGAAGGTGGAGATGATGAAAAAGGTGGAAATGAATGAAATGAAGGTGGAAATGAAGGAAATAAATGTGGGAAAAAAGATTGAAATGAATGTAATCAAAGTGGAAATAAATGTGGAACGAAGAAAACAAAGTTGGAGAGGATGAAATAAAAGTGGAAATGAATGAAATGAAGGTGGAAATGAAGGAAATACAAGTGGAAATAGATGTGGAAAATAAGGAAACAAAGGTGGGGATAAAGGAAATAAAAGTGGAAATAAATGTGGAGATAAAGGTGGATATAAAGAAAATAAAAGTAGGAAAAATGTGGAAATGAAGGAAACAAAGGTGGAGATAAAGGAAATAAAAGTGGAAATAAATGTGGAAATGAAGGAAACAAAGGTGGAAATGAAAGAAATAAAAGTGAAAATAAACAAGGAAATGAAGGAAACAAAGGCGGTGATGATGAAAATTAAGGTGGAAATGAATGAAATGAAGGAAATCAAAGTAGAAATAAACGTCAAATGAAGGAAACTAAGGTGGAGATTAATAAAATGAAGGTGGAAATGAAGGAAATAAAAGTGAAAATAAACGTTGAATAAAGGAAAGGAAGGTGAAAATGAATTAACTCAAGGTGGAAATGAAGGAAAGAAAAGTGGAAGTAAACGTGGAATGAAGGAAAGAAAGTTGGAGATGAAGATGAGAGGTGTTTGTGTAGGAAAAGTAGCAACGTGATGTCAAACCTCCAGTTTGAGGAGAACCTCCTTTTTTTCTTCTACTGCTTTTTTCTGCTCTTCAGCCTGAACTCTTTGTGTCACCACAACCACTTTGGACGCACCTGACAGGTAGAGAGATGCAATCATGTCAGTACTGTCACACACTGGACACAAGGGGCACTTTACCACTTTTTATGGACACCATAGTTGTTATAAATGACATCACATCGACCACTAGTTGGCCTAATCTCCCCACAACATTAGCTTAGCGCTAGAGATGGACATAATAACTTTGTTTTACGGCAGAAAGTGACAAGTTTTACTAGATAGTACTTTTGTTGCTCATGTTGTTTTGGTGTGCTTATGACCGAAAGTGACCAGTTTTACTAGATAGTAGTTTTGTTGCTGATGTTGTTTTGGTGTGATTACGACAGAAAGTGACCAGTTTTACTAGATAGTAGTTTTGTTGCTGATGTTGTTTTGATGTGATTATGACAGAAAGTGACCATTTTTACTAGATAGTAGTTTTGTTGCTGATGTTGTTTTGGTGTGATTATGACAGAACGTGACCGGTTTTACTAGATAGTAGTTTTGTTGCTGATGTTGTTTTGATGTGATTATGACAGAAAGTGACCAGTTTTACTAGATAGTAGTTTTGTTGCTGATGTTGTTTTGGTGTGATTATGACCAAAAGTGACCAGTTTTACTAGATAGTACTTTTGTTGCTGATGTTGTTTTGGTGTGATTCTGACAGAAAGTGACCAGTTTTACTAGATAGTAGTTTGGTTGCTGATGTTGTTTTGGTGGGATTATGACAGAAATTGACCAGTTTTACTAGATAGTAGTTTTGTTGCTGATGTTGTTTTGGTGTGATTATGACCAAAAGTGACTAGTTTTACTAGATAGTACTTTTGTTGCTGATGTTGTTTTGGTGTGATTCTGACAGAAAGTGACCAGTTTTACTAGATAGTAGTTTGGTTGCTGATGTTGTTTTGGTGGGATTATGACAGAAATTGACCACTTTTACTACATAGTAGTTTTGTTGCTGATGTTTTTTTGTTGTGATTATGGCAGAAAGTGGCTAGTCTTACAAGATAGTAGTTTTGTTGCTGATGTTGTGTTGGTGTGATCACGGCAGAAAGTGAACAGTTTTACTAGATAGTAGTTTTGTTGCTGATGTTGTTTTGGTGTGATTACGGCAGAAAGTGAACAGTTTTACTAGATAGTAGTTTGGTTGCTGATGTTGTTTTGGTGTGATTATGACCGAAAGTGACCAGTTTTACTAGATAGTAGCTTGGTTGCTGATGTTGTTTCGGTGTGATTATGACAGAAAGTGACCAGTTTTACGAGATAGTAGTTTGGTTGCTGATGTTGTTTTGGTGTGATTACGGCAGAAAGTGACCATATTTACTAGATAGTAGTTTGGTTGCTGATGTTGTTTTGGTGTGATTATGACCGAAAGTGACCAGTTTTACTAGACAGTAGCTTGGTTGCTGATGTTGTTTCGGTGTGATTATGACAGAAAGTGACCAGTTTTACGAGATAGTAGTTTGGTTGCTGATGTTGTTTTGGTGTGATTATGACAGAAAGTGACCAGTTTTACGAGATAGTAGTTTGGTTGCTGACGTTGTTTTGGTGTGATTGCGACAGAAAGTGACCAGTTTTACTAGATAGTAGCTTGGTCGCTGATGTTGTTTTAGTGTGATTACGACAGAAAGTGACCAGTTTTACGAGATAGTAGTTTGGTTGCTGATGTTGTTTTGGTGTGGTTACAGCAGAGAGTAATCACTTTTGCTCCATAAAAAGATTGTTGATGCACACTATCTCCTTCTTCGCCTTAAAACGTCTCGGAAGACGTCGTCTTTGTTTTATCTGATGTGACCACTTGTCACCTGTCACTCACAGAGTTGCTTTGAAAAATGGTCTAGAATAAATAATGTATTATTTGGATTTTGGTGGTTGCATAGATTTTCTGTGCGTGGAGGACACGGGAGCAGTACGCTATTGCACAGGCACACACCTTAGAGGGAACATTGGTTCACACACTGACCTTTTTTTGGTGTTTTCCTGACACGCAACCTCAGCTCTTTTGGGAATCTCTTCCAGTCTGAAAAAACAACCAAACAATTTAGATTGACTTTGGTTTACTGCTGCTATGCACAGAGCAAATCTAACATCATCAAAATCATTCTCATCGAACCCATCATCAACACTAGGGCTGCGCGCTTAATCGACATTGAGGTTTTAATTAGTGTGAGTACGTAACTGCAGGAGAAAAAAAATTACTAAAATATCCCAGATTAGCCAGAATTCCCGGTTTTCCGGGACATTGTGCCCATTGAAAATAAATTTACCATTTCTCGAACTTGCACAATTCCTACATTTTTTTAGAATCATTCCACTCATCCTGGACAAGTTAAAACAAATTCCAGGAATTCCTGGTTTTCCAAAGCCAATTAGAACCTTTTTGTTAGGATCCGCTGCTCGGATCACAGTTTGTTTACAGTTTAGTGTCACGTGTGTTTTGTTTCTGTTGCCATGACGGCAGATTTTGCTCACCTGCCTCTGGTTAGCGTTTCGGGACGCGCACCTGTTGCCCGAGCGCTAATCAGAGGGCTATTTAGTCTTCGCCCGGGCAGCACTCTGCCTGGCTTCCTAATTTGCTTTCACGCAACAGCTAACGACCACCTTGTTTCCTGCTAGCTCTCATGCTATATTATTTTGCTTACTAGCTCCCACGCTAGTCGTTTTTGTTTTTTTCTGTCTGATTTATTTGTGGAAATAAATCATTTTCCTACCTGCAAGCTGTGTCCGAGCCGTCTGCATCCTTGGGAGAACAACACCCGCATCACCATGCGACCAGGTCGTTACAGTAGGAAGCCAGCAAGAAGAAGTTCTCTCGCAGCGAGCATGTCGGAGGAGATGGACGAAGGTGCGTGGATGGTGTTGCGAGCAATGGAGGCGGAGACTCTCCGCTATTCCCCCTCGGAGCGCCAGGACCTGATCTGGGGTCCTAACGGAAAGTTGGTCCCAATCCACTCCGTTTGGCCCGAGGACATCGCCACACCCCCGCACCACCGGACGCGTCAGCGAAGACGGAAGCCGCCAACGAGGTCTTCACTTCGCTGCAAAGACGCGCCTCTCCCACAGACTCCTCCACCGGTACACAGTAAGCAATATTCAGCCCAAGATTCCCCTCCTCAGATGTTTGGCAACCCTATCGACCACTTTGCCAAACATTTCACCGATTGGGCTGTCAGTCAGCTGGAGACCCACACAGATGACGTCATCCCGCCCACTGTGGATGACGTCAGAGACGAAGAATTTTTTTTAAATTCTTCTGCTCCTTTTTATCAGCCACCTCCTAAGGACTTGAATTCTAAGATAAGACATTATCAGGACATTTTTGTGAAATGTAAATCTAGTCAGTCCCGGTCACCTGACTTTCTAGCTCCACCCCCAGTGACTATTGCTCCGCCCACTGCACATATTTTTTCCCCCTGTGCTCCCACCCAGTCTCAAGTGGGGGGTGACAATAGACATTTTGGACAATTTAGAGGAGAGGATTCCACCCTCCCCCTGACCACCCTCCACCCACCCTTGAAGACGGTTCCAATCCGCAAGGAACGCGTCTGGGATCCGCTTTTTGAGGGGGGGGCTAGTACTGGGAGCTGTGCGAGTGGGGTGGCACAACGGCGTGCTAAGCCGCAACCTCCTGCTCGGCCACCGCCACCTGTCCTTCGGCGGGCTAAGCCACAACCTCCTGCCCGGCCGCCACCACCGGTTTTTCGGCCTGCTAAGCCGCAACCGCCAGCGAGGCCACCTGCACCTCGACTGGTTCTCGCACCAGTACCTGCACCTCGACTGGTCCCCGCACCAGTACCTGCACCACGACTGGTCCTCGCACCAGTACCTGCTCCACGGCTGGTCCCCGCACCAGTACCTGCTCCACGGCTGGTCCCCGCACCAGTACCTGCACCACGACTGGTTCTCGCACCAGTACCTGCACCACGACTGGTTCTCGCACCAGTACCTGCACCACGACTGGTTCTCGCACCAGTACCTGCACCACGACTGGTTCTCGCACCAGTACCTGCACCACGACTGGTTCTCGCACCAGCACCTGCACCACGGCTGGTTCTCGCACCAGCACCTGCACCACGGCTGGTTCTCGCACCAGCACCTGCACCACGACTGGTTCTCGCACCAGCGACTCCGGCTGCCACGACAGCGACTCCGGCTGCCACGACAGCGACTCCTGCTGCCACGACAGCGACTCCTGCTGCCACGACAGCGACTCCTGCTGCCACGACAGCGACTCCTGCTGCCACGACAGCGACTCCTGCTGCCACGACAGCGACTCCTGCTGCCACGACAGCGACTCCGGCTGCCACGACAGCGACTCCGGCTGCCACGACAGCGACTCCGGCTGCCACGACAGCGACTCCGGCTGCCACGACAGCGACTCCGGCTGCCACGACAGCGACTCCTGCTGCCACGACAGCGACTCCTGCTGCCACGACAGCGACTCCGGCTGCCACGACAGCGACTCCGGCTGCCACGACAGCGACTCCGGCTGCCACGACAGCGACTCCGGCTGCCACGACAGCGACTCCGGCTGCCACGACAGCGACTCCGGCTGCCACGACAGCGACTCCGGCTGCCACGACAGCGACTCCTGCTGCCACGACAGCGACTCCGGCTGCCACGACAGCGACTCCGGCTGCCACGACAGCGACATCTCAGCGACCTCGAGTGGTCCGGCGGCGCAAGCGGAAAGCAGGTCCCCGCATGCAGCCCTCGAGGTCAGTGAAGGGACGTCAGTGGCGCAAACAGCAGCGACATTCAAGACTTTGTTGCAGGACTCAGAGGCTGCTGAAATTCTGGCGCCACTCACGCCCACCTTCTCGTCGGCCACGAATGTGGCCTTACCGTGGTCGCCCGCCTCGCCCGCCTCGCCAGCGGTGGCGGCGTTCCATTCGCCGCCGCCACCTGACCCTTCCCCGGTGGATTCGGGGACACGTGGCCTGGCGACCCACCACCAAGTCACCCCCCCGCCCGCCCTTGACTCGTGAACTATTGCTTTTTTTTTGGGGTTCCAGTTGTTTTTTTTGTTTTCAAGGGACATCTGGAATCTGTCCTTTTAGGGGGGGGTACTGTTAGGATCCGCTGCTCGGATCACAGTTTGTTTACAGTTTAGTGTCACGTGTGTTTTGTTTCTGTTGCCATGACGGCAGATTTTGCTCACCTGCCTCTGGTTAGCGTTTCGGGACGCGCACCTGTTGCCCGAGCGCTAATCAGAGGGCTATTTAGTCTTCGCCCGGGCAGCACTCTGCCTGGCTTCCTAATTTGCTTTCACGCAACAGCTAACGACCACCTTGTTTCCTGCTAGCTCTCATGCTATATTATTTTGCTTACTAGCTCCCACGCTAGTCGTTTTTGTTTTTTTCTGTCTGATTTATTTGTGGAAATAAATCATTTTCCTACCTGCAAGCTGTGTCCGAGCCGTCTGCATCCTTGGGAGAACAACACCCGCATCACCATGCGACCAGGTCGTTACACTTTTGTTCTAAATTCTTCACAGTCCACATTTTTAAACAAATTCCAACCATTCCACCATCAAAACCGTCTTCTTAGTTGGGACATCAAAAGTTATTACTTTTTTTCTGTCCAAATTTTAGTTTTTCCCCAAAATACCAGGAATTCAGAAATACCAATTCTCAATTCAAACATTTTTCAAGCGATTCGAAAAATTCCCACACTAACACATTCATATGTCCTTGCTAGTATCAATAATTTTCAAAATGTCCTATTTTTTCCAAAATTCCATGAAATTCCCATTCAAATGAATGGACATATTCAAAGTTCTACAATACCCAAAATTCTGAAAATGTCGCACCACTTTTTACCCTATTCGGACCTTTCAACCACCCACACAGACTACGCTTCCGAGATCTCCAAGGCAAAACATGTTTTCCCAAAATTCCCAGTGTTTTCGGAATTTCCAGGAATTTCTCCCCATCAAAAATAAATGGGCAATAAACAAACCTCTCCATATCCCACATTTCTCAACCGATTCGAACCGTTGCAACATCCACACACTCCACTCCTCCTAGACCAGGGGTGTCAAACGTAAGGCCCGCGGGCCGGATCAGGCCCGCAAACAGGTTTTATGCAGCCGCGGGATGAGTTTGCCAAGTATAAAAATTTGCTGACATTTTGGACTGAAAGAAACTGCTGTTCTAAATGTGTCCACTAGATGTCACAATAGCAATTATTTGTATCTTTGTAGATGATGCTATATATGTAAAAAAAATAAACCACATAATGTTAGTACATCAGTCGAGGAAAATGAGCAAACTACATAAATAACATTTGATTTTGATATTGTTTTTTTATCTTGATAGATTGAAAATTAACACCAATAAGTTGACTGATGAAAATTATCACCTAATTTATCCAGAAAGTATAAATAACGACAAATAAAGGTAGAATACTATTAACCGCAACATGTAAGTGTAAAAAACCCAACAACATTATTTGTACATTTTCAGAATGTGCTTGTTCTATTTTTAAACAAAGAAAACAATCTGAAGTTGTCTTTATTTTTACGTTATCGTGCCGTGATTTTACCAGTCCGCCCCCCTTGGCAGTAGATTTTTCTCCATGAGGCCTCCAATCTAAAATGAGTTTGACACCCCTGACCTAGACATTCAAGCATTTAAATTGTTAGCCGTATCGGTGGTGGCTTAGGGCATTCACACGCAACTCCGACCGGAATTGCAAATTGTAGTTATGTATAAAATATAATCGCAATTTAGGAGAGAAAACTCGCAGTGAGGTTTTTTTTCTCAAAATCATCCTCATCACGCCGCCTGAACAAGGACGGAATGCGTTTGCGCGTCTCACCTGGCATCCAGCTCGTCAAAGCGTCGGCCTGTTCGCTGCTGTGATATTTGTCAGAGTATCGTTCCACATCTGTAGAGAAGGTAGAGCACCCCTTCACAATAAAAGTCCTTGTTGTTGCCCAATAGTTGACGATTTGAACATCGAAGTGACGCACTCACCCGCATGTGACCTCTGACCTGTGCGGGCACAGTCGGGCTGGATGAAGAAGGGCAGGGTCCTCATGGCGCCTCTGAACTCCTGTTTCAGGGCCAACAGATACTCGGCCTCCTCGCCTCCTGACAGGGGGAGGGGCTTGTGCTCCAAAGCCTGTTCTCAGACGGGGAAAAAAAGACGTCAGCTTCCCACAATGCTTTGCAGGACACAAACCGGCGCGCCTCACAGGGAACAGCGGCGTGGGCTGCTGGGTGGACGGAGGCAGAGTGTCTCCCTTGTTGATCCCGACGGCCTCCACGTTGAACGTCATCGTCCTGCGGCCCCGCCCGCGGCCGCGTCCCGCCATCTCTGGCTCTGCCCCACTGAGCTAAAACACGTCTGAGGTCAGAAGAAGAAAATATCATGCGCTCCTGCCTTCAACCAGTGTGAAACTTCCCATTAGTCGAGGTCCAAAGGTCAAGTAACGCAGAGAACATTCTGGAAGATTGTAACCTCATCCTAAGTTATCTGTTACCTGGAAGCACCTTTCTTTTATCTTAACATTTATGCGGTATTCCAGACTGCTCTCATATTTTTTTCCAAATCATACTCGTAGCGTTCAGTGGAAAGTAAACAACAAACGTGGCTGAAGACCTCAATAAAGGTGATGTCTGTCAATCATTGTACCAATTTACATGCACAAAAGGCTCAATTATGACGAATTTATGTGTGATACGTTTCGTCATCTCTGTGAAATTCCTACTTTCCAAATGTCCAACTTTCCAGCAGTCTCGAATGCACCATAAAACAGTCCATAGTTCACTATTAGACATCCATCCATATGATATAATAATACAGTAGATAGCAATAGTTACCAGGGATGTTTACTTATTTTTTAATAAAACTTAACTTGTACATTCAACAATACTGTATTAATAATGATAATTGTGATAATTTTAGTCACAATAACTGGAAATGTTAATATTTTATGTTACTAATTACTGTTATGTTTAACATTATCACAATTGATAGACATATTAAAAGGGACCTATTATGCAAAACCAACGTTTCTTACCTATTTGTACCTGTTTTTGTGTATTTGCGATCTGCATAAGTCCCAACATCAAACCGTGGAGGCATTGCAGAGATATTTATAAAACAATCTTGCCTTCCTTCATACTTACGGGAAACCATCCGTTGGGAATTTGCCCATTTGTGACAATTTGGCAAACTTTTTTGCTATATACAGTATGGTATAAATTTACCAAAAAAGCTTTGCGCGAGTCCGCCATTGGAGCCCGACGATGTAGTCAATAAGCTCCTTCTTTTTCTCTATCCTCTTGTCTTCATGTTGCCATTCCTAATACAAATTAGCGTATATGTTGAACTTTTTCTGTCAGTCTATGGAAGCACTAAAAACTACAACAAGATGGCGACGACGCTGTCAAAGTGGAGGCTAAATAGATAAGATTGCCCACAAAACAGCACATCCTAATGCGACGGTCAGAACCACCATCACATGTTATGTAGACCACAGGGTATTGTTTTACATGTAGATAAAAATCATAATATAACCTATTTAAATGTGTTGAATATAGCAGTAGTTATAGTAGATAGTAAACTATAGTATTCTAATAACTAATAGACATATTAGTAGTTATAATAATATATTGTGAGCAATAGTAAACTAGTAAATATTACACATAACATTAGCTGCATGAATAGATTAGATAGCAGTAGTTAAACTAGTTAGTTGACTATAGTACATTGTACCGAGAGCTGAATTAAAGGAGAACTGCACTTTTTTGGGAATTTTGCCTATCATTCACAATCCCTATGTAGAACAAGAACACATGTATTTATTTTTTATTTTTTTATGTATGCTAATTTGTAATAATCGGCTCATTGTCTGTGTCTAGCAAGGCAGCTAGTGAGAGCAACCCATTGTACATGTCGTGACCTGAATGTCAACCAAGTATTAGCGATATTGTTATTATAAGCGTTTACGCAAAATAACTACTTTTACTACTTTTAACTACTCACTAGCTTTTGCTGCTATATTGACAAACTGAGCTGCCGCATCGCCTCTGAGTTGGTGAAAGTCAATTCTAGACTATCAATTGTGCCTCTCACCTGGATAGTTGAAGGTTGTGGACATAAACCGAGTAGTTGGTCAACTTTTACATCCAACTTAGACCCGGAAAGAAGCATGTTTGCAACATTTTTTTTTTAACACTTCATGATTATTATGAACAGGAAGATATGAACAACCCATCAGTCAGCATCCGAGTGAAAGCAGACATTGTACAGTAAGGGATTGGTTTAATATGTGTATAGTGTCCCATGAAGTCTGCCATGATTAGTAGTGTTGTTGTTGAAGGGAAAAGTGATCGTTGTGAGGCGTCTGTGAAATGAATACGCCGCCATATGCTTAAAATGAGAAACAAACATAATATTACATGTTATTATGAATGTTACTACATTACATATATACTTTAAGCATGTTTATAAAACGTTGATGGAGGTGTTTGGATTTATAGAGCGTCCGTTGTTAGCTGATTCAATTTCCCTTTTTATATGACTTTTATTATCACATTTATTATTTCATTTTTCAATGTTTCTGTTGTTGCATCGTGTTGTATGTTTGTTGTGATTGTACTATTTGTACTTTAACCAGGTGGAGCCCTTTGTGAGATCTCTCTGTGAGAAATGCTCTGTAAACAAACTTACTTTTGTACTTATTGTTTTTTTTACAAATTAGAATGTATAAAAAAGGAAAAAGATATGTGTTCTCTTCTTAGATAAGGAATGTGAATGATGGACAAAATTCCATAAAGTGCAGTTCCTCTTTAATACAATATAGTAGTGATTATAGTAAATAGTAGGATATACTTGATTTATCCCACAATGGGGAAACGTTAGTTGTAGTAGATAGTAAACTAAGTTAAATTAGTAAATATTACACAGAACGTCAGCCATGTTAATATAAAAGATAGCAGCAGTTATAGTACATAGCAAAATACTATTAGACGTATAATAACGTTATAGTTACAGTATAGTCGGCAGGCTAATGTGGTTTCTTACTTTCAACATGCATCTTGAGGCCTACTGTTGTGTTTGCTTCCACTTGGACTTCAAAAACAAGCGTTATTATTCCGAAGTCTTCAAAAAAAGAGAGTTATTATCCCCAAGTCTTTGTTTACATCAAACAGCGAGACGACATCTTTTTTTCTTCAATGAACTTCCGTGTCCAAAAAGCACACTGGCAGCGCGCCACCTGCTGTACCGGAGTGTGAGTGCAGCCGCTCCCGAAATTCATCTCTTCAACGTTTCCAAAGATGGATTGACCCTTCAAGTTCAAGTTGGACTTAAACGGGGGGCCCCCAAACGCAACAGCTGGGGGTCAGTGTCAGGCCACGCCCCGCGCAGAGGCTCCGCCCTCCTGGTCTGAGGCAGCAGCGTGTTTTCGGATGGCTCACAATTGGACGCAAAACGTCAAACCATGACGTTGACATGGATGATGACGATCATGATGACCTGCTGCTCAGGTGTGTTGTTGATCATCCATCCATCCATCCATCCATTTCCTACCGCTTTTCCCTTTCGGGGTCATTATTGTTATTTTAATGATTGGTGTAATAATTCATTTCATTGAAATCCATCATTATTATCATGAGCTTGATGAGCTCTTCAGTGTTGGCTTTCTTATTTTGCTATGTGATTATTATGATTAATCTTTTCATTGACTTCTGTATTAATTGTATTGTTTGATTTATTTTTCTCATGCAAAGAAATCAATTTTCAAGACTTTTAATATTCTTTATTGTTCTTTATTATAAGACAAGCATTTAGCCATCTGCCTCATTGTTGTTGTTGTTGTTCAACTTGAGTCATCAAGAAAACTTTATATTTTTTCATGTGTTTTTTCAGATTCAACTAATTTGTTTTAATGCAATAGTTTGTATTTACTGTGTTTGATTAGATTGAGCAATATATTGTTTTGAATGTGTTTTAATTAGATTCATCAATATTTCATATTTAATGTGTTTAATTGTGTAATATATTGTTGATCTATTTAAACATAAAATCTTGATAACTTTCATTAAAACACATTAAATATAATGTTAAATCTAATGTGTTTTAATGAGATTTACGAGTATTTTTAATTGAATGTGTTTAATTAGATTTAACATTATATTATATTTATTGTGTTTAATTGTGTAATATATTGTTCAATCTAATTAAACGCATTAAACATGAAATCTTGATAACTTTCATTAAAACACATTAAATATAATGTTAAATCTAATGTGTTTGAATGAGATTTACGAGTATTTTAAATTTTAATGTGTTTGATTAGATTTAACATTATATTATATTTATTGTGTTTGATTGTGTAATATATTGTTCAATCTAATTAAACACATTAAACTTAAAATTTTGATAACTTTCATTAAAACACATTAAATATAATGTTAAATATAATGTGTTTTAATGAGATTTACGAGTATTTTAAATTTAATGTGTTTAATTAGATTTAACATTATACTATATTTATTGTGTTTAATTGTGTAATTTATTGTTCATCTAATTAAACGCATTAAACATAAAATCTTGATAACTTTCATTAAAACACATTAAATCTAATGTTAAATCTAATTTGTTTGAATGAGATTTACGAGTATTTTAAATTTAATGTGTTTGATTAGATTTAACATTGTATTATATTTATTGTGTTTGATTGTGTAATATATTGTTCAATCTAATTAAACACATTAAACATCAAATCTTAATAACTTTCATTAAAACACATTACATATAATGTTAAATCTAAAGTGTTTTAATAAGATTTACGAGTATTTTAAATGTAATGTGTTTAATTAGATTTAACATTATATTATATTTAATGTGTTTAATGTCTTTGCCATTATAACATATTTTAATGTGTTTATTTAGATTTACTGTAGCATAATGTTATATTTACTGTGTTTAATAAGATTTGACACATTTTCATTTCCATCCATCCATTTTCTACAGCTTGTCCCTTTTTGAGGTCGCAGGGGGTGCTGGAGCCTATCTCAGCTGCATTTGTTTAATTAAATTGATATTATATTTAATGTGTTTAATAATATTTGACACGTTACATTTTAAATTGTTTAATTGAATTTAACATTATATTATATGAGATTCAAAAGATTATATTGAATGTGTTTGATTAGATTTAACATTCTAGTATATGTATAGTTTTATAGATTTAACATATTATATTGAATGCGTTTAATTTGATTTAACTTTATATTATTTTTGATGTGTTTTATAGATTTAACATATTTTTATCTGTTTAATATATTAGACATTAAATTATATTTAATGTGTTTAATTATATTTAACTTTATGTTATATTTAATGTGTTTTGTAGATTTAACATTATATTATATTTGATGTGTGTTTTGGATTTAACATTATACTACATTTAATTTGTTTAATGATATTAAACATATTATGTTTTCTGTTTTTAATTAGATTTGACATATTATATTTATTATGTTTAATTAGATGTAACAGTATATTATATTTGGTGTGTTTTATAGATTTAACTGTACTGAAATATTTAACGTGTTTAACGAGATTTGACATTGTTTTTAATGTGTCATAATTAGATTTATCATTTTATTATATTTAAAGTGTTTAATAACATTTAACATACTACATTTAATGTTTTTCATTAGATTTGACATTATATAATATTTAATAGTTTTAATTAGATTTAACATTATATATAAAGTGTTTAATGAGATGTATCTTTTTATATGGAATGTTTTTAATTAGATTGAACTTTTTAATTGTATAATAATGAAGTGTTTAATGTGATTGAACATTATTGAAAAAGTTTAATGAGATAACATATTTAGTATGTTGACATATTTTAAATGTTTTATGGACTTCACATTACATCTCAAGTGTTTTTATTCGATTTACCTTCTCTTTGTTTGTGGTGGGGGGTGCAAATATATTGTGTGCAGGAGTGTCAAGGTCAAAGTCAGACAGACTCTCATGACCTTTAGGAGATGAGGTCACCGTCTGCGTCTGATGAGGATGGGGGAAGGGGGGCTGTCCCCATTTGATCCTGAATAAATGTTCATTACTGAGTGGATGAAAAACTAAATGCGTGTGTAAAATACTTGATGATTCATTAGATACATTCAATATAACGCCACTACATCAAGGCACATGCAAAAATATTTAGGAATGGGATATTTCAGCACAGTAAATGTTGGTCACGCAGTTAAGGTTAAAACTTTGTGTTATTTTGTGTTATTGATATTTTTGTTTTGTTACTTAAATTGTTGCTTTTGTATTATTGTTATTTACAATGTTGTGTTTTTTGTTTTTTTACTTAAAATGTTTTTTTTGCGGTATTGTTACTTACAAGTTGTGTTTTTTGTTTTCATACTTCAAATGTGTTTTTGTTATTGTTACTTACAATGTTATTCTTTGTTGTTTTTATACTTCAAATGTGTTTTTGTGGTAGTGTTACTTACAATGTTGTGTTTATTTTGTCTTGATACTTAAAATGTGTTTTTGTGGTATTGTAACTTACAATGTTGTGATTTTTGTTTTATTACTTAAAATGTGTTTTTGTGGTATTGTTACTTACAATGTTCTGCTTTTTAGTTGTATTACTTAAAATGTGTTTTTGTGTTATTGTTAATTTCAATGTTGAGTTTTTGGTTTTATTACTTATAATGTGTTTGTGTGTTATTGTTACTTACAATGTTGTGTTTTTGTTTTATTACTTAAAATGTGTTTTTGTAGTATTGTTACTTACAATGTTGTGCTTTTTGTTTTATTACTTAAACTGTGGTTTTGTGGTATTGTTACTAACAATGTTGTGCTTTTTGTTTTAGTACTTAAAATGTGGTTTTGTGGTATCGTTACTTACAATGTTATGCTTTTTTTGATACTTAAAATATGTTTTTGTATTATTGTTACTTACAATGTTGTGTTTTTGTTTTATTAATTAAAATGTGTTTTTGTGACAATTTTACTTACAATGTTGTGTTTTTGTTTTATTAATTAAAATGTGTTGTTGTGACATTGTTACTTACAATGTTGTGTTTTTTTGTATTATTACTTCAAATGTGTTTTTGTGGTATTTGTATTTACAATGTTGTGTTTTATTGTTTTGTTACTTAAAATGAGTTTTTGTGTTATATTTACTTACATTGTGTTTTTTTAATTTACCATTTAAAATGTGTTTTTGTGATAATGTTAACTTACAATGTTGTGTTTTATTGTTTTGTCACTTAAAATGTGTTTTCTGGTATTGTTACTTACAATGTTGTGTTTTTTTGTTTTATTACTTAAAATGTGTTTTTGTAGTATTGTTATTTATAATGTTTTTTTTTTTTTATTACTTAAAATGTGTTTTTGTGGTATTGCTACTTACAATGTTCTGCTTTTTAGTTTTATTACTTAAAATGTGTTTGTCTGTTATTGTTCATTTCAATGTTGAGTTTTTTTTCTTATTACTTCTAATGTGTTTGTGTGTTATTGTTACTTACAATGTTGTGTTTTTGTTTTATTACTTAAAATGTGTTTTTGTGACATTGTTACCTACAATGTTGTGTTTTTTTGTTTTATTACTTCAAATGTGTTTGTGTGGTATTTTTACTTACAATGTTGTGTTTTTGTTTTATTACTTAAAATGTGTTTTTGTGACATTGTTACCTACAATGTTGTGTTTTTTTGTTTTATTACTTCAAATGTGTTTGTGTGGTATTTTTACTTACAATGTTGTGTTTTTATTGTTTTGATTCTGACTATGTTGTGTTTTTTGTGTTATTGTTACTTACAAAGTTGTGTTTTTATTGTAGTGTTATTTAAAATCTTTGTGCGATATTGTTAAGTGTATTAGTAGGATCCAACTCTAAGAATGTAGTAATACTGTATGCGTCAGGTGTCATAATTTTGTACTGTACTGTAAGAGTGTAGTAGTACTGTAGGAGTGTAGTGGTACTGTCTGCGTCAGGTGTCATCATTGTGTACTAGTAATGTAGGAGTGTAGTAGCACTGTATGCATCAGTTGTCATCATTGTGTACTAGTACTGTAAGAGTGTAGTAGTACTGTAGGAGTGTAATAGTACTGTATGCATCAGGTGTCATCATTATGTACTAGTACTGTAAGAGTGTAATAGTACTGTAGGAGTGTAGTAGTACTGTATGCATCAGGTGTCATTGTTGTGTACTAGTACTGTAGGAGAGTAGTAGTACTGTAGAAGTGTAGTAGTACTGTATGCATCAGGTGTCATCATTGTGTACTATTAATGTAGGAGTGTAGTAGTGCTGTATGCATCAGTTGTCATCATTGTGTACTAGTACTGTAAGAGTGTAGTAGTACTGTAGTAGTGTTGTAGTACTGTCTGCATCAGTTGTCATCTTTATGTACTAGTACTGTAAGAGTGTAGTAATACTGTAGGAGTGTAGTAGTACTGTATGCATCAGGTGTCATCATTGTGTACTAGTACTGTAGGAGTGTAGTAGTACTGTAGAAGTGTAGTAGTACTGTATGCATCAGGTGTCATCATTGTGTACTAGTACTGTAAGAGTGTGGTAGTATTGTATGACTGTGGTAGTACTGTTTGCGTCAGGTGTTATACATAGAAGTACTGTAAGAATGTAGTATTACTGTAGAAGTTTAGTAGTATTGTATGCGTCAGGTGTCATCATTGTGTATTAGTACTGTAAGAGTGTAGTCGTACTGTAGGAGTGTAGTAGTACTGTATGCATCAGGTGTCATCATTGTGTACTAGTACTGTAAGAGTGTAGTAGTCCTGTAGGAGTGTAGTAGTACTGTATGCGTCAGGTGTCATCATTGTGTACTAGTACTGTAAGAGTGTAGTAGTCCTGTAGGAGTGTAGTAGTACTGTATGCGTCAGGTGTCATCATTGTGTACTAGTACTGTAGGAGTGTAGTAGTACTGTAGAAGTGTAGTAGTACTGTCTGCATCAGGTGTCATAATTTTGTACTGGTACTGTAAGAGTGTAGTAGTACTGTAGGAGTGTAGTGGTACTGTCTGCGTCAGGTGTCATCATTGTGTACTAGTAATGTAGGAGTGTAGTAGTACTGTAGTAGTACTGTATGCATCAGTTGTCATCATTGTGTACTGGTACTGTAAGAGTGTAGTAGTCCTGTAGGAGTGTAGTAGTACTGTCTGCAACAGGTGTCATCATTGTGTACTAGTACTGTAGGAGAGTAGTAGTACTGTAGGGGTGTAGTAGTACTGTCTGCAACAGGTGTCATCATTGTGTACTAGTACTGTAAGAGTGTAGTAGTACTGTATGCGTCAGGCTTCAGTACTGTAAGAATGTAGTAGTACTGTATGTGTCAGGTGTCGTCATGCATCGTAGTACTGTAAGCGTGTAGTAGTACTGCGATCATGGTGTCTAAAAGTTGTATTTGCTGTTCTTGGATGTTTAAAGTGTGTCTGATTAAAGAAAACAACATCTCGACACCTGTCAGGTGTGGGCGGAGCCTCAGAGCTGTTGTTCCTGAAAGAGCCCAGTGATGTCATCGCCGTTGAGGACCGCCCACTCATGCTGGACTGTCAGGTGGAGGGTGAGGGGCCTGTTTCCATCACCTGGAGGAAGGACGGTGTTGCCGTGGAAACTAGAGCCCTGGCGAACGGAGCATTACTCATCCACAGTTTCTCCGGGAAGAGGCGGAGCAATGGAACGGACGCCGGCGAGTACGAGTGTGCGGCCCGCAATCGCTACGGCATGCTAATTAGCCGCAAGGCCCGCGTGCAGCTGGCATGTGAGTCACATGACCTCCACCTGCGTTTAGCGCAAAACTAACCCCGCCGCCGCCATCCGCTCCCCCAGCCCTCCCCAAATTTGTGTCCCACCCACAGTCAGTGGCAGTAGATGAAGGGGGCGTGGCTAGACTCACCTGCCAGGTCAATGGCATCCCCGAGGCCGACATCACCTGGCAGAAAGACCGACGCCCACTGAGCACGCAGGACCACAGGTACGTCGTGCACGCGCCCACGTGCGCATTAGCTTGTGTTCACAGTGCGTTCCAACATGGCCGCAGGTACACGCTGCTTCCTCACGGCGTGCTGCACATCAACGGCATTCACCAAAGTGACAGCGGACGGTTCCGCTGCGTGGCGTCCAACGTGGCCAGGACGCGGCGCAGCCACGAGGCCCGGCTGTCGGTCACCCGTAAGCGTCGCTACAGCGTAGAACGCTCATGCCGCCGATTCCTGATGCCGTCTTTTGCAGGTGCGGCGTCCAAGACCTACAAGGAGCCCATCATCCTGTCCGGTCCCCAGAACCTCACCATCAACGTCCATCAGACCGCCATCTTGGAATGCATCGCCACAGGAAACCCACTGCCGATCATGTCGTGGAGTCGCCTAGGTAACAGCAACACCCAACACGCGCTCTGCGCGTAACCACGACGACAGCTCACGATCTCACACGTTCCAGACGGCCGCTCCATCGGCGTGGAGGGCGTCCAGGTTCTGGGGAGCGGGAACCTGATGATCTCGGACGCCATGCTGCGACATTCTGGAGTTTATGTTTGTTCCGCCAATCGTCCGGGAAGTCGGTCGAGACGTACGGCGCTCGGACGCCTCATGGTGCAAGGTGGGCTTGTTTTCCTCGTCTTCCTTTTGTGTGTGTGTGTGTGTGTGTGTGTCATTGTGTTACCAAATGAACCAACAAGAGCAGCTGCAGCTCAGACAGACAGAGGTCAGAGGTCATACAAGTTCCCACATAGAGTTCATTTGCATGACAATAGGTCATATGATCACCCCACACACATTTGCTCTTTCTTACACAGATGATTCATTTATTTGTTAATGTGTACCATACATATACACACAAACACACACATTTATATACATATATATATATATGAACTGTATATATATATATATATATATATATATATATATATATATATATGTCTTAATTAGATTATCCAAAAAATAGTGCTCGATACCGTGGTAGAGCGTAATATGTATGTGTGGGAAAAAAATCACAAGACTATTTCATCTCTACAGGCCTGTTTCATGAGGGATTTCCTCAATCCTCAGGAGGATTGAGGAAATCCCTCATGAAACAGGCCTGTAGAGATGAAATAGTCTTGTGATTTTTTTCCCACACATACATATATATATATATATATATATATATATATATATATATATATATATATATATATATATATATATATATATTGATATATATATATATATATATATATATATATATATATATATATTGATATATAAATATTTTATGTATTTTTTTCCCTGTCCCCCTCTATATATATATATATATATATATATATATATATATATATATATATATATATATATATATATATATATATATTATTATTATTATTTTAATTGCGAGGACACGAGACAATAAACACGACGGGGAAGAAAACACAGAGAGAGCAAGAATGCATAGAGTTTGATATACGCTTACTGTACAGGACAGGTGACTACGTTCTGGCGCGGGATAGCAGGTTGTGCAGGCTTATGACGGTAGGTCCTCTGATCAGCCACAGGTGCGCTGATTGCTGGTGATTGATTGCAGTCGCTTGCTGCCGCCGGACTGACATGCGTCTGGCGCGCTCCTGGAAATGCGCTCCGCGCAGCACGCACATGAATGCGCAGAGACGTGCGCCCGGGCCGTGACACAATATCAAGAAATTATTTTGGAGTGTGCTACAAACATGACGCTACTACCAAGAATAAATCGAGACGGATGCAGGTCTGAAGCAAAGAAAGACCAGTGGGAGAGTTTTTTGGAAGGAAGTAGTAGTAAAACTATCACGCTGGTGGCTAATTATTGTTACCACGCAAATTTACGATAGCTAACATTAGCATTAGCATTTTGATTTGCGCATTGTTGATCCTCTGAAGCCCATTAGTCTTCACGTGAAATGGGAAAGAGGGCCTACAGAAATCCGCCTCCTGTTAACGCCTCTCTTCCTGCAGCGCCCCCCGAGTTCGTCCACTGGCCGCAATCGGTCTCCCGGCCTGCAGGGGGCAGCGCCGTCTTCAGCTGCTCGGCGACCGGCGTACCCGAGCCCCACATCATTTGGCTCAAGAACGGAAAAGTACTCTGTCCCAGCGCCAACGTCAAGTTCGCCAACGGAAACACGTAAAGACATGAGAGCATCTTTTCATATGTTGTTGTGTATGTGTGTCCTTTCTCATTCAGCTGGGATAGGCTCCAGCACAACCTGAACAGGATAGGTGTTAGCATTGCATGCAGTTTAGCTCGCATCATTTTCATGCTTCTGGAGGCAAAAGGAAGCTCCCAACATCTTCAAGGTGCATTGTCATGGCAACGCGCTCATCCGGTTGATGTGTGTTCCCCGCCAGGACGCTTGCCGTCACTCACATCGCCGCGAACGACGAGGCCATCTACCAGTGCGTCGCCGAGAACAGCGCAGGCGCCAACCAGGCCAGCGCCCGTCTTGCCGTCAGCCAAGGACCCCATCTGCCCGAAGCCCCGAGTGGCCTCAGGGCCGTGCCCCTCAGCTCGAGTGGTCTGCAGCTTATGTGGGACGAGCCACCAGACGACGTCAGCCAGCACATCATCGGATACGTCCTGCACATCCGCAGACTTGGAGGTAAGTCGGAGAGTCCACGTCAGACCTCGTTAGACCGGGTGTATTGGAGAAAGAAAAGTCACTCCAACCGGTGCGAAACTGTTGGACCTGAGCCCTTTGACCCGTCCTCAGAGGCGGACAGTGCTGAGCTGCAGGAGGCCGTCAGTAGGACCACGTTCAGCCACGAGTTCTCCAACCTGGAGGCGGCCACCACCTACTCCATCTACTTGAAGGCTTATTCTGCTCTGGGAGGAAGTCGGCAGTCCAGCGCCATCATCTCCACCACACTAGGGGGCGGTAGGTGGACAACCAAGCTCTTCGTGTAGAGGTGAGCAAAGGTGGACTTGGGGTCATTAGACCTCAGGAAGCTTTCAATGTGTGTCCCGCAGTTCCCAGTCCTCCAAGTTTCTTCACAAAGGTTCTGAACCGGACAGCCATGCAGGTGTACTGGGACCTCCCCAGTAAGCCAGGAAAGGTGGAGGGGTTCAAGCTGAAGTACTACAGTCTTTCCAAGCCTCTTCTTCAGGGCCAGGAAACCTTTCCAGGACATATCAACACGCATGCCTTGTACAACCTGGGTCAGTGGAACCACCAGACTTTTAACTAGCTAGCTAATCGGAGCGCTGGTTAGCATTACATTATTCTACTGGAATATGTGATCCTTCTTACAGAACCCCACTCACTTTATGAGATCCAACTGGCGGCGTTTAATGGGAATGGAGAAAGTCTCATCAGCCGTCACCTCGTCTCCTTGGAGGAGGACGAAAACATTTCAGCAGGTAAAGAGTTTTATCCTGACTGTGTGACGTTTCCATGTAGACTTTGCTCAAAGAACCAATTTGACCAAAAATAGACTACTCGAAAAAAAGAAGACCAGTAGACACTGAAGAAGACAGGTAGAGACAATAGAAAACCAAAGAAAACCAGTAAAGTTAAAAAAAACAGTAACGAGTAGAGATAAAACAAGACCATCCAGTAGACGCTAAAGAAGACCAGTAGAGATAAAAGAAAACCAGGAAACACCAAAGACCTAGACCAGTACAGCCCAAATAAAACCAGTAAACACTGAAGACCTAGACCAGTAGAGACCAAAGAAGACCATTATACACTGAAGAAGACCAGTAGAGACCAAAGAAGACCATTAGACACTGAAGAAGACTATTAGAGGCTGAAGAAGACCAGTAGAGACCAAAGTAGACCAGGAGAGAACAAAGACCACCAGGAGAGACCAAAGAAAACCAGTAGAGAGCAAAAAAGATCAGTAGAGACCAAAGCAGACCAGTAGAGACCAAAGAAGACCAGTAGAGACCAAAGAAGAACCAGTAGAAACCAAAGCCGACCAGTAGAAACCAAAGAAGATTATGCGAGACCAAAGTAAACCAGAAGAAACCAAAGAACACCAAGAGAGACCAAAGAAGACCAGGAGAGACCAAAGAAGACCAGTAAAGCCTAAAGTAGACCAGTAGGGACCAAAGAAGACCATCCATCCATCCATTTCTACCGCTTATAAGACCAGTCGAGACCAAAAACCAAAGAATAGTGCATGTTGTCAGCAGGTGTGAGTTGCAAGTGTGAATGGACAGAGGCGTCCAGGTGGATTGTGTTGCTGTGCATCCATGGCAGTGTGGCGTGTGTCCTCTGCTTCCTGTTCTTCATCCTGCTGGGCTACCGACGGAGGTGAGACATCATCATCATCATCATCATCATTTTCTTCTTCATGGGCGTGTTTCTTTTGCAGGAAGGCCCCGCCCACTGTCACTGATGTCAGCGCTGCAGCTGAAGAGGCTGAGATGAGTCAGGTGACACGCATGTTTGGCGACTCTTCCGAAATATAATTTCTTCATCTCTCTGCTCCACCCACAGAGGCCTGACTCCGCCCCCTCCGAAATGATTCCACATGAATCTCACCTATCCTGCCTTTAGGCCCCGCCCCTCCCAGCCTTACGTTAAGTCACATGACTAGTTCCTCCTCACTGAAAGCCAAAGTGGACCCAAAGCGCCTTCTCTGAAACCAAACGTGGACATCTCGTGATGAGCAAGTTGCCTTCTCGAAGATGTTGCGCTCACAAACTTCAAGTTAAGCCCCGCCTCCTCCAAAGAGAAGCACCTTGACGCCAAACCACGCGACCCACCTCAAACCAAAACACTGGAGATCTGTCTGTAGGACCAAAATGTCTTCTTCTTCTTGTTTAGACGGAGTGTGATCCGATGCTGCTGCCCCCTGTTGTCTACATGTAGCAATGCTTTACCATGGTGCTGTTTGACGTTTTATTGTCGTAAAGAAAAACTTTCTGTCACTTGAGATCTTCGTTTCTTTCCGTAATAAAATAAATCAAAACGTGCAAGTATTTTTCTTATATTCCTAAACAAAAATATTGAACAAAAAACAAATTCACATGCAGAAAGGTGAGCGACTCCAGGAACTTGTCAACTGGAGGATTGAGCAATGACTACTTGATGAGTTGTTACGCAGCAATTTTATGAAATATTTTTTTTATTTTTGTCCCAACGTGTGTGCCACGCCCACTGTGTCCTCTTTCTTTATTGACAGCCCCCTTTTTTGAGACCAGACCCATTAAACTATTTCCGTCACGCCCTCTTCAGCGACGTGCCTATAACAGCGTAAGCTAGTAGGGGCAAAGTGTGAACTGGGCAGGGAAACGAAAACAAGAATGGCGGCACATTGTAGTAGTAGTTGTAGTAGTCATTTTATTTTCAGACCCAGGTGGATCCATATCACAGAAAAAGAAAAAATACAACGATAAAACCCAAATAAAAGAAATAGAAGCAGAAATTTAAAAAAATTAAAATTAAAAACATGCTGCATAGGATTGCCGTACGGCTAAAACAAGGACACTGAGAATAGTCTTTCATTGACAAAGTAATGTATTAAAACAACATTAATAATTATTATACGTTGTCTATAACAGTGTTTTTCAACCACTGTGCCGCGGCACACTAGTGTGCCGTAAGATACAGTCTGGTGTGCCGTGGGAGATGATCTAATTTCACCTATTTGGGTTAAAAATATTTTTTGCAAACCAGTAATTATAGTCTGCAAATGATGTGTTGTTGTTGAGTGTCGGTGCTGTCTAGAGCTCGGCAGAGTAACCGTGTAATATTCTTCCATATCAGTAGGTGGCAGCCAGTAGCTAATTGCTTTGTAGATGTCGGAAACAGCGGGAGGCAGCGTGCAGGTAAAAAGGTGTCTAATGCTTTAACCAAAAATAAACAAAAGGTGAGTGCCCCTAAGAAAATACATTGAAGCTTAGGGAAGGCTATGCAGAACAAAACTAAAACTGAAATGGCTACAAAGTAAACAAAAACAGAATGCTGGACGACAGCAAAGACTTACTGTGGAGCAAAGACGGCGTCCACAATGTACAATCGAACATGACATGACAATCAACAATGTCCCCACAAAGAAGGATTAAAAACAACTGAAATATTATTGATTGCTAAAACAAAGTAGATGCGGGAAATATCGCTCAAAGGAAGACATGAAACTGCTCCAGGAAAATACCAAAAAAAAGAGAAAAAGCCACCAAAATAGGAGCGCAAGACAAGAACTAAAACACTACACACAGGAAAACAGCAAAAACGTCAAAATAAGTCAGGGGGTGATGTGACAGGTGGTGACAGTACACCTACTTTGAGACAAGAGCTATATTAATGCATGCTTGGTTATGCTTTGAAGTCATATCCAACAATTGCGACAACGACTTTTTACTGTCAACTGTGTTTCGTTTTTTTAAGGATTTCTGCTTGATTGATTGATTGATTGATTGAGACTTTTATTAGTAGGTTGCACATTGAAGTACATATTCCGTACAATTGACCACTAAATGGTAACACCCAAATAACTTGTTTAAGTCGGGGTCCACTTAAATTGATTCATGATACAGATATATACTATCATATATACTATCATCATAATACAGTCATCACACAAGATAATCACATTGAATTATTTACATTATTTACAATCAGGGGTGTGGAGGGGGTGGGGGGTAGGATATGGACAGCAAGTACTGGACATATAGAGAGAGAGAGAGAAAGAGAGCGAGAGAGAGAGAGAGAGAGAGAGAGAGAGAGAGAGAGAGAGAGAGAGAGAGAGAGAGAGAGAGAGAGAGAGAGAGAGAGAGAGAGAGATCAGAAGGCATAAGAAAAAGTATCTGCATTTGATTGTTTACATTTGATTATTAGCAATCCGGGGAGGGTGTTAGTTTAGGGTTGTAGCTGCCTGGAGGTGAACTTTTAGTGCGGTTTTGAAGGAGGATAGAGATGCCCTTTCTTTTATTCCTGTTGGGTGGTGGTGTGCCTCCGAATTTTTTCAACGCAATTGATTGATTGATTGATTCAAACTTTTATTAGTAGATTGCACAGTACGGTACATATTCCGTACATCTGACCACTAAATGGTAACACCCGAATATGTTTTTCAACTTGTTTAAGTTGGGGTCCACGTAATCAATTCATGGCAAAAAATGTGCCCTGGCTCAAAAAAAGGTTGAAAAACACCGGTCTGTAAAGTGAACTGCAATAAAATTAATTTAAAATGAAGCAAGCGATTATTTAGTTTTAATATACAACGGCTAGTACTGCATTTGCCCCCGCTAAGATGGCCGCCACGCAGGCACGTCATGTACATTCCAATACAAAACGCGCTGGATCTCTGGGCCAATCACAGAGTGGCGCCAGCTTTCAAACCCCAGACCGGAAATAGAGCGCTTCAAAGGCTCGACGTTCTGGCCGAACTCGCTCTCGTTTTCAGCGGTTATTCTGCTCCAATTTTTGTGAAACTGTTAGTGTGTTTCACAGTTTGACTTTGTTCACCGCTGGGAAGATTGAGGACGGCTGGTGTCACGGCAAACATGGCGGGTTCGTCTGCTCAGAGTCAGTGTAAGTTTGATATAACCGTAAACAACAATGCTACTCCGCTAACGCCTATACATGATATATATTAGTATATATATTATATATTTCCACCGTACATGATTAAAGATGTGTGTCAGGTGTGTGCTTTGTCAAAATGTCTTGGTATTTGAGCAGATGGACGTCTGACCGCTGAGCAGATGGACGAGCAGAGACTCCAAAATGTTGCCTATCACTATTTGTGTCGACTGGAGGAAGCAAAGAGGTGACTTGAAACAGATCACACACATTTTTCATAATGTCCAAAATCATCACACACACACTACAAAATGTTCCAATGAGCTATTGCTTTTGGCAATCATCCAATCATGTCAGCTGACTTTCCATCTGCAGGTGGATGGAGGCGTGTCTGGGGGAGGAGCTCCCTGCTCCCGTCGAGCTTGAGGAGGCGTTGCGGAACGGCGTGATTCTCGCCAAACTCGGCCATCGCTTCGCCCCCGCAACTGTTCCTTTGAAGAAGATTTACGACCTGGAGCAACTCCGCTACCAGGTGAGTTTCTTCTTTCCATGAAACACAGGCCCCGTTTACACTAAGCCGGATAAGGTTATCCAGGGTAAATCCCGCCTAACTTTATCTTTGTCCACACACACACACAATGGTCGTTTAAGACCCCCTCTCACCTCCGTCCGCCGGCGCAACGCGACCTAATACGCATGCGCGGAAAATGCGCACGTCATAGTCACCTCCAGTGTTGCTTTGTGTGCAAGTTCTTAAATTTAACTTATCTGAACAATATCCAGTGTTGTGGTATTTCAATTAACTGGACTCTAGTGTGCTGTGGGACCCTATTGTAGTGAATCCCACCTCAGCCATCATAAATTAATCAAATCTTTATTAGACACTTAAACAATGCGATAAAGAGCATTTTGCATCAATCAAACTAGGGATCTAGATATCTGGTCAGGACACTCCTCACTCTTTTGCCTTCACCTTCATTGGCCATTCGTTTTTGGTTACTTTATATACTCTGGACCTAGACATACATGGCGGACAAAAACTGATACAGTCTGCTTTGCCAGTCCAAATGCATTCGATGTTTTCCGTAGTCTTCACTCGTCGGCCAGGTAATACAAAGTACACGCTACATTTTTTTTATCACATCCTCGGGAGACCGCATTCTCGTTGACTCTCCTTCGACAAATGGACAAAGTTTTTCAGTAAGTAGAATCACAGCTGACCTGGACATTGGAAAGTTCTCTTGCCGTCTGAGATGTGTTGTATCCCAAATAGCTGCAATCGCTTTCTCTTAAGGTATTCATGTGTGATTTCCCAAAGCGTCTGTACATGTAGAAGAATGAGAAACACGGGCATGTCTGGATGACTTGCCTCCATCTTTCCAGGGGTTAGCTCCGGTTGTCATGAAGCTGGCTGTGGTGCGTTCTTTCTGACGTCACTTCCTGTGGGGGGCGCGGCCTTTCTGACTTTACTTCCTCTCCAAACTCAGTTTGTAAACAATCAATGAGTCCATACAAAGCTAAGAGCCGGAGATTCAAGAAATACACGGCGCACTTACCTGTGTAAAGAATTAGCCAAGAAGGGTTACCTTAAACGATGGTTTAGTGTGGCTGAAACGGGGCTTAGGCTAAATAATTATTCGTTTAAGGGGTTATCCGGCTTCGTGTAGACATAGCCACAGACTACACTCCAATCGTGTCGATGTAAAATTCCATGACGGACGTGCTCGATTGTGCTTGAAGTTAGGGCTGGGCGATATGGCCTTTTATTAATATCTCAATATTTTTAGGCCATGTCACGATACACGACATACAGTGTATATCTCGATATTTTGCCTTAGCTTTGAATTAACACTTGATGCATATCATCACAGCAGTATGATGATTGTATGTGTCTACATTAAAACTTTCTTGTTCATACTGCATTAATGTATACTAATTTTAAACTTTCATGCAGAGAGGGAAATCACAACTAAGTCAATTTACCAAAACGGTATTTATTAAACAATTATTAAGCAGTGGCACAAACATTCATGTCATTTCAAAACAGAACATGCAAGATTGTCAGACATTTTAAAACAAGCTATTACTGCACTTTTGTGCATGATGTCACTAAGATGACATATCAAAACAACACTAAATTAAAGTGCACTTTTTGTACAGAACGCCACTACAATAGTTTAAAACAAATAAAGTGCACTTTTGTGCATGATGTCACACAAGATATTTCAAAAAGTGTAAAATAAAAATGAGCTGCATAATAGGAAATCAAATAGTGTATGTCCTTCGCTATGTGGTAGGTTACTGTGGACGTTATCTCCGTCCGTTGTTGACTATTTGTTTCATTCGGTGTTGATCTGGAAATTGTTGCTTCGGCATTTTGTTGGTGTGGCACCGAACAGAGATGTGGACATGCAGAGTTTCAAGCACTCTTCATTCTCTAGCGGGTGACTTTTCAAATGATGCTACACATTAGTAGAGCTGCTACTTTTTTTTAGCTACACTTTTGATGCATACTTGACATATTACGGTTGTCTTTTCAACATAATCCCGCTTGAAGCCAAACCACCCGCCAGACGATGGACCCCGTGCTGTTTTTCTTGGGAATTAATTCTTCGTCCTCCATTTGTTACGAGATTCGAACCTTCTCTCTCTCCCACTCGCACCGCTAGCATCACAGCTAACTTTACCCATGCCGCTACCTCTCTGCTCCACTAGAGCGTATGACGTTGCACGCGTGACAGTATGTGACGTAAGAAGGTGCGCTTGTTTTTTGTCTCTGTGAGAAGGAGAGACAAGAAAGAGTGAGAAACGCCTGTAGTGTAATGCCCGCAGCTAAAAGCAACTGCGTGAGAACGTATACTGGAATAGCACGATATAGTCATTTTCCATATCGCACAGAGACAAACCCGCGATATATCGAGTATATTCGATATATCGCCCAGCCCTATCATCCATCCATAATGTGCTGCAGTGTGCTTGCATCAATAATAGCAACAATTCATAAAGTCTTGTATATTCACAATATATTGTACCTATTAATAATGTCACTGATTCATGATGTGATGACATCAGGGGGCGGGTCTTCAGTTCCGACATACTGACAACATCAACCACTGGAGGGAAGCCATGACTGCCCTTGGACTGCCAGCGGTCAGTAACTAGTAACTAATTAGCTACTAACTAGTAACTAGTTTGCCACCTTATTTGGACTATTGCTGCTGTACCCTCAGATCTTCCAGCCAGAAACGACCGACATATATGACAAGAAGAACATGCCGAGGACTGTTTACTGCCTCCATGCGCTCAGGTAAGTTGTTCCGTCTGCCTACTTACCTGCCTGCTTGCCTACCTGTCTACCTGCTTACTTGTGTGTCTTCAGCATGTACCTGTACAGACTCGGCCTGGCTCCACAGATCACGGACCTTTGCGGGAAGGTTAAGTTCACAGGTAATAAAAAAATCATGCTGAATGGTTGCTTGACAACGGTAACATCATCGGTGTGTGCGTGCATTCAGAGGAGGAAATCAACTACATGAGGCTGGAGTTGGACAAATATGGAATCCAGCTTCCCGCCTTCCACAAAATTGGAGGGATTCTGTCCAATGAGCTGTCAGTGGACGAAGCTGCAGGTAAAAAAAATAACTTTGTAAGATCCCACAAGAGTGAGATTCATAGTTGTCAAAATATCCTCATATCAAAGTTCATGCGGCGGTCATTGCCATCAATGATGCTGTGGAAAGAGGTGAGGTCGGGGTCACGGCAGAGGCTCTCAGGAACCCAAGCGCCCAGCTCGGTGAACTGCAGGAGGCGCTGATGAGCATTTACCAGGAGATGCTGCTTCAGGCCAAAAGAAAGAAAGCACAGCTGGCTGCCAGCCGGGTGAGTGTTGCTGTGTCACAGGTCTGGTCAATGGTGGCCAGTTCTAGTCCTGTGGAAAAACACGGCAGTTATTTGGTCACCGTGGAACAGGATCGTCACTGACACCCATTTTTATGTGTCGTCTGACTTCAGGGTGGGGGCTCAGAGGACAACGACATCTATGAAGAGTACCTGACTCGCAGAGAAATCCAAAACAACATTCTCCTGGTCAACGGTGAGAAGGTTGTCATGGTAAATGGTACAATAAAACGATATCAATATCGCGATAGTCGGGTAGCATATACTGTATATATTTGGGTTTTGAAACCTTGGGCACCACACGATTTAATTATTGGGGGTAATGATTCGATTCAGAATCGATTCTTGATTCAAAACAATTCTCGGTTCAAAATCAATACTTTTTTAATAACATTGGGTGCTAGTTCTATGATTAACTACATTCCTCCATAAAATAAACAGCTGTTTTTTTTAATCGATTATGAATTGAAAATCGATTTTATCTATCTATATTTATATATATATATTAGTTAATTAGGGCTGTCAAAATTAATGACTTAACTCATGTGATTAATCACAAAAAATTAATGCATCAATCATGCATGCACTTAGATTAAAGGCCTACTGAAATGAATTTTTTTTATTTAAACGGGGATAGCAGATCTATTCTATGTGTCATACTTGATCATTTCGCGATATTGCCATATTTTTGCTGAAAGGATTTAGTATAGAACAACGACGATAAAGATTGCAACTTTTGGTATCTGATAAAAAAAAGGCTTGCACCTACCGGAAGTAGCGTGACGTAGTCAGTTGAACATATACGCAAAGTTCCCTATTGTTTACAATGATGGCCGCATGAAGTGAGAGAGATTCGGACCGAGAAAGCGACAATTTCCCCATTAATTTGAGCGAGGATGAAAGATTTGTGGATGAGTAAAGTGCAAGTGAAGGACTAGTGGGGAGTTGAAGCTATTCAGATAGGGAAGATGCTGTGAGAGCCGGGGGTGACCTGATATTCAGCTGGGAATGACTACAACAGTAAATAAACACAAGACATATATATACTCTATTAGCCACAACACAACCAGGCTTATATTTAATATGCCACAAATTAATCCTGCATAAAAACACCTGCGTGTTTGTTATGCTAGCTCCTAGCTCCTCTGCTAGCTCCTAGCTCCATAGAACACGCCAATACAATTCAAACACCTGATCAACACACACAATCACTCAGCCCAAAAGACCGTTTACCTAACCCAAGGTTCATAAAGCTTATATATTTTTAAAAAGTTACGTACGTGACGCGCACATACGGTCAAGTTATCGAATGTTTAGCAGCCAAGGCTGCATACTCACGGTACCTGATATTCAGCTGGGAATGACTACAACAGTAAATAAACACAAGACATATATATACTCTATTAGCCACAACACAACCAGGCTTATATTTAATATGCCACAAATTAATCCTGCATAATAACACCTGCGTGTTTGTTATGCTAGCTGCTAGCTCCTCTGCTAGCTCCTAGCTCCATAGAACACGCCAATACAATTCAAACACCTAATCAACACACACAATCACTCAGCCCAAAAGACAGTTCACCTAACCCAAGGTTCATAAAGCTTATATATTTTTAAAAAGTTACGTACGTGACGCGCACGTACGGTACGGTACGTGTTATGCTAGCTCCTAGCTCCTCTGCTAGCTCCTAGCTCCATAGAACACGCCAATACAATTCAAACACATGATCAACACACACAATCACTCAGCCCAAAAGACCGTTCACCTAACCCAAGGTTCATAAAGCTTATATATTTTAAAAAAGTTACGTACATACGCAAAAAAAAGCCAAAGCTGCATACTCACAGTAGCACGTCTGCGTCTTTGTCATCCAAATCAAAGTAATCCTGGTAAGAGTCTGTGTTGTCCCAGTTCTCTACAGGCGTCTGTGTATCCAAATCAAAAGTCCTCCTGGTTAGAGTCTCTGTTATCCGAGTTCTTCCATCTTGACTGCATCTTTCGGGAATGTAAACAAAGAAGCGCCGGCTGTGTACTGTTGTGGCTGACTACGTTCGAAAAATACGTCCATTTCGCACCGACAACTTTCTTCTTTGCTTGCTCGGCTTCCTTCTCCATAATGCAATGAACATGATTGAAACAGATTCACGAACACAGATGTCCAGAATACTGTGGAATTATGAAATGAAAACAGAGCTTTTTCGTATCGGCTTCAATGTGGAAGGCATACCCGTGTTCGCCGGGCTACGTCACACGCATACGTCATCCTCAGAGGCGTTTCGAACCGGAAGTTTAGCGGCAAATTTAAAATGTCACTTTATAAGTTAACCCGGCCGTATTGGCATGTGTTATAATGTTAAGATTTCATCATTGATATATAAACTATCAGACTGCGTGGTCGGTAGTAGTGGGTTTCAGTAGGCCTTTAATCATGCAATTGATTTTGAGCATGCAAGCTCTTTTATCTTAACCGTTACACGGTCAGTGATCAGATAAATGTATACGTCAGTACAAAAATGAGTGAGGAGACGCCGATCTCCCATGACACGTCGTGACATTGCTGGTTTACGAGCAGAGGAGCATGTTCTGTAGCGCACAATCACTGAGCACTTACAAGCAGACACAGTGTGTAAACAGAAAAGGGAGAACGGACGCATTTTGGCTTAAAAACTAAAGATAAAGGTGACGTTATAACTAGGGATGATAGTCGAAACCGGTTTTCCCGGTTGTTCGATAAGAAAATAACCGAGTCCTCTGACTCGAATACCTTTTTGAGAACCGGTACCCGTTATCGAGACCACTATAGTAAAGAAAAGAGTTGGTTCTTTATTCGAATCCCTCGGAACGAATCCCGTCCCGACCAGAAATGCTCCGTGTGACATCACAATAAATCAGTCACGTAGCTCAGTCATTAGGCGCAGATAGCGAAAGCAGGAAAACAATGGACGGGAAAAAGCGCTCCAAGGTGTAATAAAGTTCAAAACAAAAGGTATAATCCAATGAATAACTTTACTGAGAGATTTGAGCAGGGTACAAACTCATGAAGAACACTTTTACGACCCACCGGAAACATAGCAACCAGGCTAGCAACGCACCTCCTTTTACGGCAGCTGGCGCAACGTTCTTAAAGCAACCGCAGCACATACATATATATACAACACATCTCCCTTTTTTAACTTTTGTTTTTCACACTGTATATGTGTTGTCTGTCTAATTCTAAATAATGCAGACGAGGCGTGTTGGCTGAGTTCTTGACGTTTACTTTCACGGGTGACGACATGCAACAACACTTTTCGGGGCTACCGCGCATGCTCGTCACTCCCGTTGCATGATGGGTAGTGTAGTTGTTATATTCCCTAGCTCATAACATCTTTCCCCCTATAAAGAAATAATGTTAACTCAATAAAGTGTATTTCTTTTTTTAGCTTTAACTTTTAATTTTTTAGCATTGTAACCACATTTGCAAACAACTTTTCTCATCATAGAATTTTCTTTCTTTCTTTAAAGTGCAAAAATGTCAAAGCATCATAAACAGTTATGTCAAATAGCAGCAGAATTGCACTTTTTGGAGAGCTGTATTATTTCCAGTTTTGTGCCCAAGGGACTGATTTTATTTAACACTATATTATTATTTATACACCTATAGTGATCACAGAGACAGGTTGTTTTTGTGTTACTGTATATATTTGTTTTTCTGAAAAATCCCACTTAATATACTTTGGGTAACAACAGTCAATGTTTATTTATTTTATTTTATTTTTTTGGGGGGGAACAGTCAATATTTATTTATTTATTAGATTAAATTGTTTTCTTATATAATAAAAGTGAGCTTTTGTTAAACCAAATATTGTGTTTTTTTCCATATACAACAACCTATCTGGACTCGATAAGAGAATCGATAAGGAATCGGTTCGATAAGAGGATTCGATAATAGACTCGAACTCGATAATTTCTTATCAAACATCATCCCTAGTTATAACACTAAAACGCCCATCAGAAGAGGTGCTTTAAGACATGGCTAGCTAGCTCGCGGCTAAAGTTCAGCCGCAGTCGGCAGTGTTTTAGCTACTTCTAAATCACTAATCCTCGCCTTCACGGCGACAAAGTAAGTTTCTTACAAATATCATCACTGGAGGACGAGGAATAGCTAAACATGCTTCACTACACACCGTAGCTCACCAGCGTCAAAATGTAAACAAACGCCATTGGTGGATCTACACCTGACATCCACTGTAATGATACTAAAGTACAGGAGCGTATCTAGTCGATACTACTATGATTACATCAATATTTTTTGGCATCACAAGATCTTTAGTTTAAAAAAAAATGTATATTATGTTTATAAACTCAGAAAATATGTCCTTGGACACATGAGGACTTTGAATATGACCAATGTATGATCTTGTAACGACTTGGTATCGGACTGATACCCAAATTTGTGGTATCATCTAAAACTAATCCAAACAACAGAAGAATAAGTGATTATTACATTTTAACAGAGAAGTGTAGATAGAACATGTTAAAAGAGAAAGTAAGCAGATATTAACAAGTAGATTATTAATTCATTTTCTACAACTTGTCCTTAATATTTTTGACAAAATAATAGAAAGGAAAATGACACAATATGTTACTGCATATGTCAGCAGACTGAATTAGTAGTCTTTGTTTGCTTACTTACTAATAAAAGACAAGTTTTATTGCATGTTCACTATTTTATTTAAGGACAAACTTGCAATAAGAAACGTATGTTTAATGTACCCTAAGATGTTTTGTTAAAATAAAGCCAATAATGCAATTTTTTGTGGTCCCTTTTATTTAGAAAAGTATCGAAATGGTATCGGGACAACACTAATATGTTTATATTTTCACACTTTGCACTATTGTCTTAAGCATTTTCTACATATTCCTTATTTTTTACACCTTCATTTTAGGAGTTTTTTTTAAAGTGTTCAATATGATTTTTACATTTTTTTTACATTGAGTGTTTTACATTCTTGTGTTGACATTACCTTTCTGCCTTGATAGCTATGGGGAGCATAATCAGAGGAAGGTTACATTTCAAATAAAACATATATATTTTCCTCTTCGTCCTTATTTTCAATAGGACATGAAAAATATCGGTAATAATCGATATCAACGGATATAAAACACTTAAATCGTGATAGTTTTCCGCCATATCGCCCAGCCCTAATGGTAACACAGCGACGTGGCTTTTGCCGATGTCTGATTAAACTTGACGATTCCGCGACAGTGAGATCAGCGGTGGAGCAGGTGGACGAAGCTCTGGACTCTGCAGACGACGTTTCTCTCCTCTGCGCTCTCCAGCTGCCATGTTTGGCCCTCAAGGGCCTCCAGAGAGACAACGGGTCATGGTACCTGGAACAGCTGACAGCTGACCGCCACATGAAGGCGCTGGTATGCACACGCACACCCGCATTGTGTCACATGACTATTACCCCTTTGCCCACCCTTTTGACCTCTTAACTTGTCACAGAGATGTTGGTAAGAAACTGTGTTTAACCTTTTACCTCAGGATCAGGGCTCCGTGGATCCACTTGATCCAGATGAGCTTCAAGAGGCTGTGAACGCTGCGAACCAGGAAGCGGAGAGCGTTAGGAAGAGTGAGCCACTTCCTGGAGTATTGTCTTATCGACGGCACTTCTCTTGATTTTGTGTGTGCGCGTTTCAGTTGAGGCAGCAGTACAAAGCGTGAACGACTCGTTGCGCGGCAGTGACGCAAGACGCACAGTCAACTGTCTAATGACCTCTGACCTCCAGCTTCCCCCTGTCTTCTCGTCTGCTGCCTCGCTTTATCACCGAGAACTGCAGCTCTTGCAGAGACGCGCGGCCCAGGTACATACCATGCACAGACACACGCACACACACACACACACAATGGCGACACATGGGACTTATGTGTTGCGTGCCGCAGGGTGTGCTGCAGCAGGAGGAGATGTTTGTTGCCGTGGAAATGCTGTCCGCAGTGGTGCTCATCAATCAGGTGGTGGAGACCGCAGACCACCAGCAGTTCAGTTCCTCGTTGGTCAGTCCGTCAGTGGGCTTGGCTGATGTCGACCACGCCTTGATGGACTGGTAAGTGACTCTGTCCGATGACGATGGCGACTCTGAAGACAATGACGGTGACTTCTCGCTTAGGTACTTTGAGTCTCTGACTCGGATGAAGCAGCAGGCAGGCAGAGAACTGCTGACCTGGAATCAGCTGCAGGAGGGAATCAACTCCGTGAACAAAAGTGCGCAAGCCGAACACCAGCGTGAGTAGCACTAGAACCCCCCCCCCCCCCCCCCCCCCATTACGGTTGTGTGATACATACGTTATAAATCAGGGGTTCTGTACTACAGACACTAAATGTGTCATCTTACTCTTGATTTTAATCCTATTTAAAAATTACAGTGCTAAAATAAATTTAAAAAAATAATGAAATACATTGTAACTAAATGTAACTGTAAATAATGTATCATAAATGTATTTTAAATAAACTGTCAATAAAATTAAAGTGCAAATGAAAACACAGCTTCTTCACTTTAGTCTTAATTTTTGCCCTTTAAGGGCAATTGCACTTTTTTCGCTCACAATCATTGTAAAAGACATGACGTACGGATTTTTTTTCAAATGCATTTTTTAATATTTGATAAACGTAAATAAAAGCGTGCTAACAGTGGAGCCAAAGGAAGGTCCTCTATTCCGCCCATAAAAAACAATAAATAACCATCCAAAAAGCGCCAACAATACTCTATTTCCGTTTCATGACTTAAATATTAACCAAGTATTTAGTGATTTTTTTATTAACAGTGCTAACGCAGACCAACTATTTATAGCGGCAACATGATCACTACCGTGTGCCAATGTTTGCATCGAGTGGTCTGCTGCTTCCTCACTTCCGTACTCCTTTGAAGTTTATTTTAAATCATAAATAATGCCTCTCACCTGGATAGTAGATGGCTGAGGATGTAATCCGACAATTTGGTACACTTTGGCAGCCAATTTAGGACCCAGAACGACAGGAAAAGACGCTTGGTTTTAGGCAAAATTGAGCAGCTCCTGCAGATTGCATTTATTTAATATTTAGAATGCATTTTTTAAAACATCCATCGTCATTTCTTTCATAATGATTGTGAACGATTGGCAAAATTCCAAAACAAAGTGCAGTTCCCCTTTCATAAACCTTATTATGACTTCTGTTCCAGACGTCTGTTTGTTTGATAATGTCATTACGGCCACGAGTGGTGGAAAAGTGTATTACAACTGAGTACTGCTGCAGCCCATACGGACCACAGCTCAGAAACCAATTTTTTTTTTTTGGCGGCCGTCTAGGAAATGCTCGCGGCTCAACAATGGGCCACGAGCAATGGTTAAGAAACACTGATATAAATAATATAAATTAACTAAAACTGAAAGTTTTTAGGTGGAGTTTCAAAAACATCTTTCATTTTTTTATTCTTCTTCTTCTTCCTCTTCTTCGGTCGTCTCCAACTCCCACATCGTTCATCGGATTGATTCTGTTCAAATGTCAAATGGTACAGCGCATTCAGGACATGTGTGCGCCTTTCCAAAAATGATCAGTTTTACTATAATTCATAACTTTTCAGTATTTACCCCCTTTTTTTCTATCAGCTTCTTCTCCCACGTTTTTCAATTAATTTAAACTGTTCCACCATAAAATGTTTGTCTTAGTCGGAACAAAAAAGCTATCTATTTTTGAAAGCCGAGAAATTCCCAGCTTTTAGGGTATTCACGATTTTCCAAAATATTGGACAATACAATTGGTACTCAGCCCACCATTCTCTCTTACGTTTGTCTTTTTTTCCTCCCTTAAAATGACCTTGAATGCAAGTAAATGTTCAACACTATCGGAATGTATATTTGTTGTAGTTAAAAAACAACATTTATTTAGTCTGAAATGAGCAAAAATGCTATACTTTTGCTGATATGCATTCTTAATGATTTCATTTTTGAAATTTATTTATCTCCTTCATTGATGTGCATCTTTGATGGACAATTATAACACAATTATTCAGTTACACCGTTACACACCAATTCTGGGTAATGATGTAATTTTGACCTGTTGTATTATAAGTACACAGTGGCAGCATTGTTTATATTTCAATGAACAATCACTTTTATTGCTCATATAGATTATACAAATATTATTTAATAATGTCAAAAGAAATGTAATTTAATGATTGTTTATTGTGCTTGTGTGACATACTTGCGAAGGAGCTTTACATCATTAAAAAGCTCCATTGAACTTTGCTTGTAATGGCTAACAATAAGAATCCAGTGTCAACATTTACAGCATGTTATATTTGATGACTTACCGTTTAAAGCGTAAAGTGTCATTATTTAGCCAGGGATGTCTATAATTTCTCTACTAATACTGTACAAGTTATGGTTTCAACTTTTCCCCTCTAAATGTTAACTTGTTTGCAAGTACGTAAATGTTTCATAAAATTAGGTAGCATATTTCATTGTAATAAAAACGTTGCTTTATCCCCAAAATTAGCTGAAAACAGTACGATTGCAGCATTGAATTCTCGGTAGACACATGTCGTCATCATCAACGGTTGAATGGCTCCCTTTAACAACCAAAATTGGACATGACTTCGGCAACTCGGCTGTTTTTGGCCAAGCGGATAACACCCATGCCTTTCATCTGAGAAAGGAGGGCTCGGAGCCCAGAGACGGCCAGAAGAAGGCATGCTTTTTGGAAATTTTACATTTTTGAGGCAAATAGTTTAATTCGAACTATTATTACGACATACATTTTTCATTTCCATATTCATGTTACGTTTCAGTACAGTTTTCGATCTCTAACATTCAAACCATTTCACAGTTAAACCGTTTCTACCATTCATTCTATATTCAACGAGCATTTCAGTTGAGCTTCAGCTCTTCAATTTTCAAACCATTCCTACTGTTTGTTCAAACTTTGTCTCTAAATTAATTCTGCAGTCCTTCAGCTTTCAAATTCAGCTTCAGCAATGATTGGGGCATTAACACGCAATTCCAGAATTGCATACATTTTTATTTTCAGTTTTTAAGAACAGACATACAGTAGACAAAACAGCAAGACCGAGGAGTCGCCACAAGGGCGTAAGGTAGTAAAATGGTAAACATGGGTTGAGGAGAAGGAGCAGGAGAAAAAAAAGCAATACACCAACTTAGCTCCAAGAGAAGGGGGGACTCTGTTTGAGACCAGGAAAAAACCTTGAACAATGCACATGTGAATATATTACAACACACACAACTGCAAACTTGCAATATCGCGATATATAGATTTTAGGCTATATTGCCCATACGCGCAATGTTACGCTAATGTTTTCAACACCTCAAACTATTTAAGGATGACCTCTCACTCTTTAGAGATTCTGGCTCTCCGTCTGGTGAATGAGGCCCTGTTCGTGGGGGACGCCCAACAGCTGCTCTCTGCACTGACGCTGCCCTCTAGCGGTGTGGAGGAGGTGGTTCCCAACAACGCCTACAGATATCTTAGCTTGCTGAGCGCAGCCAAGCAGCGAAAATCTCAGGTGATCACACTGACAACACGCACCACCGCATGAATGGCTGCATCGGTGAACACATGAATGACTCCCGGTGAGCGGGTGTTCATACGTACGACTTTTCTTTGAAACTCGAGTTTGGTGGGTGATTATTGTGAGGTTATGTGTTTCTCTGTGAATCAAATAGTTAAGTGGAGGCGCAGAAGCCGAGCTGTGGTTGGCTGATATACAGGAAGTGGTGAGAAGAGCCAACCAGGACACCCGGAAAGCTCTGAAGCGTGAGTGCATCATTTGTTCCTTAAGTGCCTGGTAGTGAAGTGGTACACACCAACTTTTTTGTGCAGCCACTGCGGAAGCAAATCCCTCAAAGTTTGTGTGTGTGTGTGTGCGCCTGTGCCTGCAGTGTGTCTGGCAGCCGCTGCTGTCAACCAAGCTGTGAAAGAGAGACAGCCGCATCAGACACTGCGAGTTTTGTCTCTACCAGAGCTGGCGCTACAGGGCGTGGAGCGTCGCTGTGCGGCAGACTACCAGCAACGCCTTTACGCTCTCATCCGGCAAAAGATGAGCACAGGTGACGTGTCCTGACCAGGAATGGGTACCGTGACTGGGTTCCATAATAGCAACTGGTGCCGATGTAAACCATACTGTAGTAACCACACCGAAAAAAAGAAGTAGCTCTTGGTGCCTCATTTGGGTGCTAAATGGAAGCGCACAGTGATATTGTACAAGTAACGTCTTGAAAGTAATGTCACGTCCCGACTGAAGCACGCAGAGTCTGACGCTCTCTTTTTAGCTTAATTGCCGGCCTTAAAGAAGAACTGCACTTTTTTGTTATCCAAATGAGAGCAGACATTGTACAGTAATTTTTATTATATATGTTTATCTTGTTGAGCACTTACCAATACTGCTACATGATGCTTAGCGTTTCACTTAAGCTGCAACTGTTTAGCACACAGCTTCTAAAACTTGTAGATCCTCCTCCTTATATTCAGGATCAAAAATATAAGTTTCTGGATCATCATTTGTCCCAAAGTAGTCTTTGTTCTCTCTCATCAAGTCTGCCATGATTAGACATGTTGTTGAGAGGAAAAGCAAACATTGTGATGCGTCTGTGGAATTAATATAAAATTGAAATGAGCGACATATGTAAATATTGTATGGTTTTATGAAAGTGCCTGTTACTACTTTACATGTACTTTATATTTACAGCGTGTATATAAAACAATGGAGTTTTTTTTAAGCGTTTTATAGGCAGAATAGAGCAACTCCTAGTGTCTCCATTGTTAGCTGACTTATGCTAACAATGGAGACATTTAACATTTAAGAATAAAAAAAACATGTATGCTTGTCTTATATAAAGAATGATTAAGAAAAAAGTGCAGTTCCCCCCAAATACGCCAACTGTGCTGCAGCAAAACCACAACCATGGATATCACGGGATACGTCATGGCCCTTTTGAGCTGCATGCATTATTCTATTGTCGTAGATCAGTGTTTTTCAACCTTTTTGAGCAAAGGCACATTTTTTGGGTTGAAAAAATCTGGAGGCACACCACCAGCAGAAATCATTAAAAAACGAAATTCAGTTGACAGTAAAGAGTCGTTATCGAAATTGTTGGATATGACTTTAAACCATAACAAACCATGCATCACTATAGCTCTTGTCTCAAAGTACCGTAATTTCCGGACTATAAGCCGCTACTTTTTCCCCTCGTTCTGGTCCCTGCGGCTTATACAAGGGTGCAGCTTATTTACGGCCTGTTCTTCTCCGACACCGACGAAGAGGATTTCGGTGGTTTTAGTACGCAGGAGGAAGACGATGACACAATGATTAAAGACTGACTGGCTGGTTATTTTGATAACGTACAGGCGAGCACTTTGTATTACTTTGCACCGTTGTATTATTTGTACTCTGCACGAATGCTGTTCGCCATGTCAAAGATGTGAAAGTTTGATTGAATGATTGAAAGATTTATTGTTAATAAATGGGACGCTTTGCACTACCAAACAGTCATCTCTGTCCCGACAATCCCCTCCGTGGTAGCAGGAACCCCTATATACTACGGTAATTACACATCAAAACCCTGCGGCTTATAGTCAGGTGCGGCTTATATATGGAGCAATCTGTATTTTCCCCTAAATTTAGCTGGTGCGGCTTATAGTCAGGTGCGGCTTATAGTCCGGAAATTACGGTAGGTGTACTGTCACGGCCTGTCACATCACGCCGTGACTTATTTTGAGTTTTTTGTTGTTAACCTGTGTGTAGTGTTTTAGTTCTTGTCTTGCGCTCCTATTTTGGTGGCTTTTTCTCTTTTTTTGGTATTTTCCTGTAGCAGTTTCATGTCTTCCTTTGAGCGATATTTCCCGCATCTACTTTGTTTTAGCAAACAAGAATATTTCAGTTGTTTTTATCCTTCTTTGTGGGGACATTGTTGTTTGTCATGTCATGTTCGGATGTACATTTCTTTGCTCCACAGTAAGTTTTTGCTGTCGTCCAGCATTCTGTTTTTGTTTACTTTGTAGCCAGTTCAGTTTTAGTTTTGTTCTGCATAGCCTTCCCTAAGCTTCAATGCCTTTCCTTAGGGGCACTCACCATTTGTTTATTTTTTGTTACAGTATGTATTTTTTTAGTACATACCGTATTGTCACAAATTGTACTTATTAATGTATTACTTTTCTTTTTGCAGTAAGTCATGACAGGACACAGGTGGTGTAATGTATGTCACCAATGTGTTGTGTTTGCAGGAGACAACAAGAGTCAGTGGGTTCAATTCCAAATGGGGGATGGCTCGTTGTACTTTTTCGACCTGAACAAACTGGAAGGCCACTGGGAGAAACCGCACAGTTTTGTGCCCAACAGCGTGTTCCTGGACCAACAAGAGATCCAGGTGACACTGCGACTGACCAATACACGGCAGCTTTTCACACTTGCTAATGTCATGTGACTTTTTGACAGGAAGTGGTCAGCAGTGTTTGGAACGCGTACGAGCACCAGATGCTTTGGGCCAATAACGAAGCACTGGTCATTCGCCTGCAGGCGGCCATTCGAGGCTTTCTCATTCGGCAGCAGGTGGCGTCTCGTCAATGTTACCTACACAGCCAGACCGACGCTGTCATCCTGATCCAGGTGTGTGGTCCAGCTAGGAAAGAGAGCACTGGTCACTTCGACTTGAGCCTTATGCATTTCATTTCTGGGTTCAGACTCACTGGAGGAAGGTGGTCCAGCAGAGAGCGTACAGGCAGCGGCTGCAGTTCCTCTACATGAACTGGAGGGCGGCGGTGAAGGTAGCTATCAACTAGATCAGGGCTGTCCAAACTTTTTCCACTGAGCATCGCACACTGAAAAATGAAAGCATGCGTGTGCCTTTTTGATATTAACTATTGAATTCAAAACGATACTATACTGCCTTTGAAAAATACCGGTAGTTTTATCTGCATGCTGCCATGCGAAGGCGCATGTTGGTTGTGTCAAAATGCACACACGCAGAGGGGGGGGCACACATGCAGAAACGGTGTGAGGGGGAAAAATGGCAAAACAAAATCTGCAATTCTACTGGTAAACAGAGTGCGTGAAGCGCAATATAGAGATATTTTTGTTTTATTTTTAACAATGTGTATTTTACCTGGTACATGTTTTATGTTTACTTTTAGCCATAGTATTGTTTTTAGTTTTTATGTTTTTTTTGTTTGTTTGATCAATGCCCTTTTTGTCAAAGAAAACTTGTTTTTTATGGTAAACACACAAAATATGCAATATTTTCCACAGAAAAATATTTAAAAGTACAATATTTGATGTAAAGTTATTGGAGCCTCGAAGTTCAATAATTTATAACATTGATTTTGAATCATTATTATTTTTTGAGCAATGACAGTTTAAAAAAATCCCGCTAAAATTATTGGGAATCAAAAGGGCCCCACTCATAAAAGTATTACAAATAAGTCATACATTATATATTTTTTTTACTTTCAAGACTTGCATCTCTCGATCAACTTTTGGGAGTAATAATTGATAGTAAACTATCATGGAAACCTCATGTCAGACACATTAAAACAAAAATCTCCAAAAGCCTCTCAATTACAAACAAAGCTAAACTATACCTCAATGAAAATGCACTCCGTACTCTATACTGCACCTTGGTACTGCCATACCTTACATACTGTGTTGAAGTATGGGGGAATACTTACCAAAACACAATTCATCCTCTGATCATATTACAGAAAAGAGCAGTGCGGATCATTCACAACGTTGGTTATTTAGAACATACTCATAATCTGTTTATGCAATCAAAGTTGCTCAAATTTGATGACCTTGTTAAATATAATACATTAATAATCTTATATAAAGCTTTTAACAAATTATTGCCACCTAATCTACAACGTTTTTTTATAAGACGAGTGCAACCTCATAACTTGAGAGGCTTTGGATATTTCTTATTGCCGAGAGCTCAAACCACTCGTAAACGTTTTTGTGTGTCTGTATGCGGAGTAAAACTATGGAACAAACTGGATTTACAACACAAGCAATGCCAAACTATTAATCGATTTAAACTATTATACAAACATGGGGTCTGGTTCAAATATAGAGATGAGGGTCTTTAATTTGACCTGCTGCTATACTCTGTCTCAAAGTGTTAACATGTGCTCAATGTTTCCTTACCATTATTGCTATGTTGTCTATTACCATTATTGCTATGATGTCTATTACCATTGTTGGGGACGGCGTGGCGAAGTTGGTAGAGTGGCTGTGCCAGCAATCGGAGTGTTGCAGGTTACTGGGGTTCAATTCCCACCTTCTACCTTCCCAGTCACGTCCGTTGTGTCCTTGGGCAAGGCACTTCACCCTTTGCCTCTGATGGCTGCTGGTTAGCGCCTTGCATGGCAGCTCCCGCCATCAGTGTGTGAATGTGTGTGTGAATGGGTAAATGTGGAAATACTGTCAAAGCGCCTTGAAGGTAGAAAAGCGCTATACAAGTATAACCCATTTATCATTTATTGATATACATTGTTGATACAAATGATTGTTACAGTGTAATAATTATTGTTACCTGTGGTAATGCCACTATGATACAACATCTGTATTATAATCCTTGAACAAAGTGAGAGTGAAACTCATGTGAATAATCACTGAATGGAGAACTGGGGGTGGGATTAAATAAGTTATCTTCTTCCCACTCCCTTTCAGGCAAAACTGGACAATAATGCACTATATTAATTTATATTATTATGTTTTGTCAACTTGTACGTCTTTGTCATTGCCTGAAATAAATAAATAAATGAAATGAAAATAAATGAAAAAAACTTCTGATCTATATGTTTTTTTTAAATTTGTTTGTTTTATGCCTTTTTCATCAATGATTTAAAAAACTTAGTTTTTTTTATATGGCAAAAACACAAAATATGCAATATTTTCCCCAAAAAATATTTCAAAGTACAATATTTGATGTGAAGTAATTGGAGCCTTAGGTCATTAATATTGCTACTCATTCATGAGCAATGACATTGGAAAAAAAATAATCCACAAAAATGATTGGGGATCCAAAAGAGTCCCACTCATAAAAGTTTATTTTACATTCAAGACTTACATCTGTAGATCAACTTCAGATCTGTCTGTTGATTACAAGTTTTTATTTCTTTGTTTTTGTTTGTTTTTTGCCCTTTTTATCAAAGATTTAAAAAAAAAAAAAGTAAAATGGCAAAAACACAAAATATGCAATATTTTCCCCCCCCAAAATATTTCAAAGTACAATATTCGATGTAAAGTAATTGGAGCCTTGAATGGGTCAATAACTTATAACATTGATTTTGATTCATTATTATTTTTTGAGCAATGACAGTTATAAAGAAAAAACAGCCTGCATGGCAGTTTGTGTTATTAGAGACAACATTGCAACTTTTCCTCGTTTCATTTCACCTGTTTGCTGTTTTATTCCACTTTTTTTTTTTTTTTTCAAATGTTTTTATTAAAGTATCTTTAGAATGTGCTGCAGGCCGCCCTTTGGGTACCTCTGAACTGTATGTAGTTTCATATTTACATTGTGTTTCCTGTCAGATTCAGGCCTTTGTGAAGATGTGGTTAACCAGAAGACGATATCAAGCACGATTAAGTTTCTTCAGACAAAATGTAAGCCGTCATCAGCCTAGCGTGTGTTCCGTCAGTGTGCTGACTGTGTGCGTCGACAGGTGACCGCCATCATTAAGATCCAGGCTTTCTTCAGAGCCAGTCGGGCGCGGGGAGATTATAGAATGCTGGGTAGGTTCCCCAAAAGTGCATCCTTGGTGATGGGTCACCTGGCTTCTAATGAACGGACCTGTCTTAGTGCACTCGGTCACGCCCCCCCTCTGCGTGGTGAGGAAGTTTGTTCACCTGCTCGACTTGGGTGACGGAGACATCAGGGAGGAGGCGGAACTTCTTCGCCTGAGGCAGGAGGTGGTGAGGACCATCCGCTTCAACCGCCAGCTGGAGGCCGACCTGGACCTGATGGACCTAAAGATTGGCCTGCTGGTCCGCAACAGAGTCACCTTGCAGGTGGGGAAACCTGGATATATTTTTGTTGGTTCTGTGCTGGAGAAGGATTGTGTGCACCTCTTCCAGGAAGTGGAGTCTCACTGCAGGAAACTAACCAAGAAGAACAAGGAGAAGCTGTCAGACATGATGGACGTGGAGAGGAGTAAAGGTCTCAAGGCTCTGAGCCGAGACCGGAAGGAGAGACTTGAAGCCTACCAGCACCTCTTCTACCTGCTACAGGTGAGCCACACCTGCTATAGGCGCACTGCCTATGAGTAAGAAGTCCAAATAAGTCGATGCGTTTCAGACTCAACCCTCCTACCTGGCCCAGCTGATCTTTCTGATGCCTCAGAGTCGTTGCACCTCATTCATGGAGATGTTTGTCTTTAGCCTGTTCAACTACGGCGCCGACCACCGCGAAGCCTTCTTGCTGCTGCAGCTTTTCACTGAGGCGCTGCAGTTTGAGATCAGGTGACACCGCATGTCCGTTACTAACCAAGAGCGCCTGACAAGGTAGAAGGGGGGCTGGGTGGTAAAACAATGGCGAGGATCCTGGTTAACAACCACTCAAATGTTAAAGGGGAATTTTGCCTGTTATTTAGGATCCTTATATAAGATAAGCACACTTGTTTTTCTTGTTTTTATGCATTCTAAATCGTAAATAAACACTAGCAAAAGTCAGTTAACAATGTAGTCAAGGGGAGTTGCTCTATTCCACCTATAAAGCGCTCTAAAAAGCATCCAAACACCTCCATTAAGGTTTTATATACATTATGTAAGTATATATGTAATGTAGTGACATTCATATCAACATGTAGTATTTACATATTTTGATCATTTAAGCCAATGCGGCGAATTAATTTCAAAAACACATTTTTTTTAAACAACATCCCTGGTTACTGTTGACTTTATGACAAACATGATAAAACATCACTTACTGTACACGCTCTGCTGTCACTAGGATGCCGACTGCTAGGATGTTGTTATATTCCCGTTTAGATGAAGAATGACTCGTCAGATTACATCCTCATCCTTCCAGGGGAGAGGCATGATTTATGACCTAGATTAAACTTTCATAAGCGAGGAAGCAACTCGCCAGTCGATAATGTCAAAATAGCCAGTGACCTCGGCGCCGCTATAAATAGTTTGTCTGCGTTAGCGCTTATAATAACAACATGGTTAATACTTGGTTAATATTTAAGTTACCAAATGTAAATAAGAGTATTGTTGGCTCTTTTTGAATGGTTATTTATTGGGTTTTATGGGCGGAGTAGAGGACCTTCCAGTGGCTCCGTTGTAAGTAGACTTTTATTTACATTCATTTTTTAGTTAGAATGCATTAAAAAAAAAACATCCATGTCTTCCATTATGATTGTGAATGATAGGCAAAATTTTAAAAAACAAGTGCAAAGGGAACTGCAAATTTTTTGGGAATTTTTCCTATCGTTCACAATCATAAAGAAAGACAAGCACACTTACTATTCTTGTTTTAATGCATTCTAAATTGTAAATAAACACGAGCAAAAGTCAGCTAACCATGTAGTCGAGGGGAGTCGCTCTTTTCCGCCCATAAAGCGCTCTTAAAAAAATATCCAAACACCTCCATCAATGTTTTTACCGTATTTTCCGCACTATAAGGCGCACCGGATTATAAGGCGCACCTTCAATGAATGTCCTATTTTAAAACTTTGTTCATATATAAGGCTAGGGATGATGTTTGATAAGAAATTATCGAGTTCGAGCCTATTATCGAATCCTCTTATTGAACCGATTCCTTATCGATTCTCTTATCGAGTCCAGATAGGTTGTTGTATATGGAAAAAAACACACAATATTTGGTTTAACAAAAGCTCACTTTTATTATATAAGAAAACAATTTAATCTAATAAATAAATAAATATTGACTGTTACCCCCCCCAAAAAAAAAATATTGACTGTTGTTACCCAAAGTATATTAAGTGGGATTTTTCAGAAAAACAAATATATACAGTAACACAAAAACAACCTGTCTCTGTGATCACTATACAGTGGGGCAAAAAAGTATTTAGTCAGCCACCCATTGACAATCAATGGGTGGCTGACTAAATACTTTTTTGCCCCACTGTAGGTGTATAAATAATAATATAGTGTTAAATAAACTCAGTCCCTTGGGCACAAAACTGAAAATAATACAGCTCTCCAAAAAGTGCACTTCTGCTGCTATTTGACAGAGCTGGTTGTTATGATGCTTTGACATTTTTGCACTTTATTTCTTTATTGAAAGAAAATTCTATGAAGAGAAAAGTTATTTGCAAATGTGGTTACAATGCTAAAAAATGAAAAGTTAAAGCTAAAAAAAGAAATACACTTTATTGAGTTAACATTATTTCTTTATAGGGGGAAAGATGTTATGAGCTAGGGAATATAACAACTACACTACCCAGCATGCAACGGGAGTGACGAGCATGCGCGGTAGCCCCGAAAAGTGTTGCATATCGTCACCCGGCAGCTAAGAATGAGCACGCTGTGAAAGTAAACGTCAAGAACTCAGCCAACACGCCTCGTCTGCATTATTTATAATTGGACAGACAACACATATACAGTGTGATTTTGTTTTGTTTACAAGGAAAGAAAAACAAAAGTTAAAAAAGGGAGATGTCATATATATGTATGTGCTGCGGTTGCTTTAAGAACGTTGCGACAGCTGCCGTAAAGGAGGTGCGTTGCTAGCCTGGTTGCTATGTTTCCGGTTGGTCGTAAAAGTGTTCTCCATGTGTTTGCTCAAATCTCTCCGTAAAGTTATTCATTGGATTATACCTTTTTGTTTTTAACTTTATTACACATTGGAGCGCTTTTTCCCGTCCATTTTTTCCTGCTTTCGCTATCTGCGCCTAATGACTGAGCTACGTGACGCCATTTCTTGCAATGTCATACGGAGCATTTCTGGTCGGGACGGGATTCGTTCCGAGGGATTCGAATAAAGAACCAACTCTTTTTCTTTACTATAGTGGTCTCGATAACGGGTACCGGTTCTCAAAAAGGAATTCGAGTCCTAGGACTCGGTTCTTTTCTTATCGAACAACCGGGAAAACCGGTTTCGAGTATCATCCCTATGTAAGGCGCACCAAGGCGCACCGCATTATAAGGCACCACAACATTCACTTTTCCTTCAACAGCAACACTACTAATCACGAAAAACTTAATGAGAGAGAACAAAGACTACTTTGGGACAAATGATGACCCAGAAACTGAAGAAGTCTCAATATAAGGAGGATGATCTACAAGTTTTAGAAGCTTTGTGCTCAACAGATGTAGCTTTAGTGAAACACTAAGCGTCATGTAGCAGTATTAAGTGTTAAACAAGATATACGAACATAATAAAACAGTCACTTACTGCACAATGTCTGCTCTCACTGGGATAAAGACTGACGGGATGTTTATATCTTCTCGTTTACAAGAAAAATTCATCATAATCTTCACGAATCCTTCAAAAAAACATGAGTGCATGTAGCGTCTTTTCGTCGAAGTTGTATGTCAAAGCAGACCAACTTCTCAGTTTATGTCCACAACCTTCTACTTTCCAGGTGAGAGGCACGATTTATAATCCAGATCAGTGGTTCTCAAACTTTTTTCACCAACTACCACCTCAGAAAACACTTCAAGGACCACCATAAAGGCCAACAATAAAATACAGCAGTGTAGTAGGCCTAAGTATTCATTAAAAACAAGGCAGAGGTTTTATTTAAGAAGTATATTTCATATATTTGGCCACTGTAACATTACACGGTTTGAACAGTAATACTGTGTTTGAATATTTAATTGAGTGATTCTTTGGATGGCACCCAGTTCCACAGTTTGAGAATTGCTCATCCAGAATTAACTTTTACCAACTTAAAAAATGAAGCAGCACCTGGTCACCGGCTTAGTATGTCAATATAGTAGCGTAAGCTAGTTAGCTCTCCGTGATCGCGGCGTTGCTAAAAGTAGTTCCTCTGTGTTAGCGCTTATAATAGCACTATCGCTAAAACTTTGTTAATATTCAGGTCACAACATGTAAATAGAGTATTGTTGGCACTTTTTGGGTCAGAGGACTATGTGGGCGGAATAGTTTACCCCCAGTGGCTCTGTTGTTAGCAGAATCTTGCTAACGTTTATTTACGAGTTAGAATGCATAAAAAAAGAAAAACATATGTGTTATTGTCTTAAATAAGGACTGTGAATGATGGGCAAAATTCCCCCCCAAAAGTGCAGTTCCCTTATAACATTTATTTTCTTTATGCACACCACATGGCTCAGCGTTCAAATGATGTCCACTATGGAGCGCTGCGTCATATAAACACATGCTTACAAGTCTAACTAGTCGTTCATGTTTACCTGTGTGTCAGGTCAAAGGTCAGTCAGCCAAAGGAGGTGATCACAGGTAACCCCTTTGTCATCAAGATGCTGGTGAACTTCTACCGCAATGCTCGTGGTCACAACGTCCTGCGGGAGATGCTCGGTCCGGCTCTGCAGGACATCCTGCTGGAACGCAGCCTCGTCATCAGGACAGACCCTGTGGACGTCTACAAGACCTGGATCAACCAGACCGAGAGCCAGACTGGGTTCAAGAGGTCTGAATGATCACACGGGGCTCAAAGTCGAACTGCTGACTCAGCCGTGTCCTTCTGCAGCTCACTGCCCTACGACGTCTCCCCCGAAGACGCTCTATCCCAGCCCGAAGTCCAGCGGCGCATCGACATTGCCGTGGTCAACCTGAAGAACCTGACAGATCGAGTCCTCAAGGCCATCACCTCCAACCTCCACAAGCTTCCGTAGGCTGTCTCCACCTGTGCACCTCCTTGCCTTGCACCAACTTCCCTCTTGACGCGTGTGTGTGTGTGTGTGTTGCAGCTATGGTCTACGTTACACCGCCAAGGTTCTGCGAGACAGCTTGAGGACAAAGTTCCCTGCTGCCACCAAGGATGAAGTGTACAAGGTAAGTGAGCTCATGTTCATCTTGGGAGTCAGCCAACAAAAGGTTTTTTTGTTCACATTACATGCAGAAATATTGAGGTGGACCCATGGTTTTTGTCACAGGAGACATTATTTTAATTTGATTATATCTATGGCAGCCAACGGTTCAAACATCTACTTGCTTTTTGTTGACTTGTAATTAATTGCAGATATCATTTTTTACCTTTAAGTGTTCCTTAGACAAATCATTTTTGAGTTTTTAACACTGTCAACATGACACTGGACATTTATTTGCTTTATGCAAATAGATAGATAGATAGTACTTTATTGATTCCTTCAGGAGAGTTCCCTCAGGAAAATTTAAATTCCAGCAGCAGTGTACAAAATTGTAAAAAGTAAATAATGGGGGTATAAATGGAGACAAAATAGAAAAATATTACAATAGAATAAAAATAAAAAGCAATGAGAATAAAAATATAACCGTAAAATAAGAATATAACAAGAGAAACTAGGCAGTAGTGACCATGTTATGAAAATGTTTGTTCATTAAACATTATGCTTTTTTTAAAGAGGAACTGCCCTTTTTTGAATTTGGCTAATCATTCACAATCCTTATGTAAGACAGGAACACATGTTTTTGTTTGTTTGTTTTTTCTAAACATTTGTTTATTGGGTTTTTACAGATATACGATTGACCATTGTGTGTGTGTGTGTGTGTGTGTGTGTGTGTGTGTGTGTGTGTGTGTGTGTGTGTGTGTGTGTGTGTGTGTGTGTGTGTGTGTGTGTGTGTGTGTGTGTGTGTGTGTGTGTGTGTGTGTGTGTGTGTGTGTGTGTGTGTGTGTGTGTGTGTGTGTGTATAAATATATATATATATATATATATATACTGTATATACTGTATGTATATATAAAAAAAATTAAGTTTCTCAGTTCGAACATTAAATATCTTGTCTTTGCAGTATATTCAATTGAATAGAAGTTGAAAAGGATTTGCAAATCATTGTATTCTGTTTTTATTTACGAATTACACAACGTGCCAACTTCACTGGTTTTGGGTTTTGTATATATAAGTAAGTGTGTGTGTGTGTGTGTGTGTAGTTTTTATATATGCATATACAAATGTATATAATATATACATATATGTATAGATATATATTTATACATGTATATGAATATATGTGTATATATAAACAATGATACTAGAAAAAAGACAGAAAATAATGTTATTTTAATGTATTCTAAGTTGTAAAATATGTCAAGTACGAGGTGGCTAACAATGTAGCTAATGGAAGTACCCTATTCCGCCCATAAAGCCCTCTAAAAAAAAAAAAAATATCAAAAAGCGCCAACAATACTCTATTTACATGTCGTGATTTGAATATTAACTAAGTATTAGCGATACTGTTGATATAAGCGCTAACACCGACAAACTATTTTTATTTGCCATATTGAGCTGCTGCATGGCCTCTTGAGTTGGTGAAAGTTAATTCTAGATTATAAATCATGCCTCTCACCTGGATAGAAGGTTGTGGACATAAACCCACAAGTTGGTCAACTTTGACATCCACCCGAAGATGGGGAGAAAGACACGAAAAGATAGTCGTTTGCTTCACTTTTTTTTTCTTTTTTACCCTTAATGAAGATTATGATTATATCTTCATCTAACTGGGGAGACCTAAACATCCCATCAGTCTTCATCCCAGTGAGAGCAGACATTGAGCAGTAAGTGATTGTTTTATTATGTCCATATATCTTGTTTAACACTTAGCAATACTGCTACATGATGCTTAGTGTTGCTGCATATGTTTAGCACACAGCTTCTAAAACTTGTAGATCACCCGCTTTATATTCAGGCTCAAAAAAAGAAGTTTCTAGATCATTTGTCCCAAAGTAGTTTTCGTTGTCTCTCATAAAGTCTGCCATGATCAATGTTATTGTTGTTGAAGGAAAAAGAAAACTTTGTGATGCGTCTGTGAAATTAATACGTAGCCGTATGCTTAAAATGAGCAAAATTTGTAAATATTACATGTTATAAATATTATAACATTACATATAGACTTACAGCGTGTATATAAAACCTTGAGTGACTCCCGTCGGCTCCGTTATTAGCTAACTTGCTAATGTATATTTACGATTGAGAATGCTTGAAAAAAGGATAACCTATGTATTTTTGTTTTACGTCATGATTGTGAACGCTACACAAAATGGGGGAAGAAAAAGTGCAATTCCCCTTTAAACACGCAAAAGTGCTACCATTACAGGAGATTACTTTTAACTTGGTATTTTGTCAACTTTGACAGCCCTAATTATATCAATCAATGTCTATTTTTATAAACCTTAATCAAAAGTGCCTCGGAGGACTGCACAAACCACACTATCCCTGATCCGAACCCACATCTTTTATTTAAACTGGAAAACCTCATTGAATGCTTAAATCAAAGTGTCTGATGCAACATATAAAAAGGCAACCAAAGCAAGAAACACTTTTTAAAGTCAAATATAAAATGTAAAAACAAGGGAACTCCTAACTTGGGAACCAAAATGTCTTTCATATGATGTCATCATCCTGAGTCCATGGAATGAATGGATGAACAATATCGTCCTCTTCACTTACCTTTAGGTTGTCGGCAACTTGGTCTACTATCGCTTCATGAATCCTGCCATCGTGGCTCCGGATGGCTTTGACATCGTGGAGCGTTCGGCAGGATCCACCCTGCAACCAGACCAGCGCCACCTCCTGGGCTCCATTGCCCGCATACTGCAGCACGCCGCCGCCAACAAGCACTTCCACGGCGATGGAGCCTATATCAGCGCGCTCAACCAGTACATCAGCCAGACTCATGCCAAGTTCAGGTTTGTTTTCGGCTGAATGTGAATATATATATATATATATATACACACACACTTGCTTGCTTGCTTAGGCGGTCCATCGTAGTCGAAGATGACGTAGCTTCCATTTTGTTGCTCTGGTCGGTGGCTATCGTTGCTGACGACGATGCCACTCCATATGACTATGAAGTCCGATCCTGGAACCACACGTCCTGCCACAGTGGGGACATGTCAGGCCGGGATCAGGGGGCTGGGATGGTTCTGGAACTGCATGGTGGTGTCTTCGCCTCCGCTGATCCCTCCGGTGTTGGTTCCGACACTCCTCCAGATACATGACCCCGTCATGGCATAGCGAGCGCCACAACGATCGATTGGCTGCAGCTGTCTCAAGTTCGTAGGGTTTGATGTTGCACCTCTTCAATATCCCTTTCAGTTGGTCTTTGTACCGCAGCTTTTGTCCTCCGGGCTGTCTGCTGGCTGAAAGGAGCTGACCATAAAGCATCTGACGAGGCAAACGGTGTCCTGGCATCCGGATGGTGTGACCAACCCACCGGAGTTGTCGCTGTGCCAGGGTGGCCTCTATGCTCATGGACTCAGTGCGCTGTAAGATGTCCGTATGAGGAACTCGATCCTGCCATGTGATGCCAAGAATGCGTTGGAGACATCTGATGTTAAATGCATCAAGGCAGCGGATGTGTCTGCGGTATATTGTCCAGGCTTCTGACCCATACAGCAGAGTTGAAACACACACCGCCCTGTAGACAGACACTTTCGTTGAGGTTCGAAGGTGGTTGTTTTCAAACACCCGGGAGCGCAGTCTTCCAAAGGCAGAGGAGGCTGAGTTGATACGAGCCTGGATGTCATCATCGATCTGGCATGTTGGGGTCAGAGTACTGCCGAGGTAGCAAAATTGCTCAACGAGTTTGAGGGGTGTGCCGCTGATGGTAAAGACAGGGGGTGTAGGGGATGGGGACCTCTCCTGGATGAGAACCTCTGTTTTCTGGATGTTGATCACCAGACCTAGTGAGCGGTAGACTGATGACATGGTGTCTAGTGCATGCTGCATGGCATCAGGAGTGTGGGCGAGGAGTGCGCAGTCGTCTGCATATTGCAGCTCCTGGATGTTGGTGCCTGACATCTTCGTCTTTGCCTGTAGGCGCCGGATGTTGAATAGGCTCCCATCCAGGCGAAACTCGATGGAGACACCACTATCCTTTGTGATGGACTGGCGGAATAGGAGTGTGGCTGCTGCCAGGAAAAGATTGAAGATCGCTGGGGCCAGTACACACCCCTGCTTCACCCCTACTTTCACTGGGAAAGAGGGGGACTGTTCACTGCCTACAAGTACACAGGCCTGCATACCATCGTGAAACTGTTTTAGGATGCTGAGAAACTTGGGGGGGACACCAAACTTCCTGAGGATGCTCCAGAGCAAATCACGGTCAACTGTGTCAAAGGCCTTGGTGAGGTCAATAAAGGTAATGTAGAGGTCCTTGTTTTGTTCCCTGCATTTCTCCTGGATTTGACGGGCAGCGAAGATCATGTCTAGTGTACTTCGGTTCTTTCTGAAGCCACACTGTGTCTCTGGGAGGATGCCCTCTGTTAGAAATGAAAGGCGAGAAAGCATAATTTTCGCAAGTACCTTGCCGGCCACTGAGAGAAGGGAGATACCACGACTGTTTCCACAAGATGATTTATCTCCTTTCTTCTTGTAGATGGTGACAATGTTGCTGTTTTTCCATTCTTGAGGCAGGACCTCCCTGTGCCAGATGGCTAGTATGAAATGAAACAGCTTCCGCTTCAGTAGATAGCCTCCCTTCTTCAGTATCTCAGCCGGAATTCCGTCAGGGCCAGGGCTCTTGTTGTTTTTGAGGCTCCTGATTGCAGTAAGGACCTCACTGAACATGGGGGGATCATCAAGGAAGGGAGAAGGCGGGAGATCTGGGAGTGCATTGAGCACTGATGGATCAGAGGGGTTTATTTTATTGAGCAGTGAGTCGAAGTGCTCAGCCCAACGCTCAAGAATTTGTTGTTTATCCTTGAATAACACTTGTCCGTCTGCGGATCTTACTGGAGCGATGCTTCGCTTTTGTGGGCCATAGATGGATTTTGCAGCAGCGTAGAATGCGTAGGTATTATTAGCATCTGCATATCCCTGGATCTCCTGGGCTTTTTTGAGCCACCACTCATTTTCCATGAACCGCAGTTGTTTCTGTGTCTCAGCTCTGGTTGTTTTATAATGGTGGAGGAGTGATGGAGAGTGAGGGTTGGAGAGCAGGGCAGCATGGGCTTTGCGCTTGGCGTCCAGCAGCTCCTGTATTTCTACCGAGCTGTTGTCAAACCAGTCTTGATGGTGCTTCTGAGTAAAGCCGATGGTTTCAGAGGCAGCTTGATGTAATGTTGACCTCAGTTTTGCCCACTCACTGTCCATGTCACAGGTGGTACCGTAATCCTCCAAGGTGGAAAGCCCCGCAGCTAGCTTGCTGCGGTAGTGAGATGTACACTCTGGAGAATCCAGGGCCCTGCAGTTCAGTCGCTTTCTTGGCTGCTGTTTCTTGTGCGGGGGTCGGATTTTCATCCTCAGCTTGGATCTGATCAGCCGGTGGTCAGTCCAGCATTCAGCCCCACGTAAGGCCCTGGTTACGCAGACGTCTTGTCGATCTTGTTGTCGTGTAATTATATAGTCCAACAGGTGCCAATGTTTGGACCGTGGGTGCATCCAAGATGTTATGTATTTCTTTTTTAACTGAAAAATTGTGTTAGTGATGAGAAGTTGGTGCTCAGAGCACAGAGAGAGGAGTCGAATGCCGTTGTTGTTTATTTTTCCAGATCCATGAGGCCCGATTATTTTAGTCCAGAGCTGGGCATCTGTGCCAACTCGGGCATTGAAGTCACCCATGAGGACAAGCTTATCGGACTTAGGGACTCTGGATAGGGCAGCCGCAAGAGACCCGTAGAAGGCATCTTTGATGTTACTATCAGCATCCAGGGTAGGGGCATACGCACTGAGTAGCGTAGCAAACCGGCCTTTCACCAGGGGGATACGCCAGGTCATGAGCCGCTCACTGATGCCTTGGGGGGACTCTGGGATGTTATTGAGTAAATTGCTTTTTACAGCAAAGCCAACTCCATGGAGCCTACGTTCGCCTTCCGGGAGACCCTTCCAGAAGAAGGTGTAGCCTTCACCGACTTCTGTCAGGGAGTCTTCACCCGACAACCGAGTTTCGCTGAGTGCTGCGATGTCGACATTGTATCTCTTGAGCTCATGTGCAATGAGCGCCGTCCGTCTATGAGGTCTCTCCGTCCCATCCTGCGTGTCGAGGAGGGTGCGGACGTTCCAGGTAGCCAGGTGTATAGTCATATGCTTTCCTTTGTTATGTTTTCGACCGCAGTAGGGGATGCCTTGGTGGCTGCGGTTTGCCACCCAGGTGTGAGGAACAGACAATTTTTGGGTCACCTTTTCCAGACCCTTCCCCAATTTGGGGTGAGCAGTGCGGACCCTAAATAGGGCTGCTCAGTCACATGGGCAGCTGCCGAAGGAAGATCATGTTCCTGATCCCAATCTTCACAACGACCATCACACCCATGCCGCCTCTGTGCAGGATTCAAGCTAGGAGCTCCCAGTCACATCCTTGACCTGCCCCCGTCGCTTTATCCTGTCGCCAGAGGACTTTTCGGAAGAAGCTGAAGCCTGCGCAAAGAGTGTATTTGTGTGAGGGATGGTGCGCGCAGTTCCTTCCCCCACAATCTTGGCCACACCCACCATATTCCAGTGGCACGAGAAAAACTCGAGACGACCTTCAGGTGAGTGCAGTTGCAGGGGACTGCCAGAGATCCGGTCTGCTGGAAACCTGCCCATGTGTGTGTCCCCGGAGCACAGATTTTTCATTTGGGGTTTACTCCCGTAGCCATACTGCCTCCCGGTTTTACCCACATGGCTGTGGGGTGCCTTCAGCACATTGCTTTTCTGTCAGGGTGTGCTCCCTTAGCCTTTGCCTAAATAAGCTGACCCACAAGGCAATGGGGCTATTTACCCATAGTTGGGGCAGGGTTGACGGGCGTCAGGGCGTGTTCCACACAAAGGTGGGCCTATACGCCACGTCTCTGGGGCCCACTGCTGCTCCGAGATCCCCTTCAGTTTAGTTCGGAGTCTGCAAAGACCCTTATCCGTGTGTGGCCACGAGGAGGCACTGAAGGAGTCTTGGTGGTGGAGAGGCTTTGTACCAGCAGGAGGAGACTTACACACTCGGCTCCTCTTTTCACCCCCCGGAGGGGGCTAGCTGGCGGCGGTAGCTGTAAGCAGAGAGTAGCAAGCAGAAAGCAACATGCACTATCTACAGACATCTCTCTACTTCTACTGCACTAGACGCGTCACACACACCCTGTGTGGATACACACACACACGTATACATGTGTGTGTATGTCAATATATGTATACATACAGTATGTGTATATGTATTTATACACGTGTGTATATATGTATTGATATCTGTATATATGTGTGTATACATGTGTATATATGTATACGTGTGTGTATGTACGTAAACGTGTGTGTATGTATCTGTATATATGTATACACACATTTGTATATGTGTATCTGTATACATGTGTGTGTATATATGTGTGTGTAAATACTATATATATATATATATATATATATATATATATATATATATATATATTTTTCATTTTATATATATATATATATATATATATATATATATATATATATATATATATATATATATATATATATATATATATATATATGAATGTGTGTGTGTGTATATATGTATACACGTGTGTGTATATGTACATTTGTGTTTATACAAGTAGTGTTGGTGCAGTACATGAATAAATGTACGCTTTATTCAAGCAGTGTTGGTGTAGTACATGTATAAATGTACACTTTATTCAAGCAGTGTTGGTGTAGTACATGTATAAATGTAGACTTTATACAAATAGTGTTGGTGTAGTACATGTATAAATGTACACCTTATACAAGTAGTATTAGTGTACAGTTGACGTTGTAGCGACAGAAGTAAACAAATTATGAAAGATGTTAACACTATGTTGTTAAATTAGAGTTAAAAAAAAAAAAACGGTCTTGTGTAATAAAGTATAATGTACACTTTGCAGGAAGTAAGAAGAACTTAAATCATTATCTTAAAAAGAAACACAAAATTAGTACCACGTCCACATTATGTGATAAATGTATGCTGATAAAGACAGACATGTGTAATAATATGAACATGATGTTAAAAATGTTTGATAAACATGGAGATGCCAGACAACCTAAACACAATGATAGCCAATCAATTTCCACTTCAGGGTGTGACGGCCATTGTTGTACACTCAAAAGTAAAGCATAAAAAGAGGGCGTGTGAATTTACATCAAAGACAGTAACGTTAGAGATTTAAAATGTGATTAACATTATGAAAATAACATGCTACATATTATTGTAATCAATTCATTGCAATTACCGTGATAATTAGACCCCCCTAGTTATAATACCAAATGTGTGTGTGTGTGTGTGTGTGTGTGTGAGGTTGTGTTGTGATGTGATGTCGTTGTCTGACAGGAAGTTCCTGCTGTCCGTCTGCGACGTTCCCGATCCTGAGGATTGCTTCAGGATGGACGAATACTCGGAGCTGCTGATCGTCCACCGACCTGTGATTTATATCTCCGTCAGCGAGCTGCTCAATACGCATAAGGTTGGCATTGTGCTTGGTTTTTGTGGAAAACCTTTCCCTTAGATGTTGACCACAGTTAAAGGGGCTGTTTGCCACACACATGCACACGCATTAGCTTTGTGTGTTGTCAGCTGATAATAGCAATTCATCAAAGTTAAGCTTCTGTTTTTTTTTCCGGACTGTAAGGCGCACTTAAAATCCTCATTTTCTCAATAATCGACGGTGCGCCTTATGTAATGTACGTATTATTTTGAGTTGTGCTTAACGACATCGAGGCAATTTTATTTGGTACATTCTGTAATGATAAGTGTGACCAGTAGATGGCAGTCACACATAAGAGATACTGCAAGTTGACTGAAGCCTCTGAAGTAAATGACACAAGCAAGTACCCGTAAGCAAGCAACACCAAAACGTTGATGTTTCATTGAAAATACAGAACATTACACACGGCGCTCAAAAATCTGCCAAATGTTTGAGTATGACTTTGATAAGCTACAAAGCATCACCGCTTGATGGATTGTCGGAGCATTACGGCTGCCGTAGTCAGACAAACTGATTCGGAGACATTATGTGGTGGTTTTTTTTTTTCACAATATTATGCAAAACCAACTTTTCCTATCTATTGGTTCCTGCTGATGTGTATTTGGGATCTGAATAAGTCACGAAAATTTGCAAGTGTCTGCCATTGTAGTCAATAAACTCCTCCTAATCCGCTATCTTCTTATTGTGAGGCAGTCATCCTCCGCTGTTTTCATTTCTAATGTAAAGTAGCATACAGTTCTAACTTATATCTGTCAGTAGACTCGCTATGGAAGCGCTAAAAACTGCCGGTACAACAAAGATGACGGGGAGAAGACTCTGTCGAAGTGGAGGCACGTAAACAAAACAGTGCATTCCTGAAGAGACGGTCAGAAAGGGCTTGAAAATGGTCTGTGAAACATAATCTATGCAACATTTTGACCAAAGATCCACCATTACATGTTATGTAGACCAGTGGTCCCCAACCTTTTTGTAACTGCGGATCGGTCAACGCTTGGGGGGGGATAGTATTTTTATTTTTTTTGTCATAAAAAAAATATAATCATGTGTACTTACGGACTGTATCACTGCTGACTGTATTTATCTGTATTGATATATAATGTAGGAACCAGAATATTAATAACAGAAAGAAACAACCCTTTTGTGCGAATGAGTGTGAATGAGTGTAAATGGGGGAGGGAGGTTTTTTGGGTTGGTGCACTAATTGTAAGTGTATCTTATGTTTTTATGTTGATTTAATTCAGATTTTAAATTCGAAAAACAAATCAGCAGCGTCGTACAAAAAAGCTTTTATCAATTACGCCAAATAGCGAAAGTGAAACCGCTTCTATCAGGACATGATCTCGAGAAATTAATCCACGCCTTTATCTCGACTCGTTTAGACTACTGCAATGCCCTGTATGTAGACATTAGCCAGGCCTCCCTCGCCCGCCTGCAGCTCGTACAGAACTCTGCTGCTCGTCTGCTAACACAGACCCGCAGACGTGAGCACATCACCCCTATATTAGCGTCCCTTCACTGGCTTCCTGTGCGTTACAGAATCAATTTTAAACTCCTTTTATTTGTTTTTAAATGTCTAAACAACCTCGCGCCAACATATTTCTCCGACCTCCTTCAGCCTTACTGCCCCACCCGATCCCTAAGATCAGCCGATCAGCTGCTACTGACGGTCCCGGACCCAAGGCTGAAGCTTAGAGGTGACAGAGCTTTCGCTGCTGCTGCTCCCAAGCTCTGGAACGACCTACCTCTGAGTGTTAGAGAAGCCTCCTCTCTTCCTATTTTTAAATCTCTCTTAAAAACATACTTTTATTCCATGGCTTTTAACACTGAGTGATATCCATCCTGCAAAGGCGCCCCATAATACACCTGCTGTGAACCTGTTTTTATGTTTTTATATTTTATTTATTTATTTATTTTTTATCGTGTTCTGTTTGTGTTGTGTTGTGTTTGCTCGGTTCTTGTATTATTTTTAACCTGCCCATTGTACAGCACTTTGGCTACCCCTGTGGTAAATTTTAAATGTGCTTTATAAATAAAGTTGATTTGATTTGATTAATTACAAAAAAATATATATATATTTTTTAAATTTATTTTTATTTATTTTTATTTCTTGTGCGGCCCGGTACCAATCGATCCACGGACCGGTACCAGTAATTATTATTATTATGACATATTATGTTAGAGATGACATCAGATTTGTAAGTGTGACAGTATTGACAGTCAAAGTTGCATCAGATGTGAGAGGCGACATCAGATGTGTAATTGGGACAGAGAGATGACATTAGATGTGTAAGTGGGACAGTATTGACAATCAAAGTTGCATCAGATGTGAGAGATGTCATCAGATGTGTAAGTGGGACAGTATTGACAATCAAAGTTGCATCAGATGTGAGAGATGTCATCAGATGTGTAAGTGGGACAGCATTGACAGTCAAAGTTGCATCAGATGTGAGAGGCGACATCAGATGTGTAAGTGGGACAGTATTGACAGTCAAAGTTGCATCAGATGTGAGAGATGACATTAGATGTGTAAGTGGGACAGTATTGACAGTCAAAGTTGCATCAGATGTGTTAGTGGGACAGTATTGACGGTCAAAGTAGCATCAGATGTGAGAGACGACAACAGATTTGTAAGTGGGACGGAGAAATGACAGATGTGTAAGTGGGACACTATTGACAGTCAGAAGTAGCATCAGATGTGGGAGATGACATCAAATGTGTAAGTGGGACAGTATTGACGGTCAAAGTAGCATCAGATGTGCAAGTGGGACAGTATTGAACATCAAAGTTGCACCAGATGTGAGAGATGACTTTAGATGTGCAAGTGGGACAGTATTGAACGTCAAAGTTGCATCAGACGTGTAAGTGGGACACTATTGGCAGTCAAAGTTGCATCAGGTGTGAGATATGACATCTGATGTGTAAGTGGGACAGTATTGACAGGCAAAGTTGCATCAGATGTGGGAGACGACATGAGATATGTAAGTGGGACAGTATTGACAGTCAAAGTTGCACTAGATGTGAGAGATAACATCAGTATTGATGACAGTACTGACATAATATGACCCCTTTAATGCGCCTTATAAATCCGGTGCGCCCTATGGGCCGAAAAATACCGTAGTTAACGTTAGCTATATATTGTACATTCTATCATAACAAAAACATGACTTTAAATTGTTAGTTGCTTCTCTTGGACTGCTTTAGTGTAATCCTTTGTTACTATTATTATTATAGTGTGTACGAGACAGCGATACGTGACAATCGTTAACACCGGACGAGCAATTTTTTGAATGTAATTAGTAACGTGTCAAATATATATGTTCTGTTAAATGGTAACATAAGTAAGCTGGTGGTGTTCTTATTTTTTGGGTTGGAAAAATGCTATATTGAGCAAGTGGCAAACAGCCCATTTAATAGTCTTTATTGCAGTGCATGTATAAGATCTAAAAAAAATAAAAAGTTTTCATCTTGGGTGTCAATACAATAGACAACAGCAGGAGGCAGCATAGTTATGTTGGTCACTGGTGTTGTCCTGCTTGCAGCTTTTGTTGGAACATCAGGAGGTTCTGTGTTCTGACCAATCAGACCCGCTCCGAGTTCTGCTGAACGACATCGGTCCTGTTCCGACTCTACAGGAGCTGATGGGTACTACAACGACTGCAGGTACTAAATTTGCCTTCATCTCACTCTGCAGGGTTTTGCAATGTTCCAACCAGTCCCTTGGAATCACGCGCGATATCCCAAGTTTGTGTAAATTTCGCCATGTTAGTAGCGTTCAAACGCGCACATCAACAGTGTCCCTGCATCGCCCACCCACATCCTCATTTCATTGTTTGCCTTGACGGAGATGTTGAAGTGTGATGATCTCTCGTCTCTCATTAACCAACAAAAATCTCTGCTAAAGATTATTTTCAGCAGTTCCCTGGTCAGAGTTGACAGCAAGTTGATATGTACAGCAAGACTCATATAGCAAACTGACACACAATCAGCAGCTTCTTCATATTTTCATGGATAACAGTCCAGCGTGGAGACTTTGTTTTGCCTCAGTGTGGTGCAGACTGACTTAGGCTTCCTCGCCAGGTCGGGTCACTTCTTCTTCTTGGCGCTCTCCTTTTCATTCATATATGTAGTGGATAAATAAATAAATGTAGTTTACACTACATCATCATTTATAAACGTACAACAATACATTGTGTATAGCTGATTTACTGCGACAAAAACTCATCAGAAGTGTTAACAAAGAAGATTGTAGAAGCGGATGTCATTGTTTACATCCAGAGCAGCCATCTTTGAAACGAACTCGGGGGCAGTGAGAATGCCCCGACTTTCCGAGTCGAAAACAATATGACTTTGAGGGGCATTCCAGTTGAAATTCCATCTAGGAAATTGGAAATTCTGTCTACTCAGTACAAATGGAACGCACCTTAATTCAGAGGTGCCCAAACTTTCTCAACTAAGGGCCACAGAATGACAAATCAAAGGCTGCCGTGGCCATTTTGGTAGTTTTCACTTTCAAAACCAGTACAATATTTTCTTCAGAAGAAGATGCAATTTTTGTAAACAATTTGAGTGAATGCTGAAGATCCAAAGCCGAACTGAAATGCTGACAGTTAACACGCTGGCCACACAGCGTCAAGTAACAAAAAATATGAGCTGAAAAAAAGATAACATGCCAAAATAGCATAGTGAAATACAAAAATATATGACATTAAAGTATATAACTGTTAAATTAGATGAAAACATTTTTTTTAAAAACCTGGCATACTTAAATGCTAGCTGTATTATGTGTCAAGTACCAAAATATATTACTGGGGTGTGTACCTGAAACATTTGTTTAAAACGCTAGCATGCTAACATTAACATGCATCAAGTTCCAAAATATGATTGAAGTGTATACCTACAAAATGTGTTTAAAAAAAAAGCTAGCATATTAACATTAGCATGCTAACAGGTATCATTCACCAAGTAACAGTCTTTGATGCTGATGTGTATACCTGCAAAATTACCATTAAAATCTAGTATGATAATGTTAGAATGTTAACGATTGTGCCGCGGGCCATTAAAAAATTAGCTTCGGGGCGCACTTTGGACAACACTGGTGTAATTATTTTGACCTTTGACTTAGTCTATAAAATTCGCTACACCTCCCTGATACCAAAGGACATGTCAAACTACTTCTGCCATGACCGCCATAACCACACCAGGAGGAGCTCCACAAACCACGTCAAACCCAGATTCTGATCTAACAAAGGTCTTAACTCATTCTCCTTCTATGCCACATCAATATGGAATGCACTCCCAACAGGTGTAAAAGAAAGTGCATCTCTATCCTTCTTCAAAACCGCACTAAAAGAACACCTCCAGGCAGCTACAACCCTAGCCTAACCCCCTCCACCACCACATCCCACCTCCCCGGATTGTAAATAATCAAATGTATATACTTGTTCTTAGGCTTTCTGAGCTCACTATGTTCACTTCTCCCTGTACATATCCTACAAAGTCAGACCTGCACTGTTACAGTGTCCGTTTCTCAGATGATAAACTTGTATGATGACTGAAATATGCTGATAGCAACCTAACTTAACCCCCCCAAGCCCCTCCACATCTCACCCCCCGGATTGTAAATAATTAAATGTATATACTCTGATGATTAACTTGCATGATGACTGTATTATGCTGATAGTATACATTTGTACTATGAATTGATTAACGTGGACCCCGACTTAAACAAGTTGAAAAACTTATTCGGGTGTTACCATTTAGTGGTCAATTGTACGGAATATGCACTGTACTGTGCAATCTACTAATAAAAGTTTCAATCAATCAAACCTTAACTGTAGTTTCTACACAAATGATTGCATGTAGCTTTTACTGTGCTAGCATGATGTTGAGAGGTAAAATATGATTTCAGCTAACCAGACGATAACGATGTTGTCGTCTTCAGCTGATCCAGCGTCAGAATGTTCTTCCAGCAAGACCGAAGTTTCTTTGACGCTCACCAACAAGTTTGAGGTTTTTAACGACTCGGAGGACAACGCTGATGTCAAAGGACTGCTGCTCAGGTATGTTTGCTTCCTCTCACCTGTGCACGCCGCTTAGCAACTAGCATGTTAACAGTTGGTGTTCGATTCCCAGCACAAAGCAGTTGATCATTGACGTCATCAGGACTCAGCCTGGTGAGACGCTGGGTGACGTCCTCAAAGCCTCAACGTCACGTGACCAGGTAGACGCCTGGAGGAATGTGATCAAATCTTTGTTAGTCGTACCAGCGAAACTGCATCTTTTTTTTTTTAATATATATTTTTTTTGCCTATCATCACAGTCCCTATGTGAGACAAGAAAACATGTCTTTCTCTTCGTTGTGTATTCTAAATCGCAAAAAAAACGCTAGTAACAGGTTGTTAACAATATAGCAAATGGAGTCATTTATTCCGCCTATAAAGCTGCCCTCTTAAAAAAATAATAATAATACATTTTAAAAAATGCAAACATTTTTCTCTTTGGACGTTGTGACCTGCAAGTAGGTAACGCAGCTATTGAGTCGGTGAGCTGCTGCATCGCCTCCAAGTTGGTGAAAGTGTGTGCTAGATTATAAATAATGCCTCTCACCTAGATAGTAAAAGCTTCAAACCGTAATAGCAACTTTGGGAACTGTCATTCAAATAAGAAGGCAGTGTGCAGGGAGGACATACTAGTAGTAATTCTAGCAGTAATACTAGTAGTGTTAACAAGCCCGTAAAAGGATGTTTGTCTTCAAGTGGACTTTTCTTCTTCTACCCTGCAACAGGAAGTGCGTCACGAGCGTCTGATGCAGCGGCGCGCTGGTCGAGACGCCTGCACGCCAGAGAAATTGAAGAGGAACCCGTCGCTGATGGCGGACAGCACGCTGAGTGTGGAGGAGAAGAAGAGGAAGATCGTGCGGAGTCTTCGTCGCCTGGAGGCTCTCGGAGTCCTTCCAGCGCCACGCGGGCGCGACCACATACTCCAGATGATCGCCAAGGTAACACCACGT